>NC_056726.1:1964037742-1964125242 GCF_019279795.1 Protopterus annectens
AGATTTGACGCAGCTCTGGACAGGTGGAGCTTACAAAAAATCTCCTGGCATGCAGAGCTGAGCATATAACATGGCTGGCTGCTCTGCAGCAACACTTTTCCCCTTCCTGGCCCACTACTGGTGTGGTCCCAGTAATGGGGGACAGTACCAGGACAATTATGGTAAAAGGAGCTGTAGGAGGACAGCAGCTGCTTGCCAGCTAGTGAGCATGCAAAGGGGAGCAACAGATGCATATCAAAAAGAAATTATGTAAAACAGATGAGTCTATAAATTACAGAGCTAGTCATTTGTATTTCTAGTTCCCCACTGTTTCAAAATTCACAAGTACTAACAAAGTCAGAACATTAGTTTTCATTTTGTTCTGATTTCTAACAGTTATTAATAAATAATAATACAAATAAAGAGGTCCGAGTTTCTAATTTCTGCATTCCATCTGGATGTTTGGTGCTGCTAAAATGTGCAAAATACAAAACAAATTGCACGAAAGAAGTGACAAACAACTGACAGAATACAAAAAAGAACAATCACTTAGACGCTTCTCTGCCCCAAACTTGCTGCCACTGCACACCCACCAGCAAACTCAAAAACAATCTAACATAATTGGGTCTTCAATCATTATCAAGTTGTTTTGCGTTTTAGACATAGATGTTAATTAATTCTACTTGAAAGCAGAATGAAGCAAAGCTCAAAAGGTGAATTTTGACACCCATGTTAAGATCACGTAACTGTGTTATAGGATCATAGGAACTAGGCTAATGGCTTGAGAGCCATTATAAGCCTAGCCAAATTTATCCATGTTACCATGATGAACACCTATTGACCCTGTCCAAGAGGGACACAGGTGGAACCCCAGGGGTGAATTTACGGTTTATAATTATAATTAGAGAGATATGACCATAGTCCTTTGTAGTACATGGAGTTTCAGCTACTTTAATGTACTACTAATTAAGAAAAAAAAAGTCGCAATGTACTTTACAATTTTAAAGCTCATAAAATACTTAGAGCTGCCAGAGAGACAGCAGCCAGAAGCTAACTGTCCCACTGATCGAATAACTGCCTTATAAGTTGTTAAACACTTCAGTCTGCTTTTTTTGGTGTCAGCAACAAGTGTTTTACAGCTTTTAATAGCTGTTTTCAGTTCTCACCACAACTCTGTGTTGGTTACTGTGTATGCTCTACTGCAAGATTAGAAAATAACAGCTCTAAGTTGTACATAACAAAACTTGTTTTGCACTCATTTATGCCAGAGAGGTGCATAATAAGACTGTATTTTTCCCATTTTCAGAGTATAATCAGCAGGCTCCATACACTACATGGAGTATTATGAGTGAGTTGCCAATCATAACCTGATTATTATGTGTTCAAGACATGGATGCCAAGAAATTCACCTCAAGAACAAAGCTTGAAAGGAATCTTGGAATCCTTGAAAAGAACATTTAATTTAGGGTTATAATTGGAGACTCGATCATAATTATTTGTAGAGTGTGGAGTTTTATCTGCTCCATGTACTACTAGTTACAGTAAAAAATGAAAAAAATGCTAAGTGTTTTGCCAACTTTCAAAACTGTAAAGCATTAGCCATTTATCAAACCCTGTCAAAAAGGCACAATAACACAGTCCCTTACATTTACACTCACCTTCCATGCCTCTAAACTGTAAAAGAATTTCATAGAATATCCAGATTTTTGCCTCATATGTTTAGATCATTCCTCATAAAGTCCATGTTCATAGGTGTGTACTAGGCAAACGGTCCTGGAGCCTTTACAAGCCTGGCCCATAGAAGTGCCCTTGCATCATGCCGCCATTAGTTCCCGGTGCCTCTATCAAGTAGAGCCACTGGAGTGATCTCCGGGGTGAACTTTCTATTTCCCATTCACTCATCACGATTTCTCTTGAAAAGGGCCAGTGAGGTGCTCTGCTTGACATGTATGGGAAGTCTATTGCAAAGCATGAGCAGTCTCTGGGTTATGAACCTGTCCCTCCAGTATGTTCTGTTGATTGTGGTAATGAGGTTGAGGTCCTGGAGCATGTGGTGTGGAGGGATTAGGATTTCTTTAGATGTAACATTTCTAACAGGGCTGGGTCAGACATGGCTTTGTAAGTCAAGCAGAGATCACCTCTTAATAGATGATATGAGACAGAGAAAAGCTGGAGTTTTTTGAGTCTGTCCATGTAGGGCATGTGTTTAAGGCCTAGGGTTCTCTTTGTGAGGTACGTTTGTGGCCTTTCCAGCTGTTGCAGATGTTTAGTGAGATACATGCCAAATGGGGCATTATACTTGATGATTGATCTAATGAGGGAAGAGTAGAGAGAGATGATGACCTCTTTCTTCCCGGTTGCAAAACCCTTGGTAATGAGATGTGCCACATAGAAGGACTTTCTGACCACAGTGGCAATGTGGTAGTCGAAGGAGAGGTTGCTGTCAACCTGTGTCCCCAGATCTCTTATAACACCTTCAGTGTTCAGTGGGCTACCGTCAATGTGGTAATTAGTGGGAACTGAGTTTTTTCCCAGAAGGAATGATGACGCATTGTTTGGCATTAAGCTAAGGCCATGGTTTTGACACCAGTCGGCAAACTTGGTCAGCCAGAGTCCCTCTGTGTTGGCCTGGACTTCTGAGAAGTAGATGCCAAACAGGAGAGGACCCAGGACCTATCCCTGTGGGACTCCATTCGTTACTGGCCAGCAGTCTGAATTAGAGTCTGTTACTTTCACACTGCGGGTTCTATCTGTGAGCCAGTTTGCAACCCACCTAATTACCAGGCTTTGACTGAACAGGGCACACAGGTGTGGTGCAAGTTCACTTTGTAGTTCAAGTAGAACACAGCCAGGGATATTGTCAGATCCCATGGAAGCTATATTCTTGGCCTTGGACAATGCAGCTTTAACCTGTGCTGCAGTTATGCTGGGTGCCTGGCATTCTTCTGGTATTGTGATTGGTCCTTTGGGGAGGAGAGAGGGGTAAAGTTGGCACTGAATCTGTCAGCCAGTATGTTGGCAATATCTGTTAGCTCAGTATAGAAGGTACCATTGCGCAGTAACTCAGAGCAAATCTGGGTATTGCTATGGAGATTCTTGATATAACTGTAGAAGGTTTTGTGGTTGTTTTTAGTGTGTGCTGCAATTCTGCCTTCATAGCTAGCTTCAGAGGTTTTGATGAGGGATCTCAACTTTTTGTTGAGGCTACTAAGGGAGTTTTTCCAGTCTTGGAACTTCACCTTTTTTTGAAACAGTTTCTTCCTTCTGTTGTAGAGTTTGTTAATGGCAGGGGACCACCAGATTGGCATCCTTTTTTTGGAGGAGTGTATCTTGGTTCTGTTGGGTATGCCTAGTTCCATGCATTTATGTACGTGTTCGTACAGTGCACTGGTGTATGATCCGGTGGTCGTGCACCTATTTTCCATTTGCATGGGTGCCATGAAGTTAGCCACCTCTGTTTTTAGGAGCCCAAAGTCAGCTTTGGAGAATTTTTTTTTTTGTGGTTACCTTTGCTGGTGGTGTGGGTGAGATGCACATTTCCATTGTAATTAGTTTGTGGTCAGATCTAACCAGGGAGGAATTGACTATTGGTGTTGAGCAATGGTTGCCCATGTTAGTAATAGCCAGGTCAAGAATGTTGCTTCCTCTAGTGGGGTAAGAATGAGCTTTTCCAGCACATTGGAATTAATGAATTCCAGGAAGCATTGGGCAGGTGTATTGGTGCATGAGTAGTTTTCCCACTTGCTGAAGGGGTAGTTGAAGTCACCCAGTATGAGAGTGTTGGGTTGGATCCTAATAGTTTCCAGAATGTTAAGGAACATGGAATGAGAGTCTTGGGACATGGTTGGGGACCTATAGCAGACTACGACCTGAATCGCCGTCTTACCCACTGCTAGTTGTACCTGAAGTATCTCCAATGTGTTATGCTAGGCTACTAGCCTGGAGGTGTGCATATCCTTTATAAATATGGAGACGCCACCACCTTTGGAGCTTCGGTCCATTTTCTGGGGCCGAAAGGTGTGGAATGAGTTATAGCCTGGTAGCACAAGGGTGCTTTCTGCTGCTTTAAACCAGGTCTCCGTTACAGCACAAATGCTGATGTTTTCGATTTTGAGGAGTGCTTCAGGTGAGTGCATCTTGACATTTAGATTTCTAGCATTGTGCAGCATGACCCTCAGATTGCATTTATTTATAGCTGTTACAGTGGTAATTTCATCTTTGAAACACTGCCTATAAAAGCCATTATAGAGGTAGCAAGAGCCTTAGCCAGTATCCGGAAACCTAGGGATGACAGATGCAGGCCATCTCTGGCAAAGCATCAAGGTCTGTCTATCATGTCATCCCAAGCAGACAGATACTGGACCCCCTTAGAATGACACCAGAACCTTAGCTTACTGTTGAAGTCAATCATATCTGCCTGTACTGCCGTATCATTCTGGGCAACGGTAGGATGCTGCTCAGGGCTAGGGTCATACCAGCCTGGGCAACATAATCCGAGAGCTCCTCCATGTCTCTTCATGTAGTCCAGGGAGGTACATCTCAGGTCATTCACACCCACTTGAACAATGACAGAGACATACTTGTACTTGTTGTGGAGTGACGTGAGTGCTTGTGTTAGGTGTCGGATCCTAGCACCCGACAGACAACTGACTGTTACCTTCTCCTTATTCAACCTAATGAGTCGGACATCAGTGTGTCTCACTATCAAGTCACCTATGATTAGTGTATTGGGCAAGCAATTTTGCCTTAGGGGCTTAGGTCGAGGGTCACACTGTGTAGGTGAGCTATGTGTCTTGTGATTTGTGCTGTGTTGTGGTGATCGAGTGCGTTTCTGATTTGGAGGTCTCTGCTGTTTGGGTAGATTTCTATTGAGAGTCTCCACGAAGGTGTGTGTGTGGTTTGTGTTTTTATGTGAGAGCTGTGATGGTGGGTGTTCTGAAGGGCTATGTGTTCCATGTGGTGTGGTGCAGGTGTTGACCTTCTCTTGACCAGCTATTCCGGTCTTGGCTGGAGAGTGCATGTCTTTTGGATATATAAGTGCATCTCTCACAAGTCTGTGTTGGGAGGTAAGAGGAGCGGGTTGTCTGTGTACATGAGGCAGTTGCTACACTGCCTCATAATGCCCAAGTTCATCAGGTTAATAGGAAAAAGCACAGGGAACTGACATTTAGACATGCCAGGAGGGATGGTCATTATTAATAAGTACTGGAGCTGTTTCCTTATAGAACATTTAGTGCTGTTAGCACTTATATTTTTGGACAAATTGCTGAGGATTTAAGACACTAAATAATAACATACATTTAGGTTTCAAAGTTCATATCCTTCAAAAAAATACAGTCAAACATATCCTGCTATTTTAGTAACTTTCTAAGTATAGCAGGAAGTCAGGACACATTACCGATGGACAGCAGACAGACCAAAATATTTTATTCTGCCACTCTCATTTGCTAGTCAATATTGGCAGATTTTACTGCCTAACCAGAGATCAACAAGGGTGCTTAACATTTATTAATATCAGGTCTTGGGCAACCCTAGCACTTATCTGATTTGTCTTTTTCCAAATATTGGTGTGTAATCACCATGCTCCATGCACTACAAATAAATAAAATTCCTCAAAAAAAGCATCAGCAGCATCCACTCTCTGTCAACTTTGACTATCACAGCAAAAGCATTATAAGCAACAAATTGACAATACAGGTGATCTACAAATTAAAAAAAATGCAAAGAGCACATTACACTGAGTGCACAAATGTGACAATGTCAATGTACTGTGTGAAGACATTAGTAAACTGCTGTACTGCATACCAACCATGCAAAGCTAGAGACATACAAACCATTTTAAATATTTTAATATGTGTTATATATCTATGGGTGGGCTTAATTACACTGACAGTCATTAAAGATGAACTGTTTTGTCGTCACACTTAGATCAACAAAATAGCTGGTCAACAAGTGTGCAAGACTACACTCTCCCTGAGGATGGGGAACATATAATTTCCCACGCATTGTGCAATCTTGAAGTTAGTATATATAATTAGCAGGGGTGTCAGAAGCAAAGCCTCCTACATGGAGGGAGCAGGGGGGCTTGTCCCCCCTGCAAAATACATTATTTTACAGCTGAATGGTCTGAGGTTATGCCTGGGAGCATATGCAAAACAAGCCAATGTTACTTTTTCCACTATTTCATGTCGATGTTAAGTTACACAACTTTTGGGTGTTTAATTATTTGTATGTGCATATATATATATATATATATATATATATATATATATATGGATCTATCTTACAACGTCGACAAGTCAAAACGCCGAAATCAAAATCACCGACACCACATAACCGACATTTCACAAACACGAAACCTCACATGCCCGACACACCATAATCCCGACAAGCAACAAACAAAACAAATCCCCGGTCCAAAAAGCACACACACAACACAAGCACACCAAAATCCTTACAAACCAACACTAAACCTCACATACACAACTACCTACAACCTTAACCCAAACCCTAACCCTAAGGTCCGCCACTATCGCACACTCACCTAACCCGCGCCCTAACCCTAACTCACTTAACCCGCCCCTAACCCACAAACTATCACAGTCGCACACTTACCTAGCCCGCACCCTAACCCTAACTCACTTAACCCGCCCTAACCCACAAACTATCACAGTCGCACACTTACCTAGCCCGCCTAACCCTAACTCACTTAACCGCCCTAACCCACAAACTATCACAGTCGCACACTTACCTAGCCCGCGCCCTAACCCTAACTCACTTAACCCGCCCCTAACCCACAAACTATCACAGTCGCACACTTACCTTACTCGCACCCTAACGTCCGTCACTACCGCATACATACACAGCCTTTTCCCATGTCGATGTTCTCAGCGTCGGGGTTTTGATCCGTCGGTCTTCTCCGTTTTCGATCTTCTGGCGTCGGTGTTCTCGCTGTCGGCGTTCTGACTTGTTGACGTAGTAAGATAGATCCATATATATATATATATATGGATCCCCTTCAAAACATTGAATGGCCATAACATCTAAGTTCAGAACATTGAGACCATAACATCTAAAACCCATAACGTCTAAAACTCATAACATTGAATTTCATAAAACTGAAACCTTGCATCACAGCTTCAGAACCTACAAATCACATGTAAATAGCATACCCTCAACCCAAAACAACACCAAAGTAGTAAACACACTTTGTACTACGTTTCTGCATGGGGCAAGCTCCCCTGCACCACTCATGTGGGGGGCTGTGCCCCCAAAACCCACATAAATTAAATATACCAACTCCAAGATCGCACTACAGTGTGGTTAGGAAATTAACTTTTTCCCCACTGTCGTGCGATCTCAGAGTTGGTATATTTAATTTACAGGGGGGGGGCGGAGTCCAACACATGGGGGTTGCAGGGAGGCTTGCCCCCCCTGCCGAACCATAGTACAAAGTGTGTTTACTACTTTGGTGTTGTTTTAGGTGGAGGGGATGTTATTTACATGTGATTTGTAGGTTATGAAGTTGTGATGCAAAGTTTCTATGTTATGAGTTTTAGATGTTATAGGTTTTAGATGTTATGGTCTCAATGTTTTGAGCTTCGATGTTATGAAGTTTAGATCTTTTGAAGGGGATCCATATATATATATATATATATATATATATATATATATATATATACTGTAAAAATCATATAGCAGTGTGAGCCATGTTATCTTTTACTCATGCCATCATGAGCTGCAATGCATTGCAGTACGTTTGAAATACAGAATAAAGCATGTGACATATTGATAAACCATATGATCCTGAAAACCTGCATTCTGATTTATACATATAGCAAATTCCATTGAAATGAATGGAGTAATGCAGTAACCTGTGAATAAGATCCTGACTAATAATTAGCTCCTGGTAAGCAACCTCTGAAGTGACCTTCCACAAGAGCTTTGGCATGCTCTACTTCTTTTTTGGGGGTTCTTTTCAGGAACCACAATTTAATTCATAAAACTGAGTCCGTAATTAGAAAGGCTGAACAATCGTTCAACATTCTGCTTCAGTATGGTCAACTTAATGAAACAGCCAAGCTGAGAACACCCCTAAGCCTTCAAAGTAGCTACTGCAACAGGATTAGGAAGTAAAACTGTTAAATATCCCAGATAGTAAATATAAATGCATGGACAAGGGAAGTTGCCTAAACATTCTCAAATTATCTTAAGTTTATTTTCTGCCATGGTAGCATGTTTATTTAGCAATGAATACAAGCACAGCCTTTCGCAGTTTCTCTTTATGTAGATTACTACAGTTAGCTGCGGATTACCAACCCAGTCACTCACTCAATGTATGCTATATCTGAAAATGCAAGATGGCAATACATATCAAATGTTCAAGTAGGGATTATTAGCTTACTTTAGTTAGTGGTGATCTGTAAGAGTGACTCTCTACACAATCTATAACTCTAGAATTGTGACATATACATTTATTAATGTCTTATATTTAAGCACTTTAATAATCACTGGTTGGGAAGGCCTACTGTTTGTCACTGCATAGCTGATCAATGCTCAGAATGCTGAACCCAGAACATCACCAGCATCTTGTCATGATGATTTGACTTGCAGAAGAGCACGACAATGATTGTAGCATTTGCCTTCTCACTTTCTACCTTGTTTCTGAGGTTGTGTGGTCTTGGAGTCGGTATATTTAATTCAGAGTATTGAGTAGTTTGCCCCATATAGGTTCATAGGTTCGTAGAAGATGACTAGGCTAACAGCTCTAGAGCCCTTATAAGCCTAGCCATATTAATCCTGAGTGGCCCCAACTGTTGATGGTTAGATGAGTGAAGTTCGCAGAGGTAAGGGTCTATGGTTGTTAATACTGATTTCCTCTATCCAGGAGGGACATGGACACCACTACAGGAGTGAATTTGTGGTCACCCATCCATTGATCCAGGTTGCATTTGAAAAGGGTCAGGGAGGTGCTCTGTATCATGAGAACTAGAAGCTTGTTCCAGAGAAGTGGCATTCTCTGAGAGATGTATCTATATCTCCAGCATGGCCTGTTCATGTCAGAGGCAAGGTTAAGATCCCTGGAGCAAGTGACCCTTGTGCAGTTTGATTTACAAATATGTAGCATTTCCATCAGGGCCATGTCAGAGACTACCTTGTAAGTCAGGCACAGGTCACTCCTTAGCAACCTGTAGGAGACAAATACAATGGCAGGGCTTTCATTCTTTCTACTTAAATCTTATTTTGTGTACCCTATAATTTCTTGGTGAGAAACCTCTTTGTTCTCCCCATTTGTCACATGTGTCTGGTGAGGTACATGCAAATGGGTGCATCGTACACAATTATCATTAAACCACCACTTATGATATAGGCAAGCATACATTTATATAAATGAAAACAATCCACACCAACACAATTCTAGTTGCAGGCATTTTATATCACAAACCATACTGACACATTCCCGTTTGCAAACATTATGCATCACTTATAATCTACCCAATCATTTTCAGTCAAACATTACATATTTCATTTAAGTACTGTCTTCTTTTAAATCTCATTCCTCCCCTGTATGTATTGTTGCCGCAATTCCCATTTTTCATATGTAGTTTGCTCCTACCCTTTTCTAACAATCTCAATTCCAGTTCTTTTATCTCTGTTACTATATTCACTGCTTCTCATACAGTTGATGTAGATTTTGATTTCCATTTTCTAGTAATTGCTTTTTTGCCACCATAATAGACACAGCAAGGCCTTACCATGTCTAGGCAATTCTGATTCTGTATGATAGTTCATAAAAATCATCTCCCTCGTCACATCAATCTGCCCACCCATCATCTTTGACAGGGCATCCCACTCTCTGCACTCCCAGAAAATATGTTCCCATTTACCTCTTTCTTCCCCATCACACCTCCAACATTTGCTGTATACCCGAGGAAAAATTCTTTGGAGTCTACTTGGTGTATAAAAATATCTATGAAAACATTTCCAAGCAAAAATCCTAAATCTTCTAGATTACGTTGCATATTTAGGAGACATACATATATCCTCCCATTGTTTTTTTGTGAATTCCTTATCTAATCTCTCTTCCCAATCCTTTCTAACCTCCTCTGATTAATTCTTATACTTATCATGCAATATTTCATATGCTCTACCAATTATTTCCTTTTTTAATGGCAGCTTCTGTTCTAGACTCTACTAAAACTCTAGCAGTGCTGGTCTTTCATTTAGGATCCTCCTATTTGTTTCTCTTTGCCTATACTCTGATATCAATCCTTGATAGGGAAGGCAATCTCTAATGTGCAGTCCAAATAAATTTTTAGTGTCTTCCCATTCTATCAACTTTCCCTCTCTAGCTATTTGCTCCCAATACCTTGGTTTGTTTTCCAGCTTTGCCCAATAAATTCCAGTCTCTCTTGCCTGTTGTCTATATCCCTAATTGCAGTCATTGCTATGAAAATAATCTCCTTTCTCCATTCCCATGTTGGCTTAGTTCTTAGGACACTTTCTGCTGCTTTATAGATATAATATTCTGTATGATCATTGTTATTCTCCTTAAAGGCCTGCATCCAAAATCTCAGGCACTTCTTGTTCTTGAGATTCCCCACTGTTTCATCATCATGCCTTTCCACTTTGAATTATAGTTTTCTGCTTGTGCATTGTACAGGAGCCTTAACTGTGTAGCTCTGAAATACCCCTTTAAATTGAGTAATCCCAATGTGCCATGTTCTGCTGGAAGAATCAGTTTATCCCACTTGACTCTTGCTGTCTTCCCCTCCCAGATAAACTCCTTCATCTCTTTATTAATTTTTATCCACAACTTCTCCTCTGGTTGATAAAAGTATGCCTGACCTGTGTATAAGACTAATGGGACTAAAAACATTTTAACTGCTTGTATCTTACTATCCATATCCATATAACAAAGGTTCCATTTTCTCAGTTTTTGTGTTATCTTTTGTTTAGTCTCTTCTCACATATACTTAGCTGCCACACCAGCATCATTTTTAATCCATACTCCTAAATACTTTATTTTATCATGTCCCCATAAATACTGTGGTGGTGGTGCTGAGGTAGCGTTGTCGCCTAACAGTTAGACATTACCTGTTCGATTCTCAGTTAGAGCGTCTTCTGTGTGGCGACATGTGTGAACGGGCATTCATTCATTGAAGGTTGTGTGTTAGGCCTGGCAAGCCAGCACGTAAAACTCTACTGCCAATCATTAGCGGACCAGAGTTCCGCTGTGGCAACCCCTAACCGGGAAAAAGCCGAAAGACACAGATCATGTCACCATAAATATGGATATTGCTGAACCAATTCATACGTGGGTACGCAATTTACTGCTATTGTCTTTGTTTTAGCTTCATCAATTGTGTATCCTGAAAAGATTTGAAATTGTCTCAAAAATTTCCACAACACTGTAACGTCTTCTGTTTTTTGTCAGGTATAAAATAATATCATCTGCAAATAGAGACAGCTTTTCTTGACTATCGTATCAATTATAGCTTGAATTTCTAAGTCTCTTGTTTTCTTTGCCAATGGTTCTAAATATAATGCAAATAACAAAGGTGAAAGAGGACATCCCTGCCTGGTTCCCATTGTACAAAATTATTGGTCTGATGGGGGCTGAGTATAATGGAATTATAACATCCTTAGATCTAGATGTGATGCCTTTACTTTTAAGACGTGCCACATAGAAGGATTTCCTTACTTCTGTGGATACATGGTGGCCAAAGGTCATATTGCTATCAACCTGAGTACCCAGATCACATACCACTGGGTCTACACTAAGGGGGTGCTGTCTATAATGTAATTCGTAGGGATGTCTTTTTTCATTTAGCTTTAATCTGTGGCTTTGCCACCAATAATTTGCCTATGTAACCCAGTCTGCAGTATATTAACATCAGCGGGGACTCAGTGGTTGCTCCCAGTTTGTAACTGTCAGTGAACTTGGTCAGCCACAGGCCATCCAAGTTTGCCTGGACTTCTGAGAAATTCTGAACAGTAAGAGGCACAGCACAGAAGCCAGTGGTACACCACTTGTGACTGGCCTTTTGCTAGAGGGGAAGTCACCCACTTTGACAGTATATGTCCTGTCGGTGAGCCAGTTGGCTACCAATCTGGTAATGCAGGGGTTACTTCTGAAATGAGAAAGTTTCTCTAGAATACTTGAGTGGGGATTGTGTCAAATGCCTTGGCTAGGTCAACATAGGTGATATGCACTCTATTTCCCTTGTCCAGGGCTTTGGTGACTTTCCCAAAGAAGTCAACCATGTTTATCAGGCATGATTTACCTTTAACGAATCTGAACTGGATTGGATCCAGAGTTTGGATATTACCTATGCCCTTGTTAATAAGGTCTCTACCTTTTTTAATTTCTCCAAATCTTTTTGGTGTCTAATACCATGATGGGAATGGACCCCATTCCTAAGTCAAAGTACGATTAATGTTCATGAAATTAGTATTGTTTTGATTGTTGATATCAGCAAGAAGTGCTCTTTGCAGCACCCACAATGTGCCCAGTAATGACCTTTTCTGCAATTCGTAGGGTTACATGGATTGGTACCATATCTAAATATGATTGTAGATTCCTTTTTATAAGACCCATTCCTCCTACTACTATTGGAACTGCCTGGGTATCTTTCTTCCATATTGCTCTCATTTCTGCCTGCAGATCCTGATATTTTATGGCTTTGTGTCTCTCTGTACACAGGACACTGTAGTCACTAGGTGTGGTGATTTCAATGAGCAATACTGTTGTCTTCTTTTCTTGGATCACTATATCCGATTTTCTAGCATTTATCTTTTGAACTGTTGGTAATGGGTGATACCATATGATGTAAACTTCATCATTTTCTATGATGGTTTGTGGTTCATGTTTCCAGTGTTTTTCAGCCACTTCATTACCATAATGTTTGCACAATCCCCAGTGCAATAGTCTTGCCACATTATTATGCCTTTCAGTATATAGTCCTTCTGCCATTAGTGTGTCACAACCAGCAACTAGGTGTGCGACTGTTTCCAATTTGGTTTTACAAAACCTACATTTGTCTGTTTCTCCCACATGTTCAATGGACTTTATCAACCAATGTATATGTAGCCCACTATCTTGGGACGCTAATATTAACCTTTCATCTCTTGGTTTGAATTCACCTCTCCTTAACCATTCCTGCATTCATTCCTGATTAACATGAGGTTCTTCCAGAAGTTTTCTATACATGCAACTATATTTATTATTTTTCCACATTTCTTGCCTTCTCATCTGTCCTTCACCTTATATTCTTTCTTTTGTTTTTTAGCACATTCAGTTGTTGCCTGATTTTTATCTACTTCTAGTTTGATTTCCATTACTGCTTGACACTGATATGCTTCTGCTAGATTAAGTAGAGAGGTCATCTTAGATTTATTCTCCTCATGTTTCAAAACTTTCACTACATTTGGGTCTTCTGAGGTCATCAGATATGTGTGGAGTCCCACAATTGCCGATCTATAAATGTAATCAATTTCAAGGAGGCCCATCCTTCCTTCGGAATGGGGAATATATAATCTTAGCCAATAATCCAAATGACCACTCCGACGCCAATATCTACAGCCCAGGAACACCACTGGTACACAGAACCACAGTTTATTCAAGAAAACAAGTATCAGGTCAAGTGCTTTCGTAAAATCACTTCATCAGAACAGTTCAAAATCACAACAACACAATCTTATATACATTAAAGATAATTAACCCATAACTGATAATAAGATCATTAAAGTGACAGTGCTTCATCATAAAAAATCCTAAATAAATAACAAAACTAATATATTAAGCAGTGTGCAAGAAATCGAAATTGGAAAGACTAAAACTATAAAATCATATATGTATAAACAATTCTAACTATTATAGGTCCAAGTAACCAAAATTCAAAGTTTCAAGGCCATAAATTTTAACTCATGTTTAATGCTAACATGTTCATTTAACCCAGGGAATTCACTAGCATTGAGTTTTAGTTGCCATCTAACTTCAGCCCTCAACAACTTGTTATTCCAATCACCACCTCTGAAATCATGTCCTACCACTTCCAAAATCCCAAATTTAAAAGAATGTGAAGGGAACAATTTAATGTGTTTAAATAATGCAATTTTCTCATCCTTTCTCTTAATACTATAACAATGTTCGTATATTCTTCTATTCAATTTTCTCTCAGTTTTCCCCACATAAAATTGTCCACACTCCGAGCAGGTAGCTAAATACACCACCCCTGCCATATTACAAGACCCCCCCCATAAAGGTGACCTCCATATCATAAGGACCCAGGTTAATTTTGGGAACATCAATAATAAATCTACAATATTCGCAGGACCCACATTTGGATGTCCCTTTTAATTTGTTATTGTTAATAGAATGTTGGTTTTCTAATAGAGATTTTAAATTATTATTCATCCTATACGTAAATAAGGGCTTTTCACCAATTGTTGTTAACAATTCCTTGTTCCCCTTAAACATGGTCCAATCATTCTTAATAATTTTTTGGATATTACCTGAAGTTTCACCATAAGTTAATACCATGGCCTGTGAAAAGTTGTTAACTTTTTGTAGCTTGGTTGATGGTGTGTCCTCATCCGCTCCTAATAGGGGGTTATATCTATCACCCCACTGCTTCATAACATCTTCACGAATCTGAGAAACAAAGGAATATGGGTAGCCCCTAACTGTGAACATTTCTAAAAGAAGTTGGGTTACATACATATATGATTTTATAGTTTTAGTCTTTCCAATTTCGATTTCTTGCACACTGCTTAATATATTAGTTTTGTTATTTATTTAGGATTTTTTATGATGAAGCACTGTCACTTTAATAATCTTATTATCAATTATGGGTTAATTATCTTTAATGTATATAAGATTGTGTTGTTGTGATTTTGAACTGTTCTGATGAAGTGATTTTACGAAAGCACTTGACCTGATACTTGTTTTCTTGAATAAACTGTGGTTCTGTGTACCAGTGGTGTCCCTGGGCTGTAGATATTGGCGTTGGAGTGGTTATTTGGATTATTGGTTGTGTTTACCACTCTTACACCCTTTTGGAGTTTAATATATAATCTTAGTATACACTGACTATTATAGCTCATTTCGTGAACATGAAGCATCCTTCTTGTTTTAAGATCTAATTTATCCAACACATTTTGGGGCCAGTCAATCACTCCAAAACTGTAAGTTAGGACATGAAGAGCAAATTGGTTTATAGCTTGGATTTTGTTCCTGGATGTCAACTTTGTTTTCCGGATTAATTTAAGTCTTCTAAAGTATTCCTTCCTAAGTTTTATTTACATATGTTCATTATTTTTTTGCTGATCCTCCAATTCCCAAATATTTATACACTCCTTCTTCCTCAAGTTCTTTTATGTGACATTCTTGTCCCAAACTGATGTTTTCCTGGTGTTGCAATTTTCCTGCTTTAAAGGTTGCTTTTGCACATTTATCAAGACTGAATAACATTCTTATATCATCTGAAAATATTTTGGCAACCTGCAGCTGTGCTTTCAGTTCTTCATCTGATGAGCTGTACAGTTTTAAATTACCGACAAACAGAAGATGAGAAGTCCTTACACTTTGTTGTTTTCTAAGAACCAGATTATAGCCATGGCCTAAGCCAGGGGTCTGCAACCTGCGGCTCTGAAGCCACATGTGGCTCGTGCACCCCTCTGCAGTGGCTCCCTGTAGCTTTCAAAAATAATGGCCACTCTATCGCACAACATGACACACACACACAGTGATCGAGCGACGGACTTTAAATATTGCTCTTAGAAACTTGCTAGAATAACACTGTTTCTGTTGCCATGCATTCAACACAATGAGAGCAATCAAGTGATCCCCTGGCAGCAGCAGCATCTCCTGAAAGGTTTCCATACCTCTCATACCTCTCAGTCTTACCACAAGAAATCTGGACAGAGCCACAAATAAAGGGGAACAAAGGAACAAAAATAGGGACAGATTTTAAATATTGCTCTTATAAACTTAATTCTTTTATATTTAGCATAATAACTATATATAAAACTTTATATGCTGTTATCTTCATTTTAGGGGTCAAATAGGTTTTGTGGCTCCCAATGAATTTTATTCGGTGGGAGAAGAGCCAAAAAAGGCTCTTTTGATAGTGAAGGTTGCAGACCCCTGGCCTAAGCTGTTGAGTAAACAACTTAATGGATTATGGGCAAGGCAGAACAGCAACAGTGACAAAGAGTCAGCCTGGAATATCCCACTTTGAATTTTTATCCCTGGAATAATAATTTGTCCTTTATCATGGCTTAATTGCAAAGTGGTCCACCACCGTTTCATGGTTACTGTAATGTAGTCAATTAGTGCAGGGTATATTTCATACATTTTTAAGCACTCTTTTAACCAGGAATGTGGGATACTATCAAATCCTTTTGTAGTCAATCCATACCATAATTAGATTCTTCCCCTTTTTACAGTTCTCCACTATGACTTTATTTAACAACAAATGATCCTTTGTTCCATATGACTTGCTTCTTTTGCCCTTTTGTTCTACTGCCATAATTGAGTTTTCTTCTCAATGATTGTAAACTCTGTCAGTGTCAGTTCCCGTGTATGGTTTATACGTTGTTGCAAGGCAAGTTATTGGTCAATAATTTTTAGGGTAGCTTGCAGGTTCACTCAAGTAGGAGCATTGTTTTCCTGTTGTTAACCAGGTTGGTGTCCATAATGATTCTTTCCATGTCCTTGCAAATGCGGCTAGTTAAGCTTATGGGCCTATAATTCCTAGGGTCAGTTGATGGTCCCACTTTGTGCAGAGGGATTACTGTTGCTGTCCTCCATTCCGCGGGAACATAGCCAGTTCACAGGCTGTGGTTAAACAGGAATGCAAGGGGGTCTGCTAAGTCATGTTTTAAGTTATTTAAAAGGCAACCTGGGATGTTGTCTAGTCCCAGTGATGCCATGTTTTTGGACTTGGAGAGCACCAAGATGACCTGCTCTCTTGAGATAAGAGGCTTTGAAATGGTGGCAGTTATACTTTGGGAGATGACTGGAGGGGATGGGGGTGAAGTTTGCTCCAAATTTTTCAGCTAGCAGGTTGGATATTACCTCCAGTTGAGTATGAGTGGTGCCATCCAGAAACAGTTCAACATACAGCTGGGTATTTCCTTTTAGATTTCTGATGTAGTTAAGGAATGTCTTGTGATTATGTGATTATCCTTAGCTAGGGAGGATATTTTTGCTTCATAATTAGCTTTGGAGGACTTGAAAAGATCTTTAATTTGTTTGTTTAAACTAGAGAGGGAATTGTTCCTCTGCTGAGCCAGTTCCCTCTTGTTCTTGGACATTAGTTTCTTTCTCTTGTTGTATAGTCTATTTATCCTAGGGGTCTACCAATGTGGCTTGTTTTTTTCAGCAAGACCTAGTTTTAATCCAGTCATGTACAGCTAATTCTATACAACTGCTTAAGTGGTTATGCATGGTATTCGTGTATACTTCTGCATAGGAGCCATGTTATCCATGTTCGAGGAGGCTTTGAAACTTCTTATACCATCACTTAGTAGGCGGTAGTTTGCCTTTGAAAAATTCTTAAGCATTTTTAAGCTTGATGGAGTATCTGGTCTTATAATTACATCAGAGGAGACTGACTTATGGTCTAATCTTACCAGGGAGGACATCACACAGGGACTGATGCAATGCTCTTCCATATTAGTGAGCACTATGACCAGGACATTTGAGTCTCGTGTGCATGTGCTTACTAGCTGTTCCAGTGTGTTTGCACTGACAAAGTCCAAGAAGCTCTGAGCCAGCATGTTTGTGGTTGTGTATGTTTCCCAGTCAATGGTAGGATAATTAAACTCACCCATGGACTGTATGGGAAGTAACTCCAGTAAGTCCAGGTATGGGGTATGCTTTTCCTGTTTCATGGTGGGGGACTTATTGCTAGCTATCATGTGGTAGGGGGCTTTGCCTATAGTTATTTAGACATGGAGTAGCTCAAGAAAGTCATACTGTTTGACCAGTCTTGAGGTGTGCTTATCCTTAATGAAGATGGATACACCTCCTTCTCCTTTGGTTCTTTTGTGCTCAGTTTGTGGTCTGAACATATGGAAGGTATTGTAGCCCTGCATGGCCAGGGTGCTTTCCATGCCTTTGAACCATGTCTCAGTGCCTGCACAGACATCAGCATCTTCCAAAGTGAGGAGTGCTTCCAGAGAAAGTAGTTTCTTGTTTGGACTCCTAGCATTAAGCAGCAGTACCTTCAGTTTATCTAGAGAGGATTTTGTTATGTTGGGAGGTTGGTTATTTTGATGCTGCCTACAAAAAGTACAATAGTGGTGGCTATGAAAGCCTAGAGGAGTCAGGTGCAGACCATATCTGGCAAAGCAGCATGACCCGTCCAGGCTGACAGATATTGGATCCCCTTGGAATGACACCCGAAGTTAAGCCAATTGTTAAAGGAAATCATTTTTTGTTTGTTTTGTGGCATCATCCTTTGAGAAGGTAGGATGCTGCTTAAGGTTCAGTTTATAGCTGCCTGTGACACATAATCTGAAAGCTCAGTCATGTCTCTCTTCAATGAGGTATGTCTCAAGTCATTCACCCCTACATGGACTATAACGGAGTCAAATCAGTAGTTGTGGTTGAGTGACTTGATGGATCCTGGCACCTTTCAGGCAGCTAACTGTAACCTGCTCCTTATCCAGCCTGGTGAGGGGAACAGCCATGTGTCTCACAATGGAGTCACCTACAACCAATACATTACGTTTTGTGGTGTTATGCCTTATGGGCTTATTTGTTGAGACACTGTTGTGTGTGGTATTATGTGTTGTGGTTGTTTTTTGCATTGTTATATGCATAAGTCATTTCTGTTTGAGAAGCCTCTGATCTATCATGAGGTAACGTGGGGGTTGCTTCCCTACTAAAAAAACGTGTTTTGCAATGCTGGGAATGTTGCTGCTTTGACTAGCAATGCCAAGATTTTTAGATATTGCGGGTTCAAATAATCATGGGTCTACTAATGAAACATGATTATTTGCAGTAGACCCCCACCCCCCTTGATTGACTGACTGATAACATAAAGTTGTAGATATATGGTTTTTAAAACCTCTTACCTATTTTTCATTTTTATTTTGTGGGGGGTGCATTTACTGAGTGTCTTGTGCAGTCTTGGAATGAGCTTAAGAAAAAGAAGATGAATGTAACTTTATTCATAAATGCAAAGATAAATCAAATCCAGCTCTACAATGGACAGTGGATAAAATGATAGAACTACATATGGCAGAACCATCTACTGATTATCTTGAGGCCAGTAATAAGCATGACCTAATCTTATATAGACTACTCTGAGTGATCTTATCATACTCCAAAGGAGACTAAAATATAACCATGATGTAGTGAAGGAGTGAACTAACAACCTCACTATAATAACTTTGTTATACTAAGGTTCATATTTAAGAACCTCACAGTAACAATGGTCAGCACTGGTCATATGCCCACAGAGGCAACCAAAAGTCAAACAGTAAAAACTTCTGTCACAGCAGCCATTATGGAGTACAGAGAAGTGAGAGCATGCAACATCAGGGGAGAAGGGACAACACTACAGGTAAATCAGAGACAATGGCGAGTTTCAAAACCTGAGACCAGCAGTCCAAGGTTTGAGTCCTTCAGCCTTCATTTGCCTACTGTGTGATCTTGAGTAAGTCACATAACCACACAGTTCTCTGGGACAGTTGAGAAATTAGGCTTGGTTCCTCATTTATCTCCTGAAGTGCATGACCCTTAATTATGTGGAAACCTAACTCCTCGCCCCCTGCATGCATAAACCTTTATTGCATTGTCTAATAGCTGACTATTTAAAACATTGATAGTGTTCATTAACAGAAAAGGCTCCTTCTGGTTCCTGCTGCTCTAACCAGCAATGCTACTTTGCCTGTTTGTGTCTGCAATTCGAAAATGAATTAACATCTTCCATATATAAGAGAAACATAACACAAACAGAATGAACGATACTAATAATGCCTCAATAAACAGCAGCTATCACTAGTGCCTGTCATCCACTGATAAACTCAAGGCTGAATCATATGTCTTATCTTCTGATAAAATTAAACATTTTGCAAGCAAACATCGCTAGAATGGTAATTTGTATATTTTGTCTTGACCTGCAGTAGTCTATTGTGAACAGCTTTTGCCACTGTGTTACTATATTATTGTATTCCTCTTGCCATTATATTTGTATTATACTATTACTTGAAATTCTCAAATAAACACTGAAAAAGTTGAAAAAAAATGAATGCCATTGTTTACCTTGACAGAGTACAAACTATATACTCCCTGCACCTTTTCCTGGTAGGATTTTACGTCTCCACCATCCATTAAGCACTCATTCAGAAATATTTTCTACCTTTCTATTGGCAAATATTTGCCTCCTATATTCCACATTCTCTTACACGGGCCCTAAATTCTTCTAGCCTTAGCTTTCATAATGTATTCTCTTTCTCTATCTTCTGAGTTCCAACTGTGTCATCCTAACATACACCTTGTAATATTTCCTTGTTTTGCAACTGCCAAAGTCATTTTGTAACAGTCACTCTAAAAGCAAAAGATAACACATTTTGGAGGCTAAAGCATTCATGTAATGAATTACTTGATTCTAATACCCTGATTGTCTTTGTGGCCTTTCAGTAGCAATGGATATTTGAGCAAAAACTTATAACTTTGGACTTTAGCACTGCCACTCACATTTCTCCTAGCCAAATCTGTTGGATGAAAAATGTTGTTTTCCACTATCCTTCTGGTCACTCTCTTCCTTTGTCACTGCTTCTTCCATTCATTGCTTTGAACTGGTCATCACTTGCAGTCACTATATCTGCTGCCTGTTCCATCACACTCTCACAGTTATTCTTGCTCTAGCCTTCACTGTTCCTTGGGGTGGACTGCAACGTCATCACTGGTCATCCAACTTATGTAGTGATCCTGTTGTGCTCACATCCTTTCTTTAATTTTTCTGCTAGTCCCTGTTCTCTGTCTGTGATCTATTTCACTTCTTTCATGTTTATAGAGCCTTCTGCATGCACCACCTCACTAACAAAAGCCAAAGCGATATTAAGATCATCTCTGTATCTACCACACTATGACTAATTGTGGGGGGTATGCCAGCAGTGACATGGGAACTTTTTTCCACAGCATGGAACAAACTATAGTCTAGGAACATTTTTGAAGGTATGAGTTCCTAGAATAATCTTGAAGTATTTTAATTTCATATCTGCTCATTAGACACCCCTATATACTGACCTTTTCTATAGCAGTCATTCATTAGATTCATATTTATACAGGCAGCATAGTATGATGTCTTTCACTACATGTTGTGCATCTGACCACTTAACATCTCTGTTTTGGAGGAATGGCTGTGCATCTGACCACTCAACATCTCTGTTTTGGAGGAATGGCTGTGCATTTGACCACTCAACATCTCTGTTTTGGAGGAATGGCTGTGCATCTGACCACTCAACATCTCTGTTTTGGAGGAATGGCTGTGCATCTGACCACTCCACATCTCTGTTTTGGAGGAATGGCTGTGCATCTGACCACTCAACATCTCTGTTTTGGAGGAATGGCTGTGCATCTGACCACTCAACATCTCTGTTTTGGAGGAATGGCTGTGCATCTGACCACTCCACATCTCTGTTTTGGAGGAATGGCTGTGCATCTGACCACTCCACATCTCTGTTTTGGAGGAATGGCTGTGCATCTGACCACTCCACATCTCTGTTTTGGAGGAATGGCTGTGCATCTGACCACTCCACATCTCTGTTTTGGAGGAATGGCTGTGCATCTGACCACTCCACATCTCTGTTTTGGAGGAATGCTCCTATTTTCTTGCCTGATTTATCCCTAAACATGATGTACCTATTTTGGAGGTATATCCTCTTTTTCAGTTTTGATTTACCCCTTTACACAATTTTCTGAATCCCTTATGTCATGTGATTTTTGAAACTGTCTAGTACACAGAAAATCACACTATATGGCTATCATATTAGTGGTGTCAAGAATTAAAAAAAGAGGACGCATATCTTATATCTCCCTGTTCAGAAGCAAAATAAATTACCTTGCACAGTGAATTTTGCAATACAGTTCATTAAAGTCTACATATTTTACACTGTCTCTTTGAAACCGTGATTATATTTTTCTATCATGTTTGTAACTCTCTGTTTTTTAAACATGTATTTCTAAGTCTTATCCCACATTTCTAATGGAAGCAGGAAAAGTTATGTGCTATTTGTGTGTTGGTGTTGAGATTTTATGATAATTAGATGTCCAGATTGTAGGCTACCTGTATCTACTTTTCAAGGGCCTTTGTACCCATTTTAACATGTGCAGATTGAGAGGCATGCTGTACATCATGTCCTCTGAAGAATCCATAGAAAAAAGCAGTCTGTAATCCATTATAATTTAGTTGTCAGCAAAGAAAGTTATATATTCAGTGTATGATATATTCTCAGACACTCAAGGGAGCTAGACATCTGACCATTTCAATCTGTTTTATAGACCATGTTCTTTCAGGCACAACAACTGTATTCCTCTATGTCCTTCCTGTAGCAGGTGCATGATCTATTTATTACCAGATAACTGCTACTGACTTCATTCAGCTGATTTTCCTCTGCTTTTAATTTCCCAGTATCTTACTGTGTTAGTAATGCTTGCAGCCCTCGTATGTTATTCACAACCTTCACTAGCACTACCACCATTTTATCTATTTTTAAGACCACTTGGTTCTATTCCTTTGAAATCCTTTCAGGCCCTTTTGACTTCTTTTCCTTGATTATTCATCTTTTCCTATCCAATGTTCTGGTTTAATAGTAGCTTTAAATCTTAATCAGGGTCTCACACAGAAATTTGGAGAAAATTAACCTGCCATGACTACATCTAAGTAAACTCCTCACCCCCAGTAACATTCTTTTTTCACTCAGTTATTAGTGCTGCCAGCCCTTATGGAAGTGCATAATACGTCAAGTACCTAAACTTAAAATAATGATTACTGGAGTAAAATAAAATGTATTTAAACAACATATTCATGGGAGACGTTAACTATCCTTCTATAGACGGGGAAACATACAATGCCTCATATTGTCAGGCACAAAGATTCCTGGACTTAATGAATACAAGTACTCTTCACCAGACAGCGTGCACACCCATCAGAAGTTCAAAAATACAGGACCTGGTACTCACCAATATGGGATAGTGCTGCACCTCCCCATTCCCCCCAGTGTCATGTCCTCACTGGTGAGGTCATACCACAAAACTGTCTCCTTTTAAATAAAAATCAATCTAGCAAAACCTATAACAGTTAGGAACTATTCCAAGCAAACTACATTATATTAAGCAATAGTCTGTCAAAATTCAATGCCCCTTCCATAGCAACCTAGCAGACATCCTATACAACTATGTAGACGTAAGCCCAAAACCAACTCTTAAATATCCTTAATAGGGTATATAACAAAAGAAAACAGTCATGGCTAAAATCAGGAAGAACAACTTCCATAATGATAGGAGCTCTCTAATTAAACTAAACAGGAAACTAAGAGGACTAATTAAGTCCAACAAAGCCAATTACAAGGTCAAGATAGCCTCCGAGTCTAAAGATAACCACAGGGCCTTCTACAGCTATGTCCAAAACCTCAAAGGCAAAACACATCAGTGTTCCAAACGGATGTTCAGTGGTGCCACCTTCACTGAGCAGAGCGACATAGGGAATTTGCTGGTTTACATATTCTTCTCAAACTTCAGCCCCTCACTCCCCACATGAAATATGTACTAGCATACTCTCCCCAACCATTAACAGGAAGCAGGTTCTGGCAGTGCTCGCTATGCCCAAAAATACAGCCACAAGGAGCCACGGCAGTATCATAGGATGCCTCCTAAATAGCTTGAAACATAACTAATCAGGACCATTTCAGCCATTTTTCAGTTAAAGCCTCAAAATAGGCTTTGCACCATGAAAATGGAGGACTGCAATGGTTAGCCCACTTCACAAGGGTGGGCCATCAACTGATCCTGGAAACTACAGAATTATTAGTCTGACTATTGTTGAATTGTATATATATATATATATATATATATATATATATATATATATATATATATATATATATATATATTCCTGTTGTGTTTTACTGAGTGTTCACTCCTTTGAAGGTTTTTAAGCCAAGGCACCAGAGTTTTTATTGCATTAAATTATTTTTTTTATCTGTGGCAGTGTTTTTTTTTTGTTTGTTTGTTTTTTTATTAGTCTGACTAGGCTAATATGCAAAGCCATGGAACAAACTAGCATGGAAATGATCATCAAAGATACAGACAACTTTCAGATGCCAGACCCAACCCACTAAACCTGGTGGACTTCTATGAGAAGGTCACCAAGAAAATGCATGAGGGGAAAATGTTGCATACTACCTACCTGGGCCTGGCTAAAGTGTTCAGTACAATACCCCCACTCAGGTATGGTTGACAACCTCACCAAACTGAGCATAAACCCTATATAGCTCACTGGATTCCCAGCTGGACCCATGAAATCAGGATTGGTGTAACCACTTCCACTAAGAGACCAGTCACCAGTGGGATACCTCTGTGCTCCATGCTGGGACCACTTTGACATCTAACCTATTGGAGGTAAAGACTGATGTCAATGGTCTTTGACTGACTAAGTTCACAGATGACTGCAAATTGAGAGCTATCATAGATCCCCACCCATGACATAAACATCTTATAAGAGGGTCTAACCCAGACAAATGACTGGTGCCAAAGTCAAGGATTAAAACTCAATGCCAAGAAATGCATTATAATGCCTTTTGGGAAAACGGCCACCTAGGCGAATTACTCCATTGGCATGACACTCCTAACAGCTGACCTGGTAGTCATGGATCTGGGATCATATGTAAACAGTAACCTGACCTCTGACTAACAGGTAGTCAAGGTAGTAAGAAAATCATTCTATATTGGCCAACCTATAAGTAACAGCAGGGTATCCAAGTCCAAGAAAGCCATAGTGCCACTTTATTTAGTCCTTTTCTGAACATCATTGAATATATAAGCCCATATTTGAATCTTTTGTCTTAATGCACAAGAAAATATGATTATGTATTAATCTTAACACTATACTGGCCCAGAATACAGCAAAGATCACTGTTAAGTTTCCAAAATATTTTGTCACCTAACAACTTGTCTTTCCATACTACATTTCTCATTATATCATTGCTGCTTTACACTGAATAACTGCACAACATGACTATATGAGCTGCTTATTCCATAAATGTGAATACCAGCTATCTTTGAATATGCAAAGTATGCCTTTCACAGATATGCAAATATCTGCTTTTGTAAACCTGTGAATCATGCTCTGAATGACTGTGTAAATTTTGATTTTGCAAACATGTGAACTTTTGTCTTCATTGTCTGTGTACTGTGAAATGGCATATAAAGAATGCAGTCTGTACATTGTACATATATACATATTCATAAGCAGCTTGTCTCTATATATTAGGCTGTCAAAGTAACATAATTTGAAAAGAAATATTGTAAGCTCTTATTGTTTCACAACATACATTCTTTTTGAACTGTTTTGTTAGTTTGTGACATGAATTTTCGAACCTTCTCTGTGCCTTATCAAATTAAATCTCAAAATGTACATTCTGCCAAGATATTACAGTTTGCACCAGTATCAAGTTTAAAATAGAATTTTTGTTTATTAATGCTCCTGATTGCAGCACAGTGTTTCGTCTTCTGACAACATTCATGTTTTTCTGCTTGTTTTATATTTTTTTCTTCCTCTGGATAATTTCTTTTGCATCTCACCAAATTCACACACTACCTCTCAGCTCAGTTACATCTGCATCAACAGTTTCCCATGGCCCCTGATTTGTGGTAAAAAGTCTATGATAAATATATGTAGAATCTTTTTTTATGACTAGAGGATAATTTTTTTTCATTAGTAAACTTAAATATAAAAAATATCATTATTGTCTCATAAACTACAATACTAGATGCGTAGCTATTCTGCTTATTTGCCTATTGTAATGTGTCATGTGCAACACAAAAAAATCAAACCTTTGCAGCCATTCGTTCAAATTTTCTGCCAAACTCCCTGCGAGGACCAAGGTCATTGGCGGTGGGATAAGTGGTACATTTGCTGACATGATTAAACTTGCATTGCTTTAATATGTAATAATGTGGTTTCTGCTGTTTCCTACTCAACTGCCCTGTTTTTCTGAGGACCATGGTCATTGGTGGGATAAGAAGTACATTTTCTGCCATTATAAAACTTGCAATGCTTTAATATACAATAATGCACATGCAGCTTCTGTTGTTTCTTACTCATCTGTAATTCTTTTGTCACTTTCTTGATATGTACACTGATACCTTGACTGAGAGGTTTCTGAAATTTTGATTCCTACAGATGTTCATTTCATTGCATTGCTGATTTTATTTTCATCATTCTTCTTCATTTTTATCTGTAATTCATTGTAATTTCTGCTTTCAAATTTCAGCTATTGATCTACAGGCTTGAAGTGCACACATTTAATGTTTCACCATGTCTGAAGAATGTTAGTATGATCAAGATTCAGCATTATCACATTACCTTCTGCAAAAGTTATTTTACTTTTGAATCCATGTGGAAAATTTGAGAGCTGGGATCATGGATTACTTCAGCAGTGTTTGCATACCTTCTGATATAACTGGACTTATTTGTTGTATTTCGACTAGCCTGTAATAGGTATTCAATTAAGACCCACAAAAGAACTGAAAGCTTATGTTCAGACTCTTCCTATGACGTACAGCATGCACTAAACTTGTGAAAATATTAACTATAGTGCTTGTATGCATGTGTGGGTGTGTGTATATTATATATGTAATATATATATATATATGTGTGTGTGTGTGTGTGTGTGTGTGTGTGTGTGTGTGTGTGTGTACACACACACATATATTCACACTATATATTGTAGTGACAGTGGTTCTCTGTTGCCAAATAATAAAATATTTTTAAGTCTCACTTCCCCTGTGAGACTATCAATTAAACAATTTGGCACGGCAAGTTGATGGAATCACTGGATAATAATTCTTTAACTGATAGCAGACAGAATAGCTGGTTGTTGTTGAGGTCTCACCAGTGTAGATTAATTCATTTCAATAACTAGGTACACTGAGGTGTATTAGAGGAAACCATATGATTCTTGTGCAGATGGACTTTAGCAGTACCACTAACCTTGTGCTTAACATGAACTTAGGATGAAAATTAAGGCATATGTGATAGATGTGAAATGGAATACTACAGGGTATATGTTTGTTACATGTGCACAAAAGATAAGTAGACCTTTGAGTAATGGATAGCCAATTTAGGTTATTTAAAAATGGTACTTTGAAACATGTCATATCCATCCAATCAAACAAAGGAAGTAAATGATATTTCCCAACTTTTGTACCAGAAATATCATACTACACTTTGGCAGTCTAGTCTTCAGGAAATCACGAAGTCCTTTGTGTACATATAGAAGCAATGTATATTCAGCTGCATAGCAATCATCTTTTAGGAGTAATCTTTAAAGTGGAAATACTGAAGTGGAAGGAAATAAACTTTACAGCTATAAAATGCACGGTAGCTCATGGCTGCACTGGTAAAATAATTTCAAAACATTGGCATCCTCTTTTGTCCAATGAGAAACTATGCAATATTCTGCAAACAAAATATATATCTCCCATAAATTGCAACAAATACTGTGAATATTTTAACTTCACAAACATTTTGATAAGTGGCATAAATGGGGCGTTTGTATGTATCTACATATATATATATATATATATATATATATATATATATATATATATATATATATATATGTGTGTGTGTATATATAAATCCACATGCATATATAAATGACTGTCTCATGACATATCAAACTGGGACCAAACAGTGAACAAAAAAACGCGATAATTTTAGAATGAATCTAAAATGTTGAAAACTACGCAAACTAAAATTAATGTTTTTGCAGGGGGCAATCCCCTCCCTGCCCTGCCACACCCCCTGCTAATTATATATACCAACTCCAAGATTACACAACAGCAGGGTAAGGGCAAATTCCCTTACACTGCTGCAACACAATTTCATACAAAAAGCTGCAAAACCATTAACAAGAATCTTCACTCATATGAGCATTTGCCTTTATTGCATCACTAAAAAGCATTCCTTCATATCAGTATTCATTCTTGAGAATTACAGCCATATCTTAGGTTCATAGGTAGGTACTAGGCTATCTGCCCCAAGGCATTTATAAGCATAGCCAGAATGTGTTGGCTTTCGCTGCCCCCTTAGATTAGTTCCCTGTACCACTGTCCAGCAGAGCCACTGAAGTGATCCTGGGGGGTAAACTTTCTGTTTCCCATCATCTATCTAAACATATATATATATGTGTGTGTGTGTGTGTGTGTGTGTGTGTGTGTGTGTGTGTGTGTGTGTGTGTGTGTGTGTGTGTGTGTGTATGCACACACACACACACACACACACACACACACACACACACACACACACACACAATTCTGGATGCAAAGAAATATAATTTATAGTGGAAAATGGGTCTACTGCAGCTAACAGAAATCATGTTACCAAATTGGAAGTTAGAAGTAAAATGGAGGATTGTATCCATAAATTTCTTTTATTCCTCACTACAAATAAGTTGGCCAAGAAGCCTTAAAATATACAGAATGATACATTTGTGGATGGCACTGTGGAAAGAGCCTTAAAGGTATATAGTTCTGTTACTTTTCTTGGAGAAGTGAGAGAAGGACGAACAAAGCAGCAACATGTATAGAAAAAAAATCATGAATTACTGTGAGCCCATAAGGAAACTGGTCCAGATTCCATAAAGCTCACAGAATAAGGCACGTCACCAAGTTCTGTGCAAAACTTGTTGATAAATAGGTAATATGCAAATATGCCTCAGTGTACATAGAATAACTAAGTATAGATTTATACAGTAATGTCAGCACACTCTCAAGCAGACTCATCAAATATGTATGTGAAGAAAACTGTTTCATAAACCAGGATGTGTATTACCACTGTATATCTACTGAAATGATACAAGTTCAATACAACTAACAGAAAATTACAAAAGGAATACAAATCTGCATCAGTTCATCCAGTATGTGATGAATATCCATAAACAAGTATGGGTTTCATCATAATTTGTCTATGGATATATATATAAATACATTTATTAGAATATACAGACTCCAAAAAATTTCAGATAAAAAATTAATTAAGGTGAAGAGCAATCACAGCCACTTTGCCATGGCTAACAGTAGCTAACAATGGTGCAGGACCTGCGTGGGGAGCACAAGTAATGCACGCACCCAGGGAAACAGGGAGATAGAAAAGCAGATGTGGGGTAAAGGTGAAGAAGAGGGACACACCACAGATATGATGCAGTAGAAAAATCTGAAGAACAATCAGGAGGGGGTCATGTTTTCTTTTTTTTTTTTGGTAGGAATAGGTTCCATTTGTTGTTGCCTTTTTTGTTTGTTTTTGTTTTTTTGTTTTCTGTTTTTTATAAGGATAGAAGGAATGTAAAAGACAGGAAAAGATGATGAGGATGGTAAAACAGTAGGTATAAACATATAATAAAATATCACAATACATGACAGACAAAGGCAGGAAATGGACAAACTGGGTAAGGATGCATACCAGCCATGATGCAGTGCAGAATACATATGTACCTACACAGTATGTAGTGCTGAGATGTTGCATACTGTGTGACAGTCATACCTGAATGTGTATGACTGAAGGTAGGTGTGTGCTGTAGGGAAATAAATGGGGACTGTAGTGCACAGTAGATATTGAATCCAATCATCAAGTACTCTGTCAGCAGTGCAAGTGTAAGCCAAACAACAGCAGTGATGAGCAAATCCAGCCAAGGACATGCAGGAAAAGACAAGCAGAGAATAGACTAGAACCTCCAACCCTGCATGTGCACAGCAAACAACCAAGCACAGTGCTAAACAGCAGCAATGCAGCAAAGCAAGTATGCGGCTGTTAAACACAAAAATAAGTGCGCAACTCTAATATACACAAAGTGGAATGCATATGTCAAAGACATATGCCATGTCAGAGGCAACACAGATATGTTGTCACATATGTGTGACCTGTAATGGATTAACTTGATCAGAAAGCAGTGCCGGTACACTTACACACACCTGTGACATGGAATACTAAATGTTAAGTAAGGTATGAATAATGCTAGATAAGGAGTGCCTGTTTGTGCCTAGGAATAAGAAAACAAAGTCCTGGTTAATACTCAATGCACAAGTAAAACAGGAACAGTAATGGAATGCAAGCACTTGCCAGCACCTTGACTGGATATGCGTTGCATGTGTATAATGTCCAAAATGTTGGCACAAGTTTTTTTTAGCAATGCAACTACATAGGATCATAACCCAGCCACTGCGGATGCACAAGCCAGTGCATTTCTTTGTGTCGGTCCCAAGCCCGGATAAATGGGGAGGATTGCATCAGGAAAGGCATCTGGCGTAAAGCCAAATCATTCATGCAGACAGCAGTAAATATTAACATACTGGATCAGTCGAGGTCCAGGTTAACAATGACCGCCACCAGTACTGTTAGCCAACAGGGTGCTTGCGGAAATTGGGCTACTGCTGACCAAAGGAGGAGAGACGGGGAAGGCATGGCCGAAGGCAGGAAGAGAGGAGAAAGGCTTGGACTGTGGTAGTGAGGGTCGGAACTTTGAGTGCTGGCAGTATGACTGGTATAGGGAGAGAGCTAGCCGATATGATGGACAGAAAGAAGGTTGGTATATTGTGTGTGCAAGACACCAGATGGAAGGGGAGTAAGGCTAGGTGTATCGGAGGGGGGTTCAAATTGTTTTATCATGGTGTGGATGGGAGGAGAAATGGTGTAGGGGTTATCCTGAAGGAACAGTATGCTAAGAGTGTTTTGGAGGTGAAAAGAGTGTCGGATAGAGTGATGTTTATGAAGCTGGAAATTGATGGTGTAATGATGAATGTTGTTAGTGCATATGCTCCACAAGTTGGGTGTGTGATGGATGAGAAAGAAACATTTTGGAGTGAGTTGGATAAAGTGGTGATGACTTTACCCAAGGATGAGAGAGTGGTGATTGGAGCAGATTTCAATGGGCATGTTGGTGAAGGGAACAGAGGGCATGAGGAAGTGATGGGTAGGTATGGTGTTAAGCAAAGGAATGCAGAAGGTCAGATGGTAGTGGATTTTGCAAAACTGATGGACGTGGCTGTGGTGAATATGTATTTTAACAAGAGGGAGGAGCATAGGGTGACATACAAGAGTGGAGGAAGATGCACACAGGTGGATTATATCTTATGTAGGAGGGCCAGTTTCAAGGAGATTGGAGACTGTAAAGTGGTGACTGGAGAAAGTGTAGTTAGGCAGCATAGGATGGTGGTTTGTAGGATGACATTGGTGATCAAGAAGAGGAGGAGTGTGAGGTCAGCACCAAGGATCAAATGGTGGAAATTGAAAAAGGGTAATTGTGAGGTGGAGTTCAGGGAAGAGTTAAGACAGGCACTGGGTGGCAGTGAAAAGTTACCAAATAGCTGGGTAACTACAGCAGAGCTAGTAAGGGAGATGGCTAGAAAGGTGCTTGGTATGACATCTGGACAGAGGAAGGATGACAAGGAGACCTGGTGGTGGAATGAGGAAGTACAGGAGAGTATACAGAGAAAGAGGTTGGCAAAGAAGAAGTGGGGTTGTCAAAGAGATGAAGAAAGTACACAGGAGTATAAGGAGATGAGGTGCATGGCAAAGAGATGTGGCGAAGGCTAAGGATAAGGCATATGAAGAGTTGTATGAAAGGTTGGACACTAAGGGAGAGAAAAGGACCTGTACCGATTGGCTAGACAGAGGGACTGAGATAGGAAAGATGTGCAGCAGGTAAAGGTGATAAAGGATAATGAGGGAAACATACTCACAAGCGAGGAGAGTGTGTTGAGCAGATGGAAAGAGTACTTTGAGGGGTTGATGAATGAAGAGAATGAGAGGGAGAGAAGATTGGATGATGTGGGGATAGTGAATCATGAGGTGCAATGGATTAGCAAGGAGGAAGTAAGGATAGCTATGAAGAGGATGAAGAATGAAAAGGCTGTTGGTCCAGATGACATACCTGTGGAAGCATGGAGGTGTTTAGGTGAAATGGCAGTGGAGTTTTTAACCAGATTGTTTAATGAAATCTTGGAAAGTGAGAGGCTGCCTGAGGAATGGAGAAAAAGTATTTTGGTACCAATTTTTAAGAATAAGGGTGATGTTCAGAGTTGTAGTAACTACCGAAGGAATAAATTGATCAGTCACGGCATGAAGTTATGGGAAAGAGTAGTGGAAGCTAGGTTAAGAAGGGACGTGATGATTAGTGATCAGCAGTATGGTTTCATGCTGGGAAAGAGCACTACACATGCGATGTTTGCTCTGAGATTGTTGATGGAGAAGTACAGAGAAGGTCAAAAGGAGATGCGTTGTGTTTTTGTAGTCTTAGAGAAAGCATATGACAGGGTGCCTAGAGAGGAGTTGTGGTATTGTATGAGGAAGTTGGGAGTGTCAGAGAAGTATGTAAGAGTGATACTGGATATGTACGAGGGTAGTGTGGCAGCAGTCAGGTCTGCGGTGGGAGTGATGGATGCGTTTAAGGTGGAGGTGGGATTACATCAAGGATCAGCTCTGAGCCCTTTCTTATTTGCAATGGTGATGGACAAGTTGACAGATGAGATCAGACAGGAGTCCCAGTTGTCTATGATGTTTGCAGATGACATTGTGATCTGTAGTGAGAGTATGGAATGGGTAGAGGAGACCCTGGAGAAATGGAGATATGCTCTAGAGAGAAAAGGAATGAAGGTCAACAGAACTAAGACAGAATATATGTGTGTGAATGAGAGGGAGGATAGCGGTATGGTGAGGATGCAAGGAGTAGAGGTGGCAAAGGTGGATGAGTTTAAATACTTGGGATCAATAGTTCAGAGTAATGGTGAGTGTGGAAGAGAGGTGAAGAAGAGAGTACAGGCAGGATGGAGTGGGTGGAGAAGAGTATCAGGAGTGATTTGTGACAGATGAGTACCAGTAAGAGTGAAAGGGAAGGTCTACAAGAGGGTAGTGAGACCAGCTATGTTATATGGGTTGGAGACAGTGGCATTGACAAAAAGGTAGGAGTTAGAGCTGGATGTGGCAGAGTTAAAGATGTTAAGATTTGGGTGTGACAAAGGTGGACAGGATTAGGAATAAGTATATTAGAGGGTCAGCCCAGGTTGGAAGGTTTGGTGACAAAGCCAGAGAGGCAAGATTACATTGGTTTGGACATGTGCTGAGGAGGGATGCTGAGTATTTTGAGAAAAAGATGCTAAGGATGAAGCTACCAGGTAACAGGAAAAGAGGAAGGCCTAAGATAAGGTTTATGGATGTGGTGAGAGAGGACATGCAGGTGGTTAGTGTGACAGAGCAAGATGCAGAGGACAGAAAGAAATGGAAACAGATGATCCCCTGTGTTGACCCCTAATGGACACAGCCGAAAGAAGATGATGAACTACATAGGATCATGGTATCATAGGAGGTTACTAGACTAACAGCCCCAGGGCCCTGACAAGTCTATCCAACTTCAACCTTTGTTCCCAAGGGTGTCTGGTTCAAGCAAGAACTAGGGTATCTGGTTGAAGACAATGATGATAATACAGAGGAAGGTAAATGTATGCCACATGAGGAAGGGGTGTGGACAGCACAGGTCCACATTAGTGAGGAAATGCCAACAAAGGAAATTAGGCACATTACAAAGCCAGATAACCTTATCTGAGGAGACACATTAAAAATACATGTGTTCACCACATAGGGTGGTGTGGAAGTCCACCAAAGCTACACTGAAGCAAATGGTAAACATATGTCACATGGGCAGACTGCATCAATGATGGCTCTAAACAAGTTTTGGTACAAATTATACAGACACAGTAATCTGCAACTGTTAAACAGAAAGATGCATAGGTGCACAAAATAAGATTCAGTATTACATACACATATATACTATCATGCCAGCATAATATAACAGACATAGCAAACATCCTTATTAATATATATATATATATATATATATATATATATATATATATATATATATATATTTATATGGATTCCATACATTTGGTCGAATTACACTTAGTCGAAAATGATACCAAGCATTTCACTTCACTGAAAGCTGACTTGACTGAAACCATAGTATTTGCAGAGACATGCACACATATGTAAATCATTGCATATGTATTCCAATTGCTTAAATTTGGGCATGTATGCAAATATGTTCATGCATGTTGTAATATGACAAATAAGACATTCAGGAATGATGCTAAATAAAGGTATCAGCTCCACTGTATATACAGCATTGAAACAGTGACTCGCCCCACACCGCATTAGGGAAACCACCGTAAAAAAATTTCTCCAAAGCCAACTTCATGCTTCTTAAGACAGAAGTGGCAAACTTTACAACACCCATGCAGACGGACAATAGAGGTACAACTGCTGAATCCTACACAAATGCATTTTATAAGCACTTACATGAGTGCATGGATCCTGCTATCCCTAACAGAACCAAGATGCTATCTTCCAAAAAAGGAAGACAATCTGGTGGTCCCTTGCCATAAACAAACTCTACAACAGAAGAAAGAAACTGTTGCAAAAAAGAGTAAAATCCCATTTTTGGAGGAATTCCCTGGTCAGACTCAGTAAGAAGCTGTGATCCCTCATGAAATCCTCCAAATCTAGTTACGAAAACAAAATTGCCAGTGATTCTAAAGACAACCACAAAGCATTCTATAGCTATGTCAAGAATCTCAATGGCAACACTCAGATCTGCTCTGAGTTACAGCACAATGGCACTAAATATACAGAACCAACTGATATTGCCAACATCCTGGCAGATAGGTTCAGTGCTAACTTTACTCCCCCCACCCTCTAAAGGGCCCATCTCTATACCAGAAGAATGCAAAGTACCTGTAATCATGGCTGCACAGGTAGAAACCACACTCTCCAAAGCCAACAACACAGCATCCATGGGACCTGACAACATCCCAGGCTGTGTTCTACATGAACTACAGAATAGACTGGCACCCCACCTAACCACCATGTTCAATCATAGCCTCACCTCAGGCTTTGTGCCCACTGAATGGTGCACAGCAACAGTTATTCCACTCCACAAAGGGGGAGCCACCACAGACCCCGGGAACTACCGCCCTATTAGCCTAATAAGCCCAGTCTGCAAGGCCATGGAACGTATCATCATGGAACTTATAAACAAAGACATTGGTAATCTCCAAACCCTGGACCGCACCCAGTTTGTGTTTGTAAAAGGCAGATCATGTCTCCTAAATGTGATTGACTTATTTGAAGCAGTCACCAAAGCCGTAGATGAGAGTAAGGTGGTTCACACAGCCTATCTAGATCTCGCCAAGGGTTTTGACACCATCCCCCACTCTGGTATTATAGATAAGTTCACTAAACTATGTATAAATCCCTATGTCACAAGATGGGTTACCAACTGGCTCACTGACAGAACCCACACTGTGAAAGTAGCAGACTCCAAATCTGACTTCAGACCAGTGACAAGTGGAGTACCACAGGGTTCAGTCCTGGGTCTTCTCCTGTTTGGTATCTACTTTTCTGAAGTACAGGCTACCACAGAAGGTCTTTGGCTAATGAAGTTTGCAGATGACTGAAAACTAGGAGCCATAATTGAAACGCCTAACGATGTGGACATCCTACAAAAGGGCCTCACTGAGACAGATGCCTGGTGTCAAAGCCATGGCCTCAAGCTCAATGCCAAAAAGTGCATTGTCACCCCGTTTGATAAAAATTCTGTACCCATAAGCTACCACATAGGTGGTAGTCTACTTAACACAAAAAGTGTGATAAAAGACCTTGGGACACAGGTGGACAGTAGTCTCTCCTCTGATAATCACATTGCCACAGTAGTCAGGAAATCCTTCTACGTGGCACACCTCATCAGAAAAGGTTTCTCATCCAGGAAAAAAGAGGTCATTGTTCTCCTCTACTCGTCACTCATTAGACCCAGTATAGAATACAATGCCCCTTTTGGTATGTACCTCACAAGACATCTACAACAACTGGAAAGGCTGCAGAAATACCTCACAAAGAGGATTACTGGCCTCAAACAGATGCCCTACGCAGACTGTGTCAAAAAACATCAGCTTTACTCCATTGCATATCGCCTACTCAGAGGCAATCTTTGCCTAATATACAAAGCTATGTCAAACCCAGAGCTGTTGTACATGCTCCACTTAAAGAAATCCCAACCCCTCCAAGCTACATGCTCTAGGGACCTAAACCTTGTCACCACAATAAACAGAACATGCTGGAGAGATAGATTCCTGTCCCAGAGACTTCTCATACTCTGGAACAAACTACCTATTTATATCAAACAAAGCTCCTCATTAGCACGCTTCAAAAAAAAAAGTCTTGACGATTGGATGAGAAATAGGAAATTCACCCCGGGGATCACCTCTGTGGCTAATTTTCTTGGTTGGCGAAAGCCAGGGTACCTTTTTGGCTAGGCTTGTATAAGCCCTAGGGCTGATAGCCTAGTACCTACCAATGAACCTATAAACCTATGTGAAGGATACCTGCCCATATATAGCAGCCACAATAAATTGATATAACATGGCACAATATTTTCCACTACATGCCACACACAAAGCAATTGTACCAGAGTGACGACATTAGACAGCAATGCTTCAGAAATCACAAGGACAAGGACATGTCATGTTGTTGAACAGAAATAACATGTCAACAACCAATACTGAAATGAGTGCAATGCAAACACATGGATAACATATGCAAATAAATTAAATGGATTCATCTTACTTTGTTATAAGTGAACTATGAGAATAATGCAGTTTGTGAGTTGCTGCCATCCCACCCATGTCTACAGTGGAACAATACAAGCAGAACAATTGTATCTCACCTACTTCATGGTAACTGCAACAGGCCTATCTTTCACATACAGGGCCAGAGTGTATTGGAGATAACAATAGTAAACTGCACTGCATGCAAAGGAGTGGACACAAACACACACACACACACACACACACACACACACACACACACACACACACACACACACACACACACACACATTGGCAGTGATATTACATGCAGACATTTCCTGCATCCTATAGGAGAGCCACCATGAGTCCAATGCCCTGTGAAGGTTAGACACATTAAAAAGTATATATAATACATGTTCCCCAAAAGTTATGAGTACATAAGATGAATTCTCAGAAAAAAACACTAAAAGCTCAGCATAGCCATAGAAAACATTTTTTCCCAAAACCCAAGATTAGCACTTTCATTTTAAAACATTTAAAACTGCATCGGATAACTCCATTTGTTAAAGTCCCATTTTTATACTACTTTCAAAATGGTGGAATAGGTTATGTGATGGCCAAGCCCCCTTCTAAAAGCCGCATTTAAAGAAACTGGAATTAAGTTTTGCAAAGCAGAACTTGTAAACATGATATTACAACTATTTCCTTTTTACATTTTACATTTAAAAACAACAAATTCTGTATAAAACCATTAAAAAACATGAACTTATTTATCCAACTACTATCTTCAACTTTAATAAACATCCAATTAATGTTTGTTCATTTAGATCTAGCAGATGCCCTGCATTAAAGCAGAGCTGACCGTACAGCTCTCATTTATCTAATTGGAGAGACCATGGGCCTCCTCATACTTATACTTGGGGTCACTTTCTCTAGAATGCTGAACTTAAAACCATGTCCCGGATACTCTTGAATATGTTTGAAAAGTGCATTTGTATCGTTCTTCATCTTAATGTCATATAGATGTTCATACACCCTATCATTTAATTTCTTTCAGTCTTGCCTATATAGAATCCAGGGCAAGACTGACATATAGCCAAATAAACTACCCCAGCAGTATCATAGTTACAATTTCCTAACAGTTTAAATGACTGAATTAACACTGAATTGTTCACCTTCAAGAATGTATTTACAATAAGTACATCCCCCATGCTTGCCCATGTTCATTCTTTTTTTACTACTACTTATATCCTTTGAGAAATCGTCCAATATATTTTTCATGGTTCTACATTTTCTATACACCACAACTCTTTTTTCACTTAATTTCTGTGTTATTTGCCTGCTTCCCTTAAGAAGTAACCAGATTTTTCAAGGACCCATCTAATAAACTGACTATCTGCATCATACATAGTAATGAATGCATTCTTGTAATCTATTGTTAGCCACATTTCCATTACTTAAACTTGTGTCCTGCATCCTTGTTATTTTGTCTATATCACCTGACTGGGAATGTAGTATAGGCACTAAATAATCACATTCTCTTTCATTCATTACTTCATACATCAGATTTTCTACAAAGTCATTTGGATATCCTCTAGTATTAAACATTCCTTTTAGGAGCATGCATTCATCCCCAAAATCAATATCAAGTGTAACTAGCCGTGCTGCTCTTACAAATTGCCCTATTACAACTGCCTTCTTCTAGATATAGGGGTGGGCATTAGTAAAGTGTAAGAAGGCATTTCAATATATTGCTTTTCTAAAGATTTAAGATGTAAACGTTATATTTGGCTAAGCTTAAAATGGCTCGTAAGGGCAGTTAGCTTAGTACTAATCTATGAACCTATGAACCTATGATCCTTATATAGCCAAATATCTAAATAGGCTATATTCACCACATTCACTTCATATGTAAAGTGCAAAAAATCTTTTGTAGTATTTATATATTCTGTAAAAGCTGTTATTCTTTCTCTACTATCATCCCATAAACAAAGATATCATCCAGATATCATAAATAAAGTTTGCAGGAACTCATAGAAGTGCTATTAAATAAAAAAATTCCTTTCCCATTTGATCATTACAATATTAGCAAATAGGCCCCCACAAGCAGACCCCTTGCTACCCCTTTGCATTACAGATAATATTTTCCTTCAACTATAAAGAAATTATTTCTCAGTACAATAGCTAAGAAATTTTCATACAAATTATTTCAATCCTGTGGTATTCCTTTGTCCATTAAAACTTCAGTAAACCATTCCAGGACTAAGAGATGGGGTATCACAGTATATAGATCCTTAACATCAATGGTCATAAATATATAACTCTCCTTATATTCTAGGCTATTAATTCATTTTAAAAAATGTGAAGAATGCTTGCAAACACAGGCCTCTTGGAAAACCAACATTTTTCAATTTTCCATCCAAGAATTTGCGCATGGATGTGTAATGGAGCCACGGGCTTCAACTATAGGACGAATAGGGGGATTTAGTATGCATTTATGAATCTTTGGAATACAAAATAAAATGGGGACTGTGGGGGTAACCGCATTCAAATAATTGAACTCATCAATATTTATTAGTTGGTCTATAAACATGTAATTCAACTCACCTCTTATTATTTTATATGCCATGTTTACTTTATTTAAAGAAACTTTTCTATATGCATCTTCAGATAACATCATATTCTTTCTAGTTATATAATCATTCTTACCCATAACCACAATCCCTGCCCCCTTATCCAGTTTCATAACACTTAAAGCACTATTTCTCATATCTGTCAATAAAGCCCGTTCCGCAACTGACATATTGTTTTATGTTCCTCTGTTATTTTTACAGTTCAATCTTAGGGAATTACATATGTCAAGCTCACACAATTTCTCAAATACTTGAAGTGTGTGATGAATTGGAGGGGTTATTTGTGCTTGAAATTCTCAGCCCTGCAATGGCTGTAGACATTTCATTAAAAATAATGTTAAAGTTCAGCTTCCTCACATACTCCTTTAGATCCAGTAACACATATGCTATATCTGTCAAAGTCAAAGTAAACTTTACTGTCATTTAGAACTACATACGTGTAGCCTAAATGGAATTTTGCGCATCAGCTCAGTTCTTGAGATTACAAAGTAAAATGAAATAACACATACAAGTAGAGGAATAAACATAACTAACAAATACAATACTACTCCCGATACACACAAGAAAGAGCAGAGACATTTACAAACACTTATATATGAAAAGAATACCCTCCCCTGAGTTAAATTAACTACCCTATTTAAAGTAAAACAAAACTCACTGCAGATTGAAATGCCTAAGCTATTTGTCTAATATTGCACTTGATTGAGTTAAATAATACTGACAATGGATATAATAAATAAATATTGCACTTACTTGGAATATATGTAAGTGCATATTGTACAAATAACTAAAAATTGACTTATTATATGTCCAAACCCCTGGGACTAGTACCCGAGTTCAGAAGTCTAATCACTGTAGGGTAGAAACTGTTACTGAAACTTGTAGTCCTGCAGTGGATGCTGCAGTATCTCCTGCCCAATTCCAGATGCTTAAACAGTCCATGCATAGGATGAGTGTTGTCCTGTATTATTTTGGTGGCCTTTCAGATGCTTCTTGCAGAATAAAAATGTAATGATGGAAGACTGGAACCTGTTACCTTGTCTGCAACCCTCGCCATTCTTTGTAGCACCTTCCTTTCTTTAACTGTGCAGCTTCCAAACCATACTGTGAAGTTTCAGGTGAGCATGCTGTCTATTGCACCTCTATAGAAGGTGGAAAGAGTATGAGGAGGAAGCTTAGCTGGAGACATTTGTGCACTTTCTTGACCAGTTGTCTGGTGTTTTCCGACCACAAGAGATCCTCTGATATGTGTACACCCAGGAATTTCATACTGTTAACCCTCTCCACACTCTCACCATTGAGCACTGGGTGGTTTGTTCTCCTTTTCCAGAAGTCGATGATAATCTCCTTGGTCTTGCTTACATTCAGGTCAAGGTTGTTCCCCTTGCACCAACTAATCAGAGATGCCACCTACTCTCTGTATTTTGTTTCATCCTCATTTGCGATGAGCACCACGACTGTGGCGTCATCAGCAAACTTAATGATATGGTTGGACTTGTGCTTAGCATAGTAGTCATGGATCAGGATGGTGAATAACAGTGTGCTGAGAACACATCCATGTGGAACCACGGTGTTAATTGTGATGCATTTTGATGTATTCTTACCTGAACATATCCTCTGTGGTCTCTCAATCAGGAAGTCCAGGATCCGGTTACAGAGATGTTTACTGATTCCTAAATGTGTCAGTTTTTCTATCAGCTACATTGGTACCACCATATTAAATGCAGAGCTGAAGTCTATGAACAGCGTCCTCACATAGTTGTCTTTGCCATCTAAATGCTCAAGAGAGATGTGTAGTGCTACTGATATGGCATCAGCTGTGGATCGGTTAGCTCTGTATGCAAACTGCAGAAGATGCTTTTTGATCAGCCGCTCAAAACATTTCACAACAGTGGATGTCAGAGCAGCTGGTCTGTAGTTGTTTGGGCTGGAGGGAGTGGTTTTCTTAGGTAGTGGGATGATGTTAGTTTCCTTGTAGCATGAGGGTACTTTTGCCATGGCAAGAAAGGTGTGAAATATTTCCTTGAGCACTGTGCATAGTTGATCAGCCCAGCCTTTTAACACCTTGCCCAGTATGTTATCTGGGTCAGCAGCCTTCCTGGGGTTCACTCTCCTTAGCTTTCTTTTTACCTCCTCTGTGCTGAGGCAGAGTACTGCATCCTACTCATCAGTGGGTAGCTTTAGTGCCATCCTGTTGTTTCTTTCCTCAAATCTACCAAAGAAGATGTTCAAACTTTCTAGGAATTCGATGCTGTCCACACACTGTGCTGATCTGATTTTGTAGTCAGTGATCTCCTGCATGCCTTGCCATAGTGTCCTTGCATCCTTCATGTCTTCAGAGTGGCTCTGTACCTTTCTACCATACTCCCTTTTAGCCTCCTTTATTCCCCTCTTCAGATTATCTCTTGCTACAATTAGGGCTGCTTTGTCCTTAGCCCTGTAGGCTGCGTTTCTCTCCATCAGAAGCTCATATACCTTAGGGGTGAGCCAAAGGCTACTGGTTAGCTCTAATAATGATAGTCTTGGTATCTTGATATCTGCTTTTTTTGTTGGTACATTCTAGAGAAAGTGACCTCAAGTTTAAGAGGAGGGCCTTGGTCTCTCCTATTATAATAAAGAGATGTACTGGCAGCTCCACTTTTATGCAGGGAATCTGCCAGGTCTAAATGAACAAACATCAATTGCATGTTTATTAAAGTTGATGGCATTAGTTAGATAAATAAAGTGATGTTTTTAAATACAAAATGTAAAAAGGAAAAATCATTGCAAATGTATTGTGTTTAAAAGTTCTACTTTGCAAAAATTAATTCCTGTTTCTTTTAGAAGGGGGCTTGACCATCACATGACATATTCCACCATTTTGAAAGTAGTATAAAAACTGGGACTTTGACAAATGGAGTTATCTGCTGAAGTTTTAAGTAGACACTGTTTCAAAGTGTAATGTTATGTCAGCAGATAATTTTGCTAAAGTGAGAGCTAATGAGCAACTCAGTGTGGCCAATTGTGTGAAACGTGTTTCTTATTGAGGTGAAGAAATTCAAACCGAAGACTCAGTAGTACTTTCATGTTATTTGGCCAAGAACTGTTACAACTTGTTATTCTATGTGGTTCAAAGACCCATACAGTCATTATTAGGTCTCAGAGACAGTATGAGAATGAATCTGCTTTCTTTTACCAAAGAAGTTCATCATATAAGGATATCTCCTAGTTCCAGTTTTTCTGAAGCTATTTTCTCAGAGTATGCTGATGTTTTCAATGACTTGTTGGGCAAACTTTCAGTTGTGTATTCTATGAAACTAGACCCAGAGGTCAGTCCAGTGGTCAGACCAGCAAGAAAAGTTCCAATAGCCATGCAGGATAGAGTCAAAGCTTAGTTGGATAATATCGTGCAACAAGGTGTAATTTGTCCAGTTACAGAACCAACTTAATGGATTTGGTCCATGGTAGCAGCTCACAAAAAAAGGCTCAGACAAAATCAGAACATGTATTGACCCAAGAGATTTGAACAAAGCATACAAGTGCTCATCTTGTGCTGTAAAATAAAACATTTCTATGGCTATCCTGACCTTTTAGCATTTTTTCTGTCAATTCTTGGTTTTATCAACATTTGTTGTATGAGTACATAGCATAACCAAACTGACATGATGCACAGGTGGAAACTGTTTGGTATGTCATATTACAGTAAGTTATTACAGCATGCAACTATAACCTCATATGTGATGAAAGGCATGATTTCAATCTACAACAGTGTAAAAACAGTTGTCTAACATACATGATAGTCTAACATGATAGTCATGAGCAAAACATGCTTGTCATGAAACATAATCAGATGGGCACCTGAATAATGTTAAAGACAGTATATGTCATGCCATTAATATGATCAAAACATATGAGAGTGCAACTGTGACATGTTTGCTCAAGGTATATCACAATACATTACAATTGTCATTAAAATGTAATTGGTAGATGATATGGTATATAATAAAAAAAAAGAAGTAAAGGTTTCAGGTGTGTATAGTCATGATCATGCTATATTCACAAAGTCCTATTATCAAAATGTGTTGATGATGTCAATAAAAGGCCATGTCTGGGCCACTATGTCCATCATATAGTGTCATTAGATTACTCCAGTGCTTTATGTTGCATCTAATACACAATGTATTCAAGAAAATGCTGCTATTATTTGTTCAAATATGAACCAGCCATCATTATGCATGAAAAATAAATGTGCATGGCCGGCGCACACATGTATATCATGGCATATCAAGACAAAGTTGCCATGACACTGTGACATGCACCACTGACATGTTCCCACATTCCAAAACACTTACAAAACTGTACACTCTCAGTGACACTGACAACATAACATCTTTTCTGGATCCTGTGGTATAACCCACTTTGCATATACCCTACAATATTGTCAAGCAGAAAGTCTGAACAAAGCATCTTAATTACATGGTCCATAATTCAGATGAGTGCCTCACACAATTATGTTGAGGTGTCAGTATGAGACTTACTGCCAACTGTAAATGAAGTTTATTTGTAAGTAATGTGTCATGTTGACATCTCCTGAATAGCAGATATTTATTATTAATATATAATAAGTAGAACTAGCAGTAGTAAACTTAAATTCTTGATGGCGCAGTGGTGCAGAGGTAGTGCATCACAGCAAGAGGTTCTCAGGTTCGAATCTCAGCTGGAGTGCCTTCTGCGTGGAGTCTGCATGGCCTCCCTGTGTCCGTGTGGGTTTTCTGTGGATACTCCAGTTTTCTCCCATGTTACAAAGACATGCCTCTGGAGTATTTCTCCCCTGGCCTTTGCTGAAAACTGACTTTGTTCCAAGTCAGACTTTCCCGGTAAACAGATGTTAAATAAATAAAAGAATTAAATACATGCAAATGATATGAGCAATGCAACATGGTTAACGTCTGACATCACAACATCATAGTATTAGAATGCAATACAACATCTTAGAACAACTGGACATTCATAACCACAGTGACAGCAGGTGATACACACTTCTATTCATCAACTAATGTATCACTGTCACTACCTATATTTGTAGGTATTCATAGGTTCATAGGTGTGTGTACAAGGGGATTGACCACATGGGCCTAGCTATGCATCCCAAATATATGACAAGTTTTGTCACCACTAATAAGTGTAAGCAGAGGCATGGGAGATGAAACATTTACAGGCAGGAGCCTGGGAGAGGAATCATTTACAGTTTGCCTGTGTCCATTAGAGACATAGGTGCCAAACCAATGATGAAGTTCCTGTTCCCTATCCAACTTTCCAAGATACACTTGAACTGGGTTAGGCTGGAGCTTTGCTTCACATGGCTGGGGAGCCTGTTCAAGAGAAGGGACGTTGTCTGGGATACATACCTGTTTCTCCAGCAAGTCCTATTTATATCACAGGGAAGGTTTAAGACTTTAGAATGGGTAATTCTGGTGCTGTTTGTTTTGCAGAGATGCATGAGGTCCATCAGGGTGGGGGCTCTGACAATCCCTTGTATGCCAGGCATTGATCTCTCTTCAATAGCCTATAGGAGATAGAATACAGGGATAGGGCCTTGAGGCAGTCTACATAGAACATGGTACTCAAGCCTGTATTCTTTTAGTGAAGAGCATCTGTGCATGTGCCTGGTTAAGTACATACCAAAGCAGGCATTGTACTCAATGATGGGTCTGATGAATGCTGAATACAGTGAAACAATGACCTCCTTGGAGCTAGATGCCATACCTTTGTTTATAAGTTGCACAACATAGCATGATTTCCTCAATACTGTAGACACGTGATGATCAAAGGCTAGATTACTGTCTGTGTGTTCCCAAGTCCTTGACTACTGAGTCAACTCTTAGGGGTGTGTTGTCAATATGATAGTTACCAGGGGGTGCATGACATCTTGAAGGATACTATTATACATTTCTTGCCATTTAGTTTTAGTCCATGGCTCTAACATCAGCTATTTGTCTGTGTCAGCCCTTCCTGAAGAAAACTTGTGTCATTGGGGGATTCTATGACTACTCCTAATTTGCAATCATCTGCAAATTTGATCAGCCAGAAGCCAATGACATATATATATATATATATATATATATATATATATATATATATATATATATATATATATATATATATATATATAGTTGGGGGGATGTGGGAGTAGCCCTCCATTTTGGTTGGTTGCATATGCAATGTTGGCTGACTATGGCCATTCGATGAATTTCTTTTCGAAGTTGTCAGTGTTCGATACACTTCCATTTTGCTGTTTTTCTTTTGATATTTAGCAATTTACATTCTTTATAATTCGGTAACCGAACATAGACCCATTTGCTGTATCCACTGGCTCAATATAGGTGGCTGCATTAACGATGGGCTCTACACACAAATGTTTATTGCCTTTGAGGTTATGGACATAGCTAAAAAATGCCTTGTGGTTGTCCTTGGCCTGGGAGGCCAAATTTACCTCAAATTTGGCTATGGTAGACTTTATTTGCCCTCTGAGTTGTTTGTTTAGGTTGGCAAGAGTGTTTTTATCCTGCTGGGTTCTATACCTCCTTATTTTTTGCCATGATTTTCTTCCTTCTGTTATATAGCCTATTGATGTTGTGATTCCACCAGGCTAGCTTCTTTTTGAGTTAGCTATGTACTTCTTCCTGGTGGGTACAGCCAACTCTGTTCAGCTGATATCATGCTTGCATAGCACAACTCTCAACATCTTAGCACAAGAAACCTAGACAAAGTCAAAAATAATGGGGGAACAATCCCCAAAATTAGAGACACATTTTAAATACTGCTCTTATAAACTGAGAAAGTTATGACAATAAAATGTCTTTTGTTACCATGCATTTTCCGAAGGATATGAATGAAGTCTGAAACTCAAATGATTGTCACTAATTAGTAAATTCAGTTCTCACTGATATGCCACAGAAATCCAGAAAAACATATATTTTATGAGGAACAGACCAAAAATATGAGGAAAAATTCTGGACATTCTGTGAAAATCTGGTCAGTTGAGAGGTATGTTGCAGAGGGTTTCTGTGAACACTCCCAAATAGACAGCAATGTTCTCAAGGTTTATTTTGGCTTAAATGCTTTAGAGTAGTTCCTGAATATTCCAGGGTTAGCTGGGGTTCCAGGTTTTAGTTTTACTTCAAAGGACACCATTTTGTGAGCTGCACTTACCAGAGAAGACTTTACACTAGGGGGTGTGCAGACCTCTCCCATGTTCATGAGAACCAAATCCAGTATGTTTGCATCCCTGGTCACTGCATTGACAATCTGATCCACAGAGTTTGTGTTTACAAAATCCATGAATCTTTGTACCTCCATGTTTCGTGTCATATATGACTCCAAGTTAATAGTGAGATAATTAAAGTTGCCCATGAATATGGTATTGGGTTGGATAGTGAGTGTTTCCAATAAGTGTAAATGCATGCTATGGATTTTCTGGGTCACAGAGAAGGACCTATAGCTTGCAAGGTAGTGGTATGGCATTTTGTCTATGGTTATTTCAATGTGAGAAGCTCAAGTGCATTGTCCTGTTTGACCACCCTTGAGATATATTTATTTTTGATGTAAATCAAAACACCTCCACCTTTAGTCCTTATCTGTGTAGTAGTTGACCTAAATTTTTGGAAGTCATTATAGCCTTACACTGTCAGTGTGCTCTCTGCAGCTTTAAACTATGTCTCAGTGACCACACAGATGTCAGCAATCTCTAAGATAAGGAGAGATTGTAGAGAGTAGAGGTTTTTTTTTGTTTAGATTCCTAGCATTGAGCATTAACACCTTTAGATTTCCTTGGTTTTGATTTGTTATGTCAGATGTACTTTTAGTTTGGCATTGCCTAAAAAAGGTCCTATGGGAAGGACACATTTTTAGCTAATATCTGAAAGCCTGAGGAGGGGGTACAGACCATCCCTAGTAAAACAGCATGGTCTGTTGACCATCTCCTTCCATGCTGACAAATATTGCACCCCCTTAGAGTGACCCCAGAAGCTAAGCCAATTATTAATGTTCATATTTTTGTATCATGCTTAGAAAAGGTAAAATGTTACTCAGTGCTAGGCTAATACCAGCGTGGGACACATATTCTGAGAGCTCTATGATATCTGTTTTCCTATAGTCTAGGAAGATACATCTCAGGGTATTTATACCCACATGGACTATGACTGAGTCAAACTGGTATTTGTGGTCCATTGATCTGAGTACATGTGTAATGTGGCAGATCCTGGCCCCTGATAAGCAACTGAATGTGACGTTTGCCTTACTCAACCTGGTGAGAGAGACATCAGTGTGTTTCTCAATGGAGTCTCCAATGACTAGAATGTTGTATTGTGTGATGGCTTGAATTATGGGCTTAGAAGTAGAGGCTCCATGAGATGTGGCTGTATGTGTTGATATTGGTGTGGTTTTGAAAGAGTGCATTCAGGACTTCTGACGGTATTTGTTATGTGTACTTCATCTAGAAGGTGGTTGAAGTTTAGGAGGGTTTCATTTAAGTGCCTCCGCATTTGTGGGTCTATGTGTCTACTTTGAACTGTGTCTGATGGGTGCAGCATGACAACCATGTTGACAGTAGGAATTTTTTTATGAGAGGTCTTTGCCTCCATGGACATTTTGTACATACATCTCTCACATACCATATCAGTTTGTTTGAGAATGAACTGGTTGTCAGTAAACATGAGGCAATTTCTACATTGACTCAGGATGCCAATATCCACTAAGCTAGTAGAGACGATAGTGGACAAGTTCATATCCATGTCAACAGGCCCTTTTTATTAATTAGATGGTTGGATTGTGAATATATAGTAATGTCAGGAGTATCTGATTTGCAACTCTAGGGGCAGTGCTTGCCACTGCAAACTAGGGTGCTTTTACAGGAAAAATGTAATCTCAGTGTGTCTATGTCTATACAGGGCACTGCCAAGCACTTCATGGGAAACTAATAAGTAGACCCTGATGATTTATGAAGTATTTAGGGAGATATTCGGAAGTTATGTTAGACAGCAGCAAATCAAGGAGTACTTACTTAAAAGAAAGAATTAACTTTGTTGAGAATAATGAAAAGAGGGGATTCACCTGAATTGTTACTGCCAGGCCCTTTGTTGATCAACAGTCTTGTCCTAATAATGCAAGGGTCTGCAGGCTTGTTGTAGCTATTCTGGTAGATGCTGTGAACAGCAACCAGACCAATTAGGAAGATAAAATACAAGCATTCACTGCCCAATAGGAAACAATCAGGAATGAATGCACTCTGCTCCTTCTGTCACCAAGAGCAAAATACAAGCACTAATTCCAGGCTTGCACCCAAGAAGCAGTTATTAGGCTTTCCAGTGATCAGCAGTCTCCATGAAATAATGTCCATGTGTTTCTTCTCTGATCAGGAGCAAAACAGAAGCACTAATCCCAAGATGACTATTTAGAGGCAGAATGTGGACTCTCCAATAATTGTCAGTCTTGGATTAGATGTTGCAGATATTAAAGGTAAGATGGAAAAAAGGGTTAATATCATAAGAGTTGAAGTATGCACTGATATGTTATATATGAAAGTGAAGGAAACTTAAGCTTTAGCTATCTAAGTGGGAAGCTACTTGTTTTAAAAGAACGAGATAGATTGGAAGGGGTGGGCACTTTGTATTTTAGCTGTACAAAATACAGTGGGATGGCCAATAAATTTAAATAGCTGAAGGGGAGTGATTTCACAATATGATAATTTTGTGCTTACTCATAATAGCCAATGAAAGAAGATAGGGAAGGAAGTATGTGGTCAAATTAACATAAGGGGCATGCAACTAAAAAGATAGCTGAGTTAAAACACAACAGCAGCGTGGGGGGGTGGTTAATTTCTGTGTGACTCACAAGAGACACAGCTGTAGTCTCTTTCCTAGTTTCTAGTTTAAATATGCAACTAAAAGCAAAGTACAAGTAAAAGACAGTGTAAAGAAAATAAACCACAATGTACAAAATAGAAGAAAGCAATGAAGCAATGCAAAATACAAGAAAATAAAAACAAACTAACTTTTCCCTCACAGCAATCAGTGGAGAGTCTGGGTGAGGTTTTCCACTATGTTGTATCTATGTACCTGCAAAATTCAAACATTGTAATGATGATTAGTAATTATGTAACAAGCAGACAGAACAGAAGAATATGAATCACTTTGTACACAACAATTATAGAAGATGGAACATAATTATTTGTTAAACAAGCCATCACAGGTGTTTTATACAGAAGTGCTAGACTTGTTGAACTGAATTACATTCACAAGAAATCAATGATTATTGCAGATACCATGCAGATGCATTATGGGTAGTCTGGTATTAATATTAGTATGCCTAATGCTGTAAGCAAAAGTAATTTTTTAACAATGTTATAACTGCTTCTGAGGGAATTAATACTGATAGTTATAATACATACCTCTCTCCCTCTGCTGCCCCTCCAGCCTGTGCATGCACTCAATGCACAGATCTCAATTCCTGGCCTGCATCACCTGCAAAATGAAAAAAAAAGCATGTATTACTGCCAAGGAAAGATTGTGCCAGGTGAAAATATGATGTTCAATATGTACAAAATAACAGTGAAAAATAGTGAGCATCATATGTTCTCTAGTCTTCACATTTTCTACATTCACTTATTAATGTGTCACTGTCAATACTGCATACACATGAGGAGTACTGTATACAAACTGCAGGAATTGAGATTCAAACCTACAACTCTCATCTATGTTTACATTACATCCTTGACACCTACCTGTCTAGCTAATCCATCTTGGCTATGATTTCATGGATTGATGTACAACTCAACTGTATGACTATGCAGGGAAGATTTAAACACATGGATTTGTGCTCCTAAATTTCAGGATAGGTTAAAGAACAATCCAACTTCCACTATGTGATGTGCATTTAAAGCATAACACATGCAATCCTGACTGCATATCAGCACACTGGTCACAGCAATAACAAACATCTGTAACAATTCAGAGTCCAGAGTCTCACACATTGCAGTAGAACATGTGAATGCCCTTGACAGACATAAATACACGGGAAGTCATGTACTTCATTCATATCTGATACATCAATATGTAAGTTACTTATGCATTATGATATAATATTGTGCCAAAAATATACAGGTAACACATATATGTATTGCCAACAATTTACACATACAGCCATATTGGCATTGCTAGGATATTTCCAGAAACTTTGCAGAGAAAGGAGATATTCATAGTATTCCAAGACCTAAGCGCTATAGGCACTAATGCACCACATACATACTAGATGTGTAAAAAGTTATACTGCATAACTGAGCAAGCATCTCAAAATAACATCAAAAATACTTTACACAAGTAGTCATACCCACATGCATTCATGACACATTCATATTGGCCTACTGCTTAATGGGTTGAACTAAAAGACAGCACAGTTCCTCCCATCATACAAAACTACTGGCGGATGTTTCTAGAATCTTGCAGATAACAAACAGAGGTATGCATAATCATCTGAGACATACGTGCTGCAGGAGTTAATGTAGCACATACACACTAGATGTGTAAAAAGCTATAGTGCATAACTAAACAAGCAAGTATTTTCCATATTTGTTTTTTAGATAGTAAATCCAGAATTATAAAAATAAAATCAAAGCTGTGTATGAGGAATCAAACCCACATATATCCATGACACATTCACATTGGCCACTAGCTTAACAGGTTGTGCTAAGAGCCAGAACAATGCAGATGCAATGCAATGAGACAGGACATTTCTATAACATAAAGATGGAATCAGCCTTATAGCAGTAGTATGTGTCACTGTTTAACTGTCTTACATTTGCATTATGGATTACAAAATCCATCATATGGTAGCCACGCTGATCTGCATTGCTCTTACATTCATGACAGTAAGTATAACAAACATAAATATTACGGTAATAAACTCTCAATAATATAGCACTTAATAATGTATGAATGCATTACCCAGCATTCACAGATATAGAATATACTTTTTTTTTTCTCCAAACATCTTTATTAAATTTCCACACATGACAAAGGCAATTTTACATTTATATAAATGAAAAACATACAAAATAATATAGAAGTATACTTTGTGATGCATCTCATATCATTAGAGATAATGGAGAAATGTGTAGTCATCTCTGGCCTCAGCTCTATAGGTGCCAGTGAACTACAGCCATGCTAGAGGTGTAAAAAGATGTCTGTATAGTAGCAAGCAAACAACGGTCTTCAATACGTTATGTCCGATATTATCTTCTGTTGTGCACACCTGCATCTCACACATGTGCCTGTGTGTTCCTCTTTGGTGATATACCTTGCAGACGTTCTTCCTGCATTGATATATCCTCTCAGTGTTTTGTATATGTTCATACTGGTATACATTAAGATTATGTTATGTATGATGTTAAATGTCTACCTCTAATGGGTCACTTCCATTGAAATGGAAATGTGAGCATCAGTGATTACAATGTGTACTTCTGTACCTGTGGCTTGTCATGACTCAAAGGTGTGTGTCAGATGCTGCCATGTTGCCTGAGTTAGCACTGAACTAGCACTTGTGGCTGGATCCTCCAACACCCATGCCTGTTTCCTCTCCCCATGTCTTTTTGATCCTCCTCTGACAGCTGTGATATGTCATGTTCAGACATCTGGGATTCTTGGGGTAGGTTACAATGCAGAAAAGAAGATCTGAAGCTTTTGTTAGTCAAAAAAAGTGGAAAAAACTAGTATATGGTGAAGTTATGTATTTTGTCACTACTTATGGTTGCTATACCCCTGAATTTGTTAAGAATGTTTCAATGTTCTGGAAATATTTTAGCTCTCTAAATGATGTTAAATCATGGTTAAATGTAAATTTAAAATTTTCATACAGAAAGGGCAGAAGTATTAAAGATCTTTTGGTACGAAGTAGATTTAGTGCCCCTACAGACATAATGGTAGAACAAGTTAGACTAAAAGGAACCTATCAGTGTGGAAAATGCAAAGCATGCAGCTTTGTTACTTGTAGTTTTGATTATATAAATGATATCCCTTTTAAAGTTCATGGTTGTTTTAGTTGTAAAACAGAAGGGGTTATTTATGCATTAACATGTCCCTGTCAGAAATTTTACATCGGGGAAACAAAGAGACCTTTTAAAGTAAGACTATTAGAGCATGTCAGGGACATAATTAATGTTAAGAATGAGAGCCCTGTTGCTCGACATTTTTTTGAAAAGCATAATAGTGAGGAAAGGCTGCTTAAAGCTTCAATTTTGGAGCAAGTATCTAATAATGATAGAGATATACTAAGAATTAAACAGCTGTTATTATATAAGGAAACTGTCTATATTTTAAAGTTTAAAACTTTATATCCAAATGGACTTAATGAAGATTTTAATTGGAAAATGTTGTCTAATTGATTGATTTTTAGTATATTGATTGTTTAATTACCTGTTTAATTGACTCAACCTGTATATAAGATCTGATGGTTTTACTTGTGTTATACTCCTGGAAGGCGAAGGCCGAGACGTCAGAGTGCTTTGATTTTCCCAGAATAAATCGTGTTTGGTGAATCCTGTCTAGTTGTTTTCTACTTCTTCAGTTTTGGTGCTGTTGTTCTTGTTGGTTCATGACTTGGATTCATTGGCACAGTTTCCACGGGTGCTACGTGACACCATGGATGGCTCACAGCTCTCCTTAGACAGTTTTGTCAGCAATGCCATGGACAGAGGTGAGAGGCAATTAACAACTAGAATTGGCATTGACAAAGGTAATATATTATGGGACAAGTGGGAAGATGAGCAAAAACGCTTCCCCAATCCTTTCTGTAGTGTTGGCAGAAAGAACCTTGTACCGATAATGCAGAACATAAGTCTCTTCTTGAGAATCTAGAGAAAAAATGATCAAAGAAACTGCCACTTTTTCAACATATGTGGCTTACAACGCGTTATATTGATACTGAGATAACGCCTAGGGATTAAGGGCTTTTAAAGATCCCACTACACCCTTTGATCTTTCTAAAGAGTCGGAAGTTCTGTTTCATAAAAGATGGATTGCTGCAGCTCACAACTGTACTACACAATGGCTACACATTCTTGTAGAACGTGATAGTTTAAAGCAAAAAGAACTGTGTACTGATATCAAAAAAATGTGCAATGATATATCCAAGTGTGTGTCCACATCTTTCCTGGATGAGTTTCTTAAACAAATGAATGATAAACTGAAAGATTATGAACTGACACTTATTGATCGTAAAAAAGGCAAACTGATAAGAGATCTGCGTGACTATGAGTTAAACAAGGCGTTTGTATCGAGAACCAATCGCAACAAGGGGCGTAAGCACGTGAGGTTTCAACAGGAAGCTGACAGAGTACGCTCCTTGAATTCCTCAGCTTCTGCCTCAGAGAATGGCTATACATCTTATGAAGACGATGGATTGGATACAGATTTTCCACATTTGCCATCAGCGGAGAATCCTGAACATCTAAGACATAATTTTCGTGCAGAATATCCACAACAGCAGAGAGATAACTCGCGGCACAAACGCCAGCGGGAATACCAGGACTACACCCCTTCAGAGCCGACGAAACGGGGAGGCTTCAAACGAGGGAGATGGTAGTGAGACATTTAACTCATTGAACAGTTACGTTGTAAATTTATCTAATTATGAATTCAGTAATGAGGAACTTTCAGTACTGAATTTAGGTTTAAAATTTATTCCAACTGTAGTTTCCAGGTTGCATGATATGCAAATGGACGTATATAAATTTAGTCGGAAACTGTATTTGAAATATTTCTTTAGTTTAAACATCAATGACCAATGTGTTGATTCTAATTCTGATGATTCTAGTTCTAATAACAGTTTTTATTCTTGTATGTCGGATGAATTTACTAATGCTTATGTTAAGCTTAACACTGAAAAGGTTCCTTCAAAAAGTAATTTTTTTCCTTTGGTTTCTAACCATGATGTCTCTAACTTTACTAAAATGGTTAACCATTCTTTAGAAATGGGATATCATGAATTCATGTTGAATAATAGTAATATTGAATATAATATGTCAAAAAAGGAATGGAAGATTTTAATGAATCTTAGTAAGAAAAACAATATTGTTTTTAAACCTGCTGACAAGGGCAACAAGTTAGTTGTCCTAAATAGTATGGATTATTTAAACATGTGTATGCAACATCTTAATGACAAAAATATTTATGAAAAATGTGAGGTAGATAAATATTATGATGCTATATTACAATATAATAACCTGATACATAAGGGTTATAGATTGGGTTATTTTGAGATGAAAGATGTGAAAAATAAATTTCAGACAGAAGGTTGTAGTAGGGCATATTTTTATTGCCTCCCTAAGATTCATAAAAGTCTCAATAAACCCTCAGGTCGCCCTATAGTTTCCGGTCATAATTATTTCCTAAAAAACATAGGTATTTTTTTACATGATTATTTGATTTCTTATGTTAAAAAATTACCTTCTTTTTTAATGGATGTTTTTGATTTTTTGAATAGAATCAAGGATATAAAATGGAATAAAAACTTATATTGGTTGTCTGTGGATGTTAAAAGCCTTTACACTAATATAAGTCATGATTTTGGATTAGAGGCACTGAGACGGTTTTTGGGTCAGTCACCCGTCTCTGAGTTTGTTATTGAGTTAATATATTTTTCTTTAACAAATAATTATTTTGAATTTAACAGTATTATGTATCGTCAGAAACAGGGCACAGCCATGGGGGCTTCATTTGCCCCATGTATGCTAATTTGGCCATGGGACTTTTTGAGTATGAGTACATTTACAAACATAGATTTTTTCAAGATCATGTCATTAAATACTATAGATATGTAGATGATTTAATTTTTTTGGTAGAAGGGGGACAATCTATGGCTGCAGAATTTATTTCAGATTTGAAATGTAACAGATTTGGTCTGGACTTTGATGGGTTAATTATGGGCCCACAAATCCCGTTTTTGGATGTTATTCTGGACATTTCTAGTGGCTACAAATTAACAACTTCTGTGAACAGAAAGTTTGAAGGCCCTACTGCATATGTACATGGCATAAGTGGACATGTTCCCCACATTAAATATTCCTTACCCTATGGGGAAATGTAAGAAGCTTTAGATTATGTAATGATGAAAGAATATTTAAAAATGAGCTAGATTTAGTTTATAACTCATTCTTAGTGAGAGGATATAGTACATCTTGTTTGGATGAATGTCTCAATAAATTATGGGACTATGTTAAGAATTATAGTAAAGAAAATATAATGCAGAAAAGAAGATCTGAAGCTTTTGTTAGTCAAAAAAAGTGGAAAAAACAAGTATATGGTGAAGTTATGTATTTTGTCACTACTTATGGTTGCTATACCCCTGAATTTGTTAAGAATGTTTCAATGTTCTGGAAATATTTTAGCTCTCTAAATGATGTTAAATCATGGTTAAATGTAAATTTAAAATTTTCATACAGAAAGGGCAGAAGTATTAAAGATCTTTTGGTACGCAGTAGATTTAGTGCCCCTACAGACATAATGGTAGAACAAGTTAGACTAAAAGGAACCTATCAGTGTGGAAAATGCAAAGCATGCAGCTTTGTTACTTGTAGTTTTGATTATATAAATGATATCCCTTTTAAAGTTCATGGTTGTTTTAGTTGTAAAACAGAAGGGGTTATTTATGCATTAACATGTCCCTGTCAGAAATTTTACATCGGGGAAACAAAGAGACCTTTTAAAGTAAGACTATTAGAGCATGTCAGGGACATAATTAATGTTAAGAATGAGAGCCCTGTTGCTCGACATTTTTGAAAAGCATAATAGTGAGGAAAGGCTGCTTAAAGCTTCAATTTTGGAGCAAGTATCTAATAATGATAGAGATATACTAAGAATTAAACAGCTGTTATTATATAAGGAAACTGTCTATATTTTAAAGTTTAAAACTTGATATCCAAATGGACTTAATGAAGATTTTAATTGGAAAATGTTGTCTAATTGATTGATTTTTAGTATATTGATTGTTTAATTACCTGTTTAATTGACTCAACCTGTATATAAGATCTGATGGTTTTACTTGTGTTATACTCCTGGAAGGCGAAGGCCGAGACGTCAGAGTGCTTTGATTTTCCCAGAATAAATCGTGTTTGGTGAATCCTGTCTAGTTGTTTTTTCTACTTCTTCAGTTTTGGTGCTGTTGTTCTTGTTGGTTCATGACTTCGGATTCATTGGCACAGTTTCCACGGGTGCTACGTGACACCATGGATGGCTCACAGCTCTCCTTAGACAGTTTTGTCAGCAATGCCATGGACAGAGGTGAGAGGCAATTAACAACTAGAATTGGCATTGACAAAGGTAATATATTATGGGACAAGTGGGAAGATGAACGCAAAAAACGCTTCCCCAATCCTTTCTGTAGTGTTGGCAGAAAGAACCTTGTACCCGATAATGCAGAACATAAGTCTCTTCTTGAGAATCTAGAGAAAAAAATGATCAAAGAAACTGCCACTTTTTACAACATATGTGGCTTACAACGCGTTATATTGATACTGAGATAACGCCTAGGGGATTAAGGGCTTTTAAAGATCCCACTACACCCTTTGATCTTTCTAAAGAGTCGGAAGTTCTGTTTCATAAAAGATGGATTGCTGCAGCTCACAACTGTACTACACAATGGCTACACATTCTTGTAGAACGTGATAGTTTAAAGCAAAAAGAACTGTGTACTGATATCAAAAAAATGTGCAATGATATATCCAAGTGTGTGCCCACATCTTTCCTGGATGAGTTTCTTAAACAAATGAATGATAAACTGAAAGATTATGAACTGACACTTATTGATCGTAAAAAAGGCAAACTGATAAGAGATCTGTGTGACTATGAGTTAAACAAGGCATTTGTATCGAGAACCAATCGCAACAAGGGGCGTAAGCACGTGAGGTTTCAACAGGAAGCTGACAGAGTACGCTCCTTGAATTCCTCAGCTTCTGCCTCAGAGAATGGCTATACATCTTATGAAGACGATGGATTGGATACAGATTTTCCACATTTGCCATCAGCGGAGAATCCTGAACATCTAAGACATAATTTTCGTGCAGAATATCCACAACAGCAGAGAGATAACTCGCGGCACAAACGCCAGCGGGAATACCAGGACTACACCCCTTCAGAGCCGACGAAACGGGGAGGCTTCAAACGAGCGAGATGGTAGTGAGACATTTAACTCATTGAACAGTTACGTTGTAAATTTATCTAATTATGAATTCAGTAATGAGGAACTTTCAGTACTGAATTTAGGTTTAATATTTATTCCAACTGTAGTTTCCAGGTTGCATGATATGCAAATGGACGTATATAAATTTAGTCGGAAACTGTATTTGAAATATTTCTTTAGTTTAAACATCAATGACCAATGTGTTGATTCTAATTCTGATGATTCTAGTTCTAATAACAGTTTTTATTCTTGTATGTCGGATGAATTTACTAATGCTTATGTTAAGCTTAACACTGAAAAGGTTCCTTCAAAAAGTAATTTTTTTCCTTTGGTTTCTAACCATGATGTCTCTAACTTTACTAAAATGGTTAACCATTCTTTAGAAATGGGATATCATGAATTCATGTTGAATAATAGTAATATTGAATATAATATGTCAAAAAAGGAATGGAAGATTTTAATGAATCTTAGTAAGAAAAACAATATTGTTTTTAAACCTGCTGACAAGGGCAACAAGTTAGCTGTCCTAAATAGTATGGATTATTTAAACATGTGTATGCAACATCTTAATGACAAAAATATTTATGAAAAATGTGAGGTAGATAAATATTATGATGCTATATTACAATATAATAACCTGATACATAAGGGTTATAGATTGGGTTATTTTGAGATGAAAGATGTGAAAAATAAATTTCAGACAGAAGGTTGTAGTAGGGCATATTTTTATTGCCTCCCTAAGATTCATAAAAGTCTCAATAAACCCTCAGGTCGCCCTATAGTTTCCGGTCATAATTATTTCCTAAAAAACATAGGTATTTTTTTACATGATTATTTGATTTCTTATGTTAAAAAATTACCTTCTTTTTTAATGGATGTTTTTGATTTTTTGAATAGAATCAAGGATATAAAATGGAATAAAAACTTATATTGGTTGTCTGTGGATGTTAAAAGCCTTTACACTAATATAAGTCATGATTTTGGATTAGAGGCACTGAGACGGTTTTTGGGTCAGTCACCCGTCTCTGAGTTTGTTATTGAGTTAATATATTTTTCTTTAACAAATAATTATTTTGAATTTAACAGTATTATGTATCGTCAGAAACAGGGCACAGCCATGGGGGCTTCATTTGCCCCCATGTATGCTAATTTGGCCATGGGACTTTTTGAGTATGAGTACATTTACAAACATAGATTTTTTCAAGATCATGTCATTAAATACTATAGATATGTAGATGATTTAATTTTTTTGGTAGAAGGGGGACAATCTATGGCTGCAGAATTTATTTCAGATTTGAAATGTAACAGATTTGGTCTGGACTTTGATGGGTTAATTATGGGCCCACAAATCCCGTTTTTGGATGTTATTCTGGACATTTCTAGTGGCTACAAATTAACAACTTCTGTGAACAGAAAGTTTGAAGGCCCTACTGCATATGTACATGGCATAAGTGGACATGTTCCCCACATTAAATATTCCTTACCCTATGGGGAAATGTTAAGAAGCTTTAGATTATGTAATGATGAAAGAATATTTAAAAATGAGCTAGATTTAGTTTATAACTCATTCTTAGTGAGAGGATATAGTACATCTTGTTTGGATGAATGTCTCAATAAATTATGGGACTATGTTAAGAATTATAGTAAAGAAAATATAATGCAGAAAAGAAGATCTGAAGCTTTTGTTAGTCAAAAAAAGTGGAAAAAACAAGTATATGGTGAAGTTATGTATTTTGTCACTACTTATGGTTGCTATACCCCTGAATTTGTTAAGAATGTTTCAATGTTCTGGAAATATTTTAGCTCTCTAAATGATGTTAAATCATGGTTAAATGTAAATTTAAAATTTTCATACAGAAAGGGCAGAAGTATTAAAGATCCTTTGGTACGAAGTAGATTTAGTGCCCCTACAGACATAATGGCAGAACAAGTTAGACTAAACGGAACCTATCAGTGTGGAAAATGCAAAGCATGCAGCTTTGTTACTTGTAGTTTTGATTATATAAATGATATCCCTTTTAAAGTTCATGGTTGTTTTAGTTGTAAAACAGAAGGGGTTATTTATGCATTAACATGTCCCTGTCAGAAATTTTACATCGGGGAAACAAAGAGACCTTTTAAAGTAAGACTATTAGAGCATGTCAGGGACATAATTAATGTTAAGAATGAGAGCCCTGTTGCTCGACATTTTTGAAAAGCATAATAGTGAGGAAAGGCTGCTTAAAGCTTCAATTTTGGAGCAAGTATCTAATAATGATAGAGATATACTAAGAATTAAACAGCTGTTATTATATAAGGAAACTGTCTATATTTTAAAGTTTAAAACTTTATATCCAAATGGACTTAATGAAGATTTTAATTGGAAAATGTTGTCTAATTGATTGATTTTTAGTATATTGATTGTTTAATTACCTGTTTAATTGACTCAACCTGTATATAAGATCTGATGGTTTTACTTGTGTTATACTCCTGGAAGGCGAAGGCCGAGACGTCAGAGTGCTTTGATTTTCCCAGAATAAATCGTGTTTGGTGAATCCTGTCTAGTTGTTTTTTCTACTTCTTCAGTTTTGGTGCTGTTGTTCTTGTTGGTTCATGACTTCGGATTCATTGGCACAGTTTCCACGGGTGCTACGTGACACCATGGATGGCTCACAGCTCTCCTTAGACAGTTTTGTCAGCAATGCCATGGACAGAGGTGAGAGGCAATTAACAACTAGAATTGGCATTGACAAAGGTAATATATTATGGGACAAGTGGGAAGATGAACGCAAAAAACGCTTCCCCAATCCTTTCTGTAGTGTTGGCAGAAAGAACCTTGTACCCGATAATGCAGAACATAAGTCTCTTCTTGAGAATCTAGAGAAAAAAATGATCAAAGAAACTGACACTTTTTTCAACATATGTGGCTTACAACGTTATATTGATACTGAGATAACGCCTAGGGGATTAAGGGCTTTTAAAGATCCCACTACACCCTTTGATCTTTCTAAAGAGTCGGAAGTTCTGTTTCATAAAAGATGGATTGCTGCAGCTCACAACTGTACTACACAATGGCTACACATTCTTGTAGAACGTGATAGTTTAAAGCAAAAAGAACTGTGTACTGATATCAAAAAAATGTGCAATGATATATCCAAGTGTGTGTCCACATCTTTCCTGGATGAGTTTCTTAAACAAATGAATGATAAACTGAAAGATTATGAACTGACACTTATTGATCGTAAAAAAGGCAAACTGATAAGAGATCTGCGTGACTATGAGTTAAACAAGGCGTTTGTATCGAGAACCAATCGCAACAAGGGGCGTAAGCACGTGAGGTTTCAACAGGAAGCTGACAGAGTACGCTCCTTGAATTCCTCAGCTTCTGCCTCAGAGAATGGCTATACATCTTATGAAGACGATGGATTGGATACAGATTTTCCACATTTGCCATCAGCGGAGAATCCTGAACATCTAAGACATAATTTTCATGCAGAATATCCACAACAGCAGAGAGATAACTCGCGGCACAAACGCCAGCGGGAATACCAGGACTACACCCCTTCAGAGCCGACGAAACGGGGAGGCTTCAAACGAGGGAGATGGTAGTGAGACATTTAACTCATTGAACAGTTACGTTGTAAATTTATCTAATTATGAATTCAGTAATGAGGAACTTTCAGTACTGAATTTAGGTTTAAAATTTATTCCAACTGTAGTTTCCAGGTTGCATGATATGCAAATGGACGTATATAAATTTAGTCGGAAACTGTATTTGAAATATTTCTTTAGTTTAAACATCAATGACCAATGTGTTGATTCTAATTCTGATGATTCTAGTTCTAATAACAGTTTTTATTCTTGTATGTCGGATGAATTTACTAATGCTTATGTTAAGCTTAACACTGAAAAGGTTCCTTCAAAAGTAATTTTTTTCCTTTGGTTTCTAACCATGATGTCTCTAACTTTACTAAAATGGTTAACCATTCTTTAGAAATGGGATATCATGAATTCATGTTGAATAATAGTAATATTGAATATAATATGTCAAAAAAGGAATGGAAGATTTTAATGAATCTTAGTAAGAAAAACAATATTGTTTTTAAACCTGCTGACAAGGGCAACAAGTTAGTTGTCCTAAATAGTATGGATTATTTAAACATGTGTATGCAACATCTTAATGACAAAAATATTTATGAAAAATGTGAGGTAGATAAATATTATGATGCTATATTACAATATAATAACCTGATACATAAGGGTTATAGATTGGGTTATTTTGAGATGAAAGATGTGAAAAATAAATTTCAGACAGAAGGTTGTAGTAGGGCATATTTTTATTGCCTCCCTAAGATTCATAAAAGTCTCAATAAACCCTCAGGTCACCCTATAGTTTCCGGTCATAATTATTTCCTAAAAAACATAGGTATTTTTTTACATGATTATTTGATTTCTTATGTTAAAAAATTACCTTCTTTTTTAATGGATGTTTTTGATTTTTTGAATAGAATCAAGGATATAAAATGGAATAAAAACTTATATTGGTTGTCTGTGGATGTTAAAAGCCTTTACACTAATATAAGTCATGATTTTGGATTAGAGGCACTGAGACGGTTTTGGGTCAGTCACCCGTCTCTGAGTTTGTTATTGAGTTAATATATTTTTCTTTAACAAATAATTATTTTGAATTTAACAGTATTATGTATCGTCAGAAACAGGGCACAGCCATGGGGGCTTCATTTGCCCCCATGTATGCTAATTTGGCCATGGGACTTTTGAGTATGAGTACATTTACAAACATAGATTTTTTCAAGATCATGTCATTAAATACTATAGATATGTAGATGATTTAATTTTTTTGGTAGAAGGGGGACAATCTATGGCTGCAGAATTTATTTCAGATTTGAAATGTAACAGATTTGGTCTGGACTTTGATGGGTTAATTATGGGCCCACAAATCCCGTTTTTGGATGTTATTCTGGACATTTCTAGTGGCTACAAATTAACAACTTCTGTGAACAGAAAGTTTGAAGGCCCTACTGCATATGTACATGGCATAAGTGGACATGTTCCCCACATTAAATATTCCTTACCCTATGGGGAAATGTTAAGAAGCTTTAGATTATGTAATGATGAAAGAATATTTAAAAATGAGCTAGATTTAGTTTATAACTCATTCTTAGTGAGAGGATATAGTACATCTTGTTTGGATGAATGTCTCAATAAATTATGGGACTATGTTAAGAATTATAGTAAAGAAAATATAATGCAGAAAAGAAGATCTGAAGCTTTTGTTAGTCAAAAAAAGTGGAAAAAACAAGTATATGGTGAAGTTATGTATTTTGTCACTACTTATGGTTGCTATACCCCTGAATTTGTTAAGAATGTTTCAATGTTCTGGAAATATTTTAGCTCTCTAAATGATGTTAAATCATGGTTAAATGTAAATTTAAAATTTTCATACAGAAAGGGCAGAAGTATTAAAGATCTTTTGGTGCAGTAGATTTAGTGCCCCTACAGACATAATGGTAGAACAAGTTAGACTAAAAGGAACCTATCAGTGTGGAAAATGCAAAGCATGCAGCTTTGTTACTTGTAGTTTTGATTATATAAATGATATCCCTTTTAAAGTTCATGGTTGTTTTAGTTGTAAAACAGAAGGGGTTATTTATGCATTAACATGTCCCTGTCAGAAATTTTACATCGGGGAAACAAAGAGACCTTTTAAAGTAAGACTATTAGAGCATGTCAGGGACATAATTAATGTTAAGAATGAGAGCCCTGTTGCTCGACATTTTTTTGAAAAGCATAATAGTGAGGAAAGGCTGCTTAAAGCTTCAATTTTGGAGCAAGTATCTAATAATGATAGAGATATACTAAGAATTAAACAGCTGTTATTATATAAGGAAACTGTCTATATTTTAAAGTTTAAAACTTTATATCCAAATGGACTTAATGAAGATTTTAATTGGAAAATGTTGTCTAATTGATTGATTTTTAGTATATTGATTGTTTAATTACCTGTTTAATTGACTCAACCTGTATATAAGATCTGATGGTTTTACTTGTGTTATACTCCTGGAAGGCGAAGGCCGAGACGTCAGAGTGCTTTGATTTTCCCAGAATAAATCGTGTTTGGTGAATCCTGTCTAGTTGTTTTTTCTACTTCTTCAGTTTTGGTGCTGTTGTTCTTGTTGGTTCATGACTTCGGATTCATTGGCACAGTTTCCACGGGTGCTACGTGACACCATGGATGGCTCACAGCTCTCCTTAGACAGTTTTGTCAGCAATGCCATGGACAGAGGTGAGAGGCAATTAACAACTAGAATTGGCATTGACAAAGGTAATATATTATGGGACAAGTGGGAAGATGAACGCAAAAAACGCTTCCCCAATCCTTTCTGTAGTGTTGGCAGAAAGAACCTTGTACCCGATAATGCAGAACATAAGTCTCTTCTTGAGAATCTAGAGAAAAAAATGATCAAAGAAACTGCCACTTTTTTCAACATATGTGGCTTACAACGTTATATTGATACTGAGATAACGCCTAGGGGATTAAGGGCTTTTAAAGATCCCACTACACCCTTTGATCTTTCTAAAGAGTCGGAAGTTCTGTTTCATAAAAGATGGATTGCTGCAGCTCACAACTGTACTACACAATGGCTACACATTCTTGTAGAACGTGATAGTTTAAAGCAAAAAGAACTGTGTACTGATATCAAAAAAATGTGCAATGATATATCCAAGTGTGTGTCCACATCTTTCCTGGATGAGTTTCTTAAACAAATGAATGATAAACTGAAAGATTATGAACTGACACATTGATCGTAAAAAAGGCAAACTGATAAGAGATCTGCGTGACTATGAGTTAAACAAGGCGTTTGTATCGAGAACCAATCGCAACAAGGGGCGTAAGCACGTGAGGTTTCAACAGGAAGCTGACAGAGTACGCTCCTTGAATTCCTCAGCTTCTGCCTCAGAGAATGGCTATACATCTTATGAAGACGATGGATTGGATACAGATTTTCCACATTTGCCATCAGCGGAGAATCCTGAACATCTAAGACATAATTTTCGTGCAGAATATCCACAACAGCAGAGAGATAACTCGCGGCACAAACGCCAGCGGGAATACCAGGACTACACCCCTTCAGAGCCGACGAAACGGGGAGGCTTCAAACGAGGGAGATGGTAGTGAGACATTTAACTCATTGAACAGTTATGTTGTAAATTTATCTAATTATGAATTCAGTAATGAGGAACTTTCAGTACTGAATTTAGGTTTAAAATTTATTCCAACTGTAGTTTCCAGGTTGCATGATATGCAAATGGACGTATATAAATTTAGTCGGAAACTGTATTTGAAATATTTCTTTAGTTTAAACATCAATGACCAATGTGTTGATTCTAATTCTGATGATTCTAGTTCTAATAACAGTTTTTATTCTTGTATGTCGGATGAATTTACTAATGCTTATGTTAAGCTTAACACTGAAAAGGTTCCTTCAAAAAGTAATTTTTTTCCTTTGGTTTCTAACCATGATGTCTCTAACTTTACTAAAATGGTTAACCATTCTTTAGAAATGGGATATCATGAATTCATGTTGAATAATAGTAATATTGAATATAATATGTCAAAAAAGGAATGGAAGATTTTAATGAATCTTAGTAAGAAAAACAATATTGTTTTTAAACCTGCTGACAAGGGCAACAAGTTAGTTGTCCTAAATAGTATGGATTATTTAAACATGTGTATGCAACATCTTAATGACAAAAATATTTATGAAAAATGTGAGGTAGATAAATATTATGATGCTATATTACAATATAATAACCTGATACATAAGGGTTATAGATTGGGTTATTTTGAGATGAAAGATGTGAAAAATAAATTTCAGACAGAAGGTTGTAGTAGGGCATATTTTTATTGCCTCCCTAAGATTCATAAAAGTCTCAATAAACCCTCAGGTCAGCCCTATAGTTTCCGGTCATAATTATTTCCTAAAAACATAGGTATTTTTTACATGATTATTTGATTTCTTATGTTAAAAATTACCTTCTTTTTAATGGATGTTTTGATTTTTGAATAGAATCAAGGATATAAAATGGAATAAAACTTATATTGGTTGTCTGTGGATGTTAAAAGCCTTTACACTAATATAAGTCATGAGTTAGGATTACAGGCACTGAGGCGGTTTTGGGTCAGTCACCCGTCTCTGAGTTTGTTATTGAGTTAATATATTTTTCTTTAACAAATAATTATTTTGAATTTAACAGTATTATGTATCGTCAGAAACAGGGCACAGCCATGGGGCTTCATTTGCCCCATGTATGCTAATTTGGCCATGGGACTTTTTGAGTATGAGTACATTTACAAACATAGATTTTTTCAAGATCATGTCATTAAATACTATAGATATGTAGATGATTTAATTTTTTTGGTAGAAGGGGGACAATCTATGGCTGCAGAATTTATTTCAGATTTGAAATGTAACAGATTTGGTCTGGACTTTGATGGGTTAATTATGGGCCCACAAATCCCATTTTTGGATGTTATTCTGGACATTTCTAGTGGCTACAAATTAACAACTTCTGTGAACAGAAAGTTTGAAGGCCCTACTGCATATGTACATGGCATAAGTGGACATGTTCCCCACATTAAATATTCCTTACCCTATGGGGAAATGTTAAGAAGCTTTAGATTATGTAATGATGAAAGAATATTTAAAATGAGCTAGATTTAGTTTATAACTCATTCTTAGTGAGAGGATATAGTACATCTTGTTTGGATGAATGTCTCAATAAATTATGGGACTATGTTAAGAATTATAGTAAAGAAAATATAATGCAGAAAAGAAGATCTGAAGCTTTTGTTAGTCAAAAAAAGTGGAAAAAACAAGTATATGGTGAAGTTATGTATTTTGTCACTACTTATGGTTGCTATACCCCTGAATTTGTTAAGAATGTTTCAATGTTCTGGAAATATTTTAGCTCTCTAAATGATGTTAAATCATGGTTAAATGTAAATTTAAAATTTTCATACAGAAAGGGCAGAAGTATTAAAGATCTTTTGTGCAAGTAGATTTAGTGCCCCTACAGACATAATGGTAGAACAAGTTAGACTAAACGGAACCTATCAGTGTGGAAAATGCAAAGCATGCAGCTTTGTTACTTGTAGTTTTGATTATATAAATGATATCCCTTTTAAAGTTCATGGTTGTTTTAGTTGTAAAACAGAAGGGGTTATTTATGCATTAACATGTCCCTGTCAGAAATTTTACATCGGGGAAACAAAGAGACCTTTTAAAGTAAGACTATTAGAGCATGTCAGGGACATAATTAATGTTAAGAATGAGAGCCCTGTTGCTCGACATTTTTTGAAAAGCATAATAGTGAGGAAAGGCTGCTTAAAGCTTCAATTTTGGAGCAAGTATCTAATAATGATAGAGATATACTAAGAATTAAACAGCTGTTATTATATAAGGAAACTGTCTATATTTTAAAGTTTAAAACTTTATATCCAAATGGACTTAATGAAGATTTTAATTGGAAAATGTTGTCTAATTGATTGATTTTTAGTATATTGATTGTTTAATTACCTGTTTAATTGACTCAACCTGTATATAAGATCTGATGGTTTTACTTGTGTTATACTCCTGGAAGGCGAAGGCCGACGTCAGAGTGCTTTGATTTTCCCAGAATAAATCGTGTTTGGTGAATCCTGTCTAGTTGTTTTTTCTACTTCTTCAGTTTTGGTGCTGTTGTTCTTGTTGGTTCATGACTTGATTCATTGGCACAGTTTCCACGGGTGCTACGTGACACCATGGATGGCTCACAGCTCTCCTTAGACAGTTTTGTCAGCAATGCCATGGACAGAGGTGAGAGGCAATTAACAACTAGAATTGGCATTGACAAAGGTAATATATTATGGGACAAGTGGGAAGATGAACGCAAAAAACGCTTCCCCAATCCTTTCTGTAGTGTTGGCAGAAAGAACCTTGTACCCAATAATGCAGAACATAAGTCTCTTCTTGAGAATCTAGAGAAAAATGATCAAAAAAACTGCCACTTTTTTCAACATATGTGGCTTACAACGTTATATTGATACTGAGATAACGCCTAGGGGATTAAGGGCTTTTAAAGATCCCACTACACCCTTTGATCTTTCTAAAGAGTCGGAAGTTCTGTTTCATAAAAGATGGATTGCTGCAGCTCACAACTGTACTACACAATGGCTACACATTCTTGTAGAACGTGATAGTTTAAAGCAAAAAGAACTGTGTACTGATATCAAAAAAATGTGCAATGATATATCCAAGTGTGTGTCCACATCTTTCCTGGATGAGTTTCTTAAACAAATGAATGATAAACTGAAAGATTATGAACTGACACTTATTGATCGTAAAAAAGGCAAACTGATAAGAGATCTGCATGACTATGAGTTAAACAAGGCGTTTGTATCGAGAACCAATCGCAACAAGGGGCGTAAGCACGTGAGGTTTCAACAGGAAGCTGACAGAGTACGCTCCTTGAATTCCTCAGCTTCTGCCTCAGAGAATGGCTATACATCTTATGAAGACGATGGATTGGATACAGATTTTCCACATTTGCCATCAGCGGAGAATCCTGAACATCTAAGACATAATTTTCATGCAGAATATCCACAACAGCAGAGAGATAACTCATGGCACAAACGCCAGCGGAATACCAGGACTACACCCCTTCAGAGCCGACGAAACGGGGAGGCTTCAAACGAGGGAGATGGTAGTGAGACATTTAACTCATTGAACAGTTACGTTGTAAATTTATCTAATTATGAATTCAGTAATGAGGAACTTTCAGTACTGAATTTAGGTTTAAAATTTATTCAAACTGTAGTTTCCAGGTTGCATGATATGCAAATGGACGTATATAAATTTAGTCGGAAACTGTATTTGAAATATTTCTTTAGTTTAAACATCAATGACCAATGTGTTGATTCTAATTCTGATGATTCTAGTTCTAATAACAGTTTTTATTCTTGTATGTCGGATGAATTTACTAATGCTTATGTTAAGCTTAACACTGAAAAGGTTCCTTCAAAAAGTAATTTTTTTCCTTTGGTTTCTAACCATGATGTCTCTAACTTTACTAAAATGGTTAACCATTCTTTAGAAATGGGATATCATGAATTCATGTTGAATAATAGTAATATTGAATATAATATGTCAAAAAAGGAATGGAAGATTTTAATGAATCTTAGTAAGAAAAACAATATTGTTTTTAAACCTGCTGACAAGGGCAACAAGTTAGTTGTCCTAAATAGTATGGATTATTTAAACATGTGTATGCAACATCTTAATGACAAAAATATTTATGAAAAATGTGAGGTAGATAAATATTATGATGCTATATTACAATATAATAACCTGATACATAAGGGTTATAGATTGGGTTATTTTGAGATGAAAGATGTGAAAAATAAATTTCAGACAGAAGGTTGTAGTAGGGCATATTTTTATTGCCTCCCTAAGATTCATAAAAGTCTCAATAAACCCTCAGGTCGCCCTATAGTTTCCGGTCATAATTATTTCCTAAAAAACATAGGTATTTTTTTACATGATTATTTGATTTCTTATGTTAAAAAATTACCTTCTTTTTTAATGGATGTTTTTGATTTTTTGAATAGAATCAAGGATATAAAATGGAATAAAAACTTATATTGGTTGTCTGTGGATGTTAAAAGCCTTTACACTAATATAAGTCATGATTTTGGATTAGAGGCACTGAGACGGTTTTTGGGTCAGTCACCCGTCTCTGAGTTTGTTATTGAGTTAATATATTTTTCTTTAACAAATAATTATTTTGAATTTAACAGTATTATGTATCGTCAGAAACAGGGCACAGCCATGGGGGCTTCATTTGCCCCCATGTATGCTAATTTGGCCATGGGACTTTTTGAGTATGAGTACATTTACAAACAGATTTTTTCAAGATCATGTCATTAAATACTATAGATATGTAGATGATTTAATTTTTTTGGTAGAAGGGGGACAATCTATGGCTGCAGAATTTATTTCAGATTTGAAATGTAACAGATTTGGTCTGGACTTTGATGGGTTAATTATGGGCCCACAAATCCCGTTTTTGGATGTTATTCTGGACATTTCTAGTGGCTACAAATTAACAACTTCTGTGAACAGAAAGTTTGAAGGCCCTACTGCATATGTACATGGCATAAGTGGACATGTTCCCCACATTAAATATTCCTTACCCTATGGGGAAATGTTAAGAAGCTTTAGATTATGTAATGATGAAAGAATATTTAAAAATGAGCTAGATTTAGTTTATAACTCATTCTTAGTGAGAGGATATAGTACATCTTGTTTGGATGAATGTCTCAATAAATTATGGGACTATGTTAAGAATTATAGTAAAGAAAATATAATGCAGAAAAGAAGATCTGAAGCTTTTGTTAGTCAAAAAAAGTGGAAAAAACAAGTATATGGTGAAGTTATGTATTTTGTCACTACTTATGGTTGCTATACCCCTGAATTTGTTAAGAATGTTTCAATGTTCTGGAAATATTTTAGCTCTCTAAATGATGTTAAATCATGGTTAAATGTAAATTTAAAATTTTCATACAGAAAGGGCAGAAGTATTAAAGATCTTTTGGTACGAAGTAGATTTAGTGCCCCTACAGACATAATGGTAGAACAAGTTAGACTAAAAGGAACCTATCAGTGTGGAAAATGCAAAGCATGCAGCTTTGTTACTTGTAGTTTTGATTATATAAATGATATCCCTTTTAAAGTTCATGGTTGTTTTAGTTGTAAAACAGAAGGGGTTATTTATGCATTAACATGTCCCTGTCAGAAATTTTGCATCGGGGAAACAAAGAGACCTTTTAAAGTAAGACTATTAGAGCATGTCAGGGACATAATTAATGTTAAGAATGAGAGCCCTGTTGCTCGACATTTTTGAAAAGCATAATAGTGAGGAAAGGCTGCTTAAAGCTTCAATTTTGGAGCAAGTATCTAATAATGATAGAGATATACTAAGAATTAAACAGCTGTTATTATATAAGGAAACTGTCTATATTTTAAAGTTTAAAACTTTATATCCAAATGGACTTAATGAAGATTTTAATTGGAAAATGTTGTCTAATTGATTGATTTTTAGTATATTGATTGTTTAATTACCTGTTTAATTGACTCAACCTGTCTATAAGATCTGATGGTTTTACTTGTGTTATACTCCTGGAAGGCGAAGGCCGAGACGTCAGAGTGCTTTGATTTTCCCAGAATAAATCGTGTTTGGTGAATCCTGTCTAGTTGTTTTTTCTACTTCTTCAGTTTTGGTGCTGTTGTTCTGGTAGGTTACCCATACCTGCAACTGACAAGCCACCATGTTTTGCTGTTAACATGTTGCACAGAAAGGCACACACAGTAATCATCTGTGCTACCTTTTCAGGTATCTATTGCAGTGCTCCCCCAAATGTGTCCAGACATCTGTATTTGGATTTCAGCACACCAAACACACACTCAGTGGTGTTTCTTGTTGCAGTGTGTGATGTACTGCAGAAATCCTCAGAAGAATTGGATGGGGGTCTGCATGGCATCATTAGCCACAGCTCAAGTGGATAACTGCAGTCACCTGTTAGCGGGCAGGAGATAACACATTTGTTGTCATCATGTGTACTGTTTTCAAGTTTGTATTCTGATTACAGCATAGCTGTGCTCTTGTACGTAGCAAGTAGTAGTCCCTAAGATATTTCACTGTGTTGGAAAGCAGACCTCAGACCACTTTCCCTCTATGTAGCAGCATCATGTACACTACCTAGGTGTGTCACCATGATATTTGTTATGATGCCATCTGCTGAGCTCACCACTTAGCAGTTTAGCAATGGCCATAGCTTTCTATTTATGTACATTGGTGCTTCAGGTACAGAAGGAGTTTAATAGGGCTGTAGATGCAGTATATTGCACCAAGGACACTGGGGATATTGTCTGGTGTAGAAATAGTGCATGACATTTCTTCATTCCATGACTGTAGATGGGAAGTAGATGTACTCATCCACCTTGCCACACATTGCCGCCAGGAAATGGAAGAGGATGTGGCTAGTAGCTGTCTGAGACACTCTTACAGCATCTCCCATATGTCAAAGAAATGTCCCAGAAGCCAGTATACCTAGGCTCATGCATACTTTGGTTTCTACAGGTATGGCATTACCTCCTTACAATATACATGCATACATGTGTGGGTTGCTAACGTTACACACAGTCTGCATCAGCTCTCTGTCTAATCAGTATCTGTCAGTTATTTCCTGATCAGAGAGCTGGCTTAGATGTAACCAAGCTGAATGTCTAGCTGGCTGCCTTCTAGGATGCATTTCCATATCTTCCTATATGGCTAGCGGTACCCCAGCCTTGTGTAATTAATTAAATGCTGGTTCCATTCTGTTTCTTTGTTTTTTGTGAATAATTCTGCAGGCTCCACAGGATTCAGTAATAAACAGCTCGCTCTCCTGGCATATCGCTATGGCCTTTGCCAAGTGATATTATAAAGTTGTTGGCAAAGCACTTTGTCGCAGTTAAGTTGTGTTGGATGCGTATGATGTGTTTTGGAATCCAGCAGGTGTGGGTGAAGTGCATAATTATCCTGCACTGAACAGATAATTGCTTGGGCTTCTTTTAGTGTACTTCATGTAATCACTTCCACCACTGGTATGTTTATGTCTTGCTTTGACTTGCTGTGCTGTCCATAAATTGCTTTTGGAATCTAGCTCCTTGTTTATTAACCATTTGCTATTTAGACATGTACAAGGTTCTGTGGGTATAAAAGATGCCTATAGTACTGAGCTGAAGAACAGAGCCAGAGAATATGAATTTTATGAAGTGCGTGATTCATTAATAACAGAATTCTTTCTGGTATAAATAAATAACAAAACAAGGGAAAAGAAACTTAAGAAAAACAGACTTTACCTTATCAGATTTTGTGAATGTGTACAGAACAACAGAAATTACTAGTATACAATTGAAAGACAAACATAAAAGCTAAACTGAGAGCTAAGGTAAGAATGTGTTGCAAAACTGATGGCTTTGAATATGACATGAGAGGATGTATTGTAACTGAAATGGAGATGGCAAAATGGAGACCAAAAAACTCTTGTGCAACTGATAGTCAAACTTCATGCAGTATGTGCAGCTATATGCATGGCAAAAAGCTTTGTCTTGCATGCATTTAATACATTTGTAAAATCTATGTTAGAAAAACACATTTTACAAAGATTGTGGAAGGAAAGAAGGGTGTACAAAACAGTATGCATGTTACTCAACAGAAATACACAAAACGTTCACCAGCACTATTAAATTGAAAAAATCAGTAAAATTAAATCTGAAAATGGCAAAGAAGCACAGAGACAACAAAACCAGCAGTCTTTTGGAAAGAATAACTTAGAATGAATAAGCAAAATGAGGAATTTAAACAAGCCACATGTACATAATGCAATGTTTTACATGAAATTACTTTTAAATCATTGGGTCTGTTAGGTACGGAAAAGACTGCAGTGCACATTGTTAGTATATTACAGCCATCAAGTGAATTGACTGGGTCAGATGTTACTGATATGTGGATTTAAACATAAGTTCAAGTTTATTTTTCAAATCATAGCATTTAAAGAAACAAATTTGCATAATGTTGCTGATTTTTTATTTTGTGAGAAGGAAAGAATGCTAATGTGAATCCACTGTGTAAGAGCAAATATTAAATTTGTACAGAATCAATAACACAGTTACAGAGACATCTCAGATACCACACATAACCACCAAAAGCAACCTTTAAAGCAGGAAAACTGCAGCACCAAGAAAACATCAGTTTGGGACAAGAATGTGATATAAAAGAACTTGAGCAAGAGGGAGTGTATACATATTTGGGAATTGATGAAGGATCAGCAATAAAACATGAACAAATGTGAATAAAACTTAGTAAGGAATACTTTAGAGGACTTTAATTAATCCTGAAAACAGCATTGACATCTAGGAACAAAATTCAAGCTATAAACCAATTTGCTCTTTTTGTCCCAACTTACAGTTTTGGATTGACTGGCTGGCCTCAAAACATGTTGGATAGATTAGACAGGAAAACAAGAAGGATGCTTCATAGTCACCAAATGATTTATAAAAATCAGTGCATACCAAGATTATATATTCCCTGTTCCGAAGGAGGGATGAGCTTCCTTGAAATTGATTACATGTATTGATCTGCAATCATGGGACTGCATACATATTTGCTGTCCTCACAAGACCCAAATGTAGTGAAAGTTTTGAAACATGAGGAGAATAAATATAAGATGACTTCTCTGTTTAATCTAGCAGAAGCATAACAGCATCAAGCAGGAATGGAAATCAAACCAGAAGTAGATAAAAATCAGGCAGCAACTGAATGTGCTAAAATACAAATGAAAGAATATAAGGTGAAGGGCAAGATGAGAAGACAAGAAATGTGAAAAATGCATAAATATAGTTGCAAGTGTAGAAAACTTCTGGAAGAACCTCATGTTGATCAAGATCGAATGCAGGAATGGTTAAGTAGAGGCAAATTCAAATGAAGAGATGACAGGTTAATATTGGTGTCCCATGATAGTGGGCTACGTACATGTTGGTTTACCAAGTCCATTGAACATGTGGTAGAAACAGACAAATGTAGGCTTTGTAAAACAAAACTGGAAACAGTTGCACACCTTGTTGCTGGATGGGACATACTAATGGCAGAAAGACTATATATTGACAGGCATTATAATGTGGCAAGAGTGTTGCACTGGAGATTGTGCAAGCATTATGGTACTGAAGACGCTGAAAAACACTACAAACATGAGTCAGAAAGCATCAAAGAAAATGATGAAGTCTACATCACATGGGATCACCCATTACTAATAGTTCAAAAGATAGATGCTAGAAAACCAGATATAGTGGTCCATGAAAAGAAGACAAAAGTAGCATTGATCAATGAAATTGCCACACCCAGTGAATATAGTGTCTTGCATACTGACAGACACAAAGTCATAAAGTATCAGGATTTGCAGGCTAAAATGAGAGCAATGTGGAAGAAAGATACCTGGACAGTTCCAATAGTAGTAGGAGCAACAGGTCTTATAAAAAAAGAATCTAAAATCGTCTTTAGATATGTTACCAATACATGTAACCCAGTACTAACTGCAGAAGGAGTCATTACTGGGCACACTGCAGGTGTTGTGAAGAGCCTTTCGGGCTGACATCAAAGATTGAAACAATATTAAATTCATGAACTTTAATCGAACTTTGACTTAGGAATGGGGTCCATTCCCATCATGGTATTAGAAACCCAAAAGTCTTGGAGAAATTAAAAAAAAGAGCAAAACTATGATGATATCTTGCAAGATTAGTCTGATTTCTTTATAGGCTTAGGAAGTTTGTCAGGAGAATATCACTTAAAGTAAAACCTGAATCTATATATGCCAGTGATACATGCTCAAATGAAATATCACATAAAGTAAAACCTAAAGCTATGCTAATGATATAAAGAAAGACAGTACCAGGAGTACTCAGAAGTAAAATAAAGGAAGAATTAAAGTGAATGGAAAGCTTATATGATATTCACAAACAGAATCAACATAGTCAGTGAATAGTATATTTACTGTTGTGAAGAAAATTTAAATTGCATTTGTGTTAAAGTGATTCAGAAAAGGTATTACCCATTGCTTACAGTCAAAAAAAATATAGTCTCATGAATGCCAAATGCCAAGTTCTTTTCAGCGCTAAATGCAAATAGTGGATTCTGGTACATAAAGCTAGATAAACAAATCTCCAAACTGTGTACATGCAGTATGCCATTAGAAAAGTACATGCTCCTTTGACTTCCATGTGTTATTATACTAGCGTCAGAGGTATTACAAGCAGTTGCTGCACACATAACTGAAGGTTTGTAAATTTGTGTGAACAAAATAGGTGATTTAACCATATGTGATTATACACAAGAAGAATATGACAAAAATGATAAAACTGCTAAACCGACAGACACAAGAATTTTAAGTTGAATAATAAAAAATGTAAATTGAGTGACATGTCTTAATAAATGTCTCACATTCAGAGAAACTCAAACATGATGCAGAAAAGTCAGAGCAATTGTGCAAATGCCAAAGCTAGTAGACAAGTAGGCATTGCAGAATTTTCTTGGAAGAATGTAGTATCTTGTAAAGTCTGAACCTAATATGAATGAGATAACTCTGACTCTAAGAAAAGCTTTTAGCGCAAGATGTAGCCTGGGAATAGAAATATGAACAGGATACAATTTTGAAATGTTCAAGAATCAAGTTAGAGATATGTCAATGTTAAAATAGTACTGTGTGACTAAGGCAGCTATATTAGAAGAAGGAAGGCATCAGACAAAACAGTAAATGTAATCCTACAATAGAACAGACCAATTGTCTATGGGTCAAAAGCATTTATAGATACAAAAAGTGACATGCACAGACAGAAAAACAAAAACAACTTTAAGGAATATTATACAAATGTGAAAAATTCCATCAACATATTCTCGGTAATGAAGTTTAAGTAGAACCAGGCCATAAACCCTTGTAAAGTATATTTCTAAAGTCCTTATACAAGCCTAGATTGCAAAGAATATTATTTAATCTACAGAAGTATGATTTAAAAGTGAAACAAAGACAACAGAAGGAGCTGCATAAAGCAAACATTCACAGTAGATCATATTTCCAAAGAAGCATAAAAAGTCCTTAGACAATCTCCAGTTCTGTAGCATACAAGGAAGGAATGCTGAATGCAACTAAGATGACCTGAGTTTATGTATCAGTTCAGGAGCTGGGGGAACTTAGTGGCGGGGATTGGAGTGAGAGGCATATGACTCATTAATCTTTTGTGAGGGTGGCAGCCCACTCTGCTGTAATACCGGGCTTCAATGAAGATGCAATGGGACTTGGGAATGCACTTGGTTACTGCAAAGCTGCTTTGACCATGTCCTCTAAGGGGTCATTGATTCCTTGGGATGACATGTATGGAAGAGTACATGGTCTCACTTAAGAAGGGATCATTATAGAGATCTGCATGTGAACCAAAAAAAAGAAAAACATGCTCAGAAAACAGCAACAAGGCAGGAAGGATCCATTTACTTGCTGGTGGATCCTTCCTGCCTTGTTGCTGTTTTCTGGGCAGTTTTATCTTTTTTAGGTTCAGCTGTGAATTGTTTACCCTGCTGCTTCCATCTTTATTTGGGATCTGCACTGTAGCCATCAACAGGCAGTAAAACAATGCTTAAGTACAAAACTCTGGTGATCCCACTGATGATTCTTACTGGTTGGTACTCATTCTTCCATAGGAGACGAAGGAATGAACCAACTAGCCAAGAAAGAATGTGATTATATGGGCAAGTGCCAGCATAGCCAGATGGAGTTTTGTAAAGAATGATATGCCCTTTGAATATCAAACTGTTTTATTCAAGATGCTTGTGTTACAAATGTATTAGAACTGTATGCCACTTGTATATCAAACTGATTTGTACAGATGCTTGTGCTGAAAATGTGTTTGTGAGGTTTGTTTGTGTTGAAATGTATCAACAGTGCACCCTGCTGAAGTGAAAATAAATGTACATGTATTATTATAACTGAATTAAATGTATGTGTTTTAACAGAGGATACTGGGACAGTAACTGTTAACCAGCTAGCCTGCTTTAAGAAAAATAAGCTAAATGTAAATGAGCTGTTAAACCATTAAAATGGCATTCCCCAGTGCTGAACAGGACCAGAGACACTAGGTCTGGGGAAAAGCCTTTGTTCATTAGCTCAGTAAAAAGAGGGGAAGTCTCAAGCACTGCCATAAACATTTAAATGTGTATTGTAGCTGCCTATGCTAAATTCCTGTCTCAGCTTCAAAGGAGAATACTGTGAGAACCTAGAGTCAGATGACCAGATGAGGTCATTCTACCAGCCCTCTTGGAAATTATATTTTACATATTACAGAGAGAAATCTCAGAGTATTGAGTATTCTGGTTTGGGGAACCTGACTAGAAAGACCCTCACCTACAGCATCTTGCCTTGCTGTAGTAAGTAACTTCACTATCGAACAGTAATACTTTTTAGAGTAGTCAAGAATATAGTAAAGCTTAGTTTAGATATTGTTTTTTTTTTATTTGTCTGAGTCTATCCATCAATGTTCTTTGCAATATTTCCTGTGTTCTGAACTCTGTGGTTTACTGTGAATATATATTCAGCATTTTCATGTTTGCTTATTATTTATTATTAAATATGTTTAAATGTTTATTGTGGCTGGTCCTTGTAGAAAGTATTTAACCTTTAAGAGTACTTATATTTATTTGGTGACACTGGTGGGCCACTCCAGAAGGCATAGTCATCTAGGTCAACTAATACCATTTGTATTAGTATGAATATTGCACAGTATAGTTGGCCACCCTTTGTTAAGGGCCTTAGAGTAGCTGATAGTGGAGTGTCTTATGCTGGTGATAACTACCACTCTGGACATAAGTGGGAACAGCAGGTAAAGCTGTACCAGCTTTTCCCAGGTGTTTGTGTGTGAGTGTGTGTGTGTGTGTGTGTGTGTGTGTGTGTGTGTGTGTGTGTGTGTGTGTGTGTGTGTGTGTGTGTGTGTGTGTGTTAGTCACTTGGGGCAGGGACAGGAAGTACTGGGTTTACAGAGAAGGTGCTGTAGGACTTGGCTTGGACACTCAGCTGAGTGCTTAACCCTACAGCTGTACCACTGGGGAGTCTTAATGAGGACCTGGAAGGAGACAGATATAGAGAAATCCATACCCCAGGGTGAGTGTGTCCCCTGTGTCCTCAAGAGAAATTGTGTTTGATGCAGAGAGGTCTGCATCTGGAAATACTGAGTGTATCCATTTGTATTTCAAGTGTACATCCATCTCCAGTGCCAGTGGTAAGGATTCAGATTCCTTGATTACTCGCCCATTGTGGGAACATCAAATATTGGTGGCAGAGGTGACCATCACATATTCTCCAATATGGTGGGCATCACAAAGGGATTGATGGTAGAGAGGCAGTAGGGGATAAGTAGGAAAAAAGATGTTCATAGAAGAACTAGTGACCCTGTGACTATTTTTTTACAGTTTTCTATGACAAAAGGAAAAGTAGAACATTTCCAAGAATGTTCTGAGATTGACTTAGAAATATGGTTACTGAAGGAAGATGAAATGAATGAGGTGTTGGCCTAAGTTAAAAGATATTAATCAAAGTTCAGACTTAGTTTTCATTCATGAATGAAATACACTTTATACAAGGCTTGGTATTCAAAGATGACAAAATAATTGTTCCCAATCAACTGAGAAGACAATTGCTTGAGAGGATACATGAATCACATCTGGGAACAATAACTTACAAAGAAAAAACAAGATCTTTAATGTTTTGAGTAAAGAAAAACTCAAATGCAACAGGTAGCACAGAGCTGTGCCACTTACACCTGTAAGCTTGAAATATTTTAGTGGGAGGGTTTGGCATAATGGTTAAGGTCTTTACCTCAGAAATACAAGGTACATGGTTTGATTCTGACCTCTGATTGTTGGTTAGGCTTGTAAAAGTCTAGAGACTGGTAGCTTAGTATTTAGCTATGAACCAGAATTACAATAATCCAAACAGATGTTAGCATACCCAGCTCCACATCATCTATCATATCAAGTGGACCATGATTTGCTCTTATTCAGAGAAGCCATTCATGTTACTTATGTTGACTATTATTCCATATTTGAAAAAACAAACCGACAGACACAACAAATATAAGTGCAATAGTCCAGTCTAAATGTTGTCATATTTAACAACCGTTAGCAATACAAAATCAAGAATTCAAAACATTTAGCCGCAAGGGGAAAGTATTTAATGTCCAATCCACATTATCTGCTTTTGAATAAAGAAGTACAGTGAACTATTCAAACAGTGAATAATCTCATGAGAAAGTGCTATACAGTAGAGAATCGATTGTCCAAACGTCAGTTATCAGAAATGTCAATTATCTGAACCAGCTTTCCAAAGTTTTTGGGAAGGAAAAATCATAAAGTCTGAATATGTAAACATTATATGTATTTGCTTGAGCAGGTTTTTTGAGCTTGTAGCAAGCTTGTGTGTGAAAAATATTCTTTATCATCCATTGGAATCGCTGAATGGTTGAAAAGTGTATTTCTGCATGCAGAAAAAAACAATATTTTAGAAGTTATTTATCATATGTTTGATTATCCAAACAATATGATTATCTGAACTGCCCTAGGTCCCAATTAGTTTGGATAACTGATTATCTGTTGTAGTAACAACTATGACAACTATCAATTCGCAATATTGGAATACTGCACCAGGGAGATTCAGCCTCTCACAAGTTTAACTATTGATGGGGAGAAGTTTTAAAGACAGATTACCTACTTCAGCTATGCTACTGATACCTGAAAATCATTACTGATCAAAATAAATGTTGAAGCAAGATCATTAGACAAATACTACTATAACAGAAGTTGCAAGAGACTACCACATTTGTAAGCTGGAGGGAGAGTAAGAATTAAAAAAAAAAAAAACAAAGAGAAAGCTTACAGCTTGAAGATGAACTTATTGCAAATGCAGCCAGACTAAGATCCTATTTTGTCTGTAAAAGGAAAGAAGACTGTATAGGAGGAATCATAGACATCTGTATAACAAAGTACATCAAACTTCCAGAAAGAAGAGAATACAAAGAATTATAAGCAGTCCTATAAAAACAATCAGACCATAAGAATTGTGATAGTTAAGAGCAGTGGAAAAAAGATTTCTTTCACTGTGTCTGCAGGTAAAGCTTTCCTGCAACAAGACCTGAACTAAATTCTCCTAATATGAAAAAAACACTGAATCAACTAAACAGATATATGGATATTTGAGATATGTGCAAAAGTGTTATTTTGATCTACACAGCACGCAGAATTATAGTGTCAGTATAAAGTAACCCATGCTACCTCACAGTGTGTGTGTGTGTGTGCGTGTGTGTGTGTGTGTGTGTGTGTGTGTGTGTGTGTGTGTGTGTGTGTGTGTGTGTGTGTGTGTGTGTGTGTGTGTGTGTGTGTGTGTGTGTGTGTGTGTGTGTGTGTGTGTGTGTGTGTGTGTGTGTGTGTGTGATCTGTCTATCCCCAACTCTCTGTTTACACACACACAAATGAGCACACACACACACACACACACACACACACACACACACATACACACACACACCCTATCGCTCAACTCTATGGATCATTGCAGAACATCCAAATTTTTGCTTCATATGTTTGGTCTGTTCCTCATAAAATTAGTGATTTTCTGGATTTTTGTGGTAAATTCAATAAATAAGGAAAGTCATTTGAGTTTTAGATTTCACATCCTTCAGAAAATGCATGATAACGGGGGGGCGTGGCCAAGGATGAACACAGGATAGCAGCAGATTTCTTCAGCTCCACCAATTTCATTACATTGACAGGAATTAATTACTTAAAAATTAATTTTTGAAGTAATTTTCTTTCTAAATATGTTTGTTTTATATAGTTCTTGAACTATATCTAAAAAAGAAAGGAAATCTTAATAATATTCCTGTCAGAAATTACTTTGGAAATTTTCCTGTCAGTTTATCAGTCTGAAATGAGTTCCAGTAAGACAAATTCTCAAGACTCCAGCATCAAGAAAGAACTTCAGTCTCTGATAATTATAGTCCAGCAACTTACTGCTAAGATGGATAAAATGGATACTAAAATAGACACTTTCATAGAAAAACTACAAAACAAATAGACTTGTTACATATGGACCTGCAACAACAGAAGATCCAGATGACAGGCATAGAAGAAGCTGTGAATGACATGGAAAATAGAATACAAGAAGAGGAAATCAACATTGAGTTTCTGCTGAAACAAAATACACATTTACAAACAAAGCTGGATGACCTGGAAAATAGATCTAGGTGCAATAACATTAGGATTTTTGGACTGCCATAAAATATTGAAGGTAACAATATTACTTCTTTTTTAACAACATGGCTCCCTAAAACTTTAGATTTACCAGAAGCATTCTCTTTTGGTATCGAAAGAGCACATAGATCTGTAGCTAATACTAACTCTAACAAAAACTATCCTAGATCAGTTATAGTTAGATTTCTATCATCTTTTGATAAAGAGATGGTTCTTAAATCTGCTTGGGCTAAAGCTCCTGTTAAGATTAATGAAACAACTGTGCGTTTTGACAATGACTATTCTTCCATGGTATTAGCTAAAAGAAAAGTTTTTCTGCCACTAATAAGGGAGCTTTAAAAAGCACAGTTTAAAACATACCTTCTGTTTCCTGCCAAGCTTAAAATCTTCCTTCCTGATGGTCCTAAAATTTTCGATGACTTAGACTCTGCTTTACTGTTTATCAAAAGAAATAAGATTTTGGAAAAAATAGAAGAAATGGAATGGGCTAGTCCTTTGTTAAAGAGACTGTCAACTGAAACTTCGTGGAAGACTTCAGAGAAGAAGAAGAGACTAAAAAACAAATGATTTGTACTATGTTTTTTTTTTCTCTCTCATCATTTTATTTTATTATTAATCTTTTTAAATATAGTTTCTGCATTTCCAAGAAGCAACAAATATTTTGAAAAAGATTTCATCAAAGTTATTCTCTGTGTGCAAAGAAATGTTTTGTTTCATAACTAGTCAAAATATCTGGAGATTTAATGGCAAGCTGTGATTTAACTTGTTTCTCTTTCTGAAGAGGAAAAATAAGGTCAGTAATTTGATACATTTTTTTTTCCTTTAAAAGTTTATATGTTCTTCAAATGCTATTCCTAATTATACTTTCTTGATTACACTGCTTATGCTTGTTTGTAAATAATCTGTCATGCTTTAACTAATAATAATTAGAACTAAATAATAGTAAATAATATGTTTTATTTTTAACTCTATTAATATAAACAGTAAGTAACATGTTATTGTATATACTTCTTATAGCTTTCTCTTACATTTTTTTTTTATTTCTGCCATACACCCTTTTACTTTCTACTCTCTTTTCTTTTCTTTATTAATATATAGAAATGCTTTTGATCATATAGACACAGTAAATAATAAGATTTGCATAGGAGTTGAGTTGGGACAAAAATGTTGAGTTTTGTTACTTATTAATAATTTTGGGCTTGATTTCACTTACATAGAGTCTGTAATAACCTGTAGAATGCATTGTAAAGGTTTTGTCATGTTTAGATGCATTTACACTGCTAAATGAATGTTTGTCACTAGTTTTTAATAAGTTTCCCGCCAAAATGTTAAGAGAGACAATCTGGGATGTGGGCTGTAAATCCAATAACAGATGCACGAAGGACGCTGCACGGCTACAAAAAATGAATACTCAAAAAACAAACAAAGCCAGCAGCTGTTGGTGACTGTGTATACAAATATTTATTCACCAATGAAGGAAAAATCCCTCATAACAGGAATAACTCAAAAACTAATACAACAGAGCCTTCCTCAGTGAGAGTAAAAAATATAAACAGAGACCTATCCCAGTAACTGTGCATATATACACCTAAGAGTATAGGAGAACCAATCACAATCAATAAATCAGAATTGGTCATTAAGACCTGGTGGGAACAAAGCCCCAAGTTTGATGATCCATTTCCTCTCCTTAGCAGTAAGTATCTCATGCCACTTCACCTTGTCATGACATTTCCCCCTAATGCAATCAATGGTCATAAACATAAAATTAGCTGAAGTGTGTTTTAAACTGTGCTTATATAATGCATTGTTACCACGTTTATTTTTGATGTCACTTATATGTTCACAGATTCTAAGACGGAAAGCCCTAGAAGTCTGACCTACATAAAACGCAGAACAAGTGCAGGTTACCAAATAGATAACCCACTCAGAACTACAATTAGCCCAAAATTTAATCTCAAAAACCTCAGGAGTGTTTTTACTACTGAATTCACAAGTCCGTCGGACCTTGGTACAAAATTTGCAATGCCCACATGGAATACATCCAACCACAGGTGCCCCTGTAAAAGTTAGTTGAGTGGAAACTTTAGCATCAGACAAAGACCTCTTGTAATGGCTCAAATGGGAACCAATAGTTCGTCCCCTTCTAAAAGAAAAGGAACATCTATCCCTGAGAATAGTATGTAACCTATTCTCCGCCAAAAGAATATTCCAATGTCTATCTATGATGTTCATAAACCCCCGGGTATTACGTCCATAAGTAGTGACAAGCCTCAATGGCTGCTGAACCCCATCCTGGTTACGATCTTTATAATGCAATAAATCATTTCTATTGAAGTTCGAGGCCCACTGTTTGGCCATATGAACAGTGCCCGAGCGATACCCTCTATCTTTGAATCTGCAGACCAAATCATCACAGGCATTAGCATAGGACGATTGGCTAGAACATATTCTCCTAGCTCTTAAAAATTGAGATTTGGGTATATTCTGGATGATATGTTGTGGGTGGAAGCTGGTGGCATGTAATAAAGAATTATATTCTGGAAATTTCCTGAATAAAGTGGTGGAAAGGGTATGATCTACATTCCTATTGATTTCCACATCCAAAAAAATCATTTTAGATCAATGAAAATTCATCTTGAATTCAATACCCCAAATATTGTTGTTAAGATAATCAAGAAATTCCATAAGATATTGCTCATCAGCCTTCCACACCAGCCAACAATCATCCAGATAGCGCCACATGTCCATCTCACACATATAGATGTTATGATTTACATCATAAATTATTACCTCCTCAATATATGCCATAAATAGATCCGCGTAAATGGGTGCAAAAGATGCACCCATAGCAGTGCCTTTGGTTTGCCAAAAACTTTTGTTCTGATAATAAAAAACATTGCTAGTCAGTACATATTCAGTAAGGCAAACCAAAAAGGTGTTGAAACCAGGTTTGTATAAGCCAGATCTACCTAGCCAATAGTCCAATGCTTGTAGGCCTGCCCAGTGTGGAATATTGGTATAGAGGGATGTGATGTCCAGAGTACATAATAACCAATGGGGTTCCAATTGTATTTCATTAATAATGTCCAAAAACTGCGTGGTATCTTGAATTCTAGCTCTAATACACCCAAGCAAAGGTTTTAAATATTGAGTCAAATATTCAGACAAAGGTTCCGTCAAGGACCCATGTCCAGAGACAATGGGTCGACCAGGGGGATTACTAACATGTTTATGTATCTTAGGAAGCATATATAGATACTGTTTCTTAGGGGACACAAGCATCAATTGTTCTTTGATGGCCTGTGTAATTATACCCTCTTCAACCGCTAGTGTAAGAAACTGTTCAATCTTCCGCTGAAAATTTAAAGAAGGATCCAAGGGCATGGCCATATAATGGTCCTTGTTCCCCAATTGTCTCATAACTTCATCATCATAAAAATCCTTGTCTAATATCACCACGGCACCAACTTTGTCAGCTTGTGTGATGACCAGATTACGATTTTTAGCAAGCTCCTCAAGACTAAACACTTCATCATTGGACAAATTGTTATAGGATATGGAAAAATCCTTATAACGATAATGTAAATCCTGTAATACATTTTTTTGAAAACCCCCTACCAGTTGTGTCATGGGTGGACAGAAAGAAGATTTTTTAAACTTGAAATCATGAGACTTATCCACACCACTGTCTGCATATAACAATTTCAAGTTTAACAGTCGACAAAAATTGACCACATCTTGGGCTAAAGACTATTCAGGTACAAAAAAACCGGGCACAAAATTCAAGCCTTTGTTCAATAATTTATTCTGTGTAGCCATTAACTCAACAAAAGAAATGTTGTGTACATTGGAATAAGGTGTTAATGTGCTGTCATCATTTTCAATAGTGCCTCCATACTTTGTTTTGGTGTGTCTTTTCCTATGTTTCTGCCCCCCTCGTCTGTAAATGAAGTGGTGGGGTGTGACAAATTGTCACGTTTTGCATTGGGCAAAGCCTCCGACTGATTCTCATCCAGTTCTCCTTCTGTGTTAGAGGAGGTATCCTCCCCTGAAGTAAAATTTGAGGATTCAAAACTATTCTTCAAAATAGATTTTGGTCTTTTTCTTTTCGGGGTTGAAAATCTCTTACTCCCCTTGTCATACTCCCTAGGTAGCCTGAATGAGACACTTTTAGGGCTATCAAAAGGTTTACCCCTTTCATAGTCACCAACATCTCTAAAGAATTTTTTGATTTTCCTTTCTTTAAGTGTCAGTTCCATCTTGGATAGATCTGATGTTAATTTTTTAATATGTGTTTGAAAAGAATCACAAGTTTCAAACTTGCTGGCATCTACACATATATTTTCCAAATCTTTGACCCCATTATGTACTTTCCTTTCATAAAAGTCTGTCAAGGCATCAACAAATTTAGAGGAAGCTAGCTGTTGAACATGACCCCAATCCTCTAATAACTTATCATCAATATTCGAAACCAGAGGTTGCACCTTCACCCTAAGGCCCCGAGGTGTAATGTTTTTCCATTGATATGCCTTAAACAGTCGTAAATGCCAAACATTAGTCCTGACCATTTTCATGTTTTTGCTTAGTAAGCTAAAAAACATGTCACATTGACTGTTCAGATTAGATTCACCAATAGAAGAAAAATGTGTTGAACTGTGCGGGCCCAAGCCAAACACAGATAAATCATCCATATCGGATGATAACCCCTGAATAAGAGGTGATAATGCCATAATTTAATCCAGAGGACTGAACCACACCAAAGCAATATATGACCAAATTCGTCATAAACAACTAATACACCAAAAAAACATTAGTGGCGCATCAGCTACACATACATACCAATATCAAGGGGTACACACCATATAAAAAGTCAATACTTCATAATACAAAATGTAGGCCTGTTCATTCACATTAATCCAAAGAAACAGAAAAGACCAAAATACAATAGACAGTCAGTCAAGAAGTAATCATATAAACACTTCCTACTGTGTATAGGTCTGATAAATATAGAACTTCCCTAATATACACAGAAATAATAAGCAGCAGATGTGAAAAAAATCTCCCAAATTATCACACTGCGTGTTTGTGAAAAACACTATTTTGCTTTTGAAATGGAATGAACAAATAAGCCTGAAGTCAGAAGTTAGTGCTATCTACTTAAAGCACATATATGGTCAACCCCATAATGTATATATGAAATGTAGCTATAGTTGTAATAAAAAGTATATATAAATCCAAGTGTGAATCCAAAAAATCCAATGGATAAAAAATGGAAATGAATAATAAATTGCCTAAAACACAATATCCAAATTGGTGAACCCAGTATCTGAACATCAAAAAACCAGGCAAATGGACTTCAAATTTGGAAAAATATAGCATGGATGTCAAAACAAAACACTAAAAAGTTTAATATCCTAGCCATCTGACAAGTGGACATCAGTGTAATATCAGTGTTATATCAATGTACCACCATACATTGAACCAAGTAGATGTTAAAAAATGTCCAATAAGGATCACAAGATTCAATAGGGAACAGAATATACACTAAACAAAAGTTACCTATGCCCGACCCAAAAAGATGTATAGAGGCACAAACGAATGAGATATAATTCAATAACTGCTACCCATAGTAGATAAATAGTGGCGACAAAAAAATGGCCAACCTATTTTGAATGTCCATACAAATGTGGCAATCTTCCTAATAAAGGCTACAATGTCCAATGTCCAAAGTCCTAGGAAACCAACAAGAAACACAGGATTCACATAGGAAACAACATATACTAAACAAAAATTGCCTATGACCGACCCAAAAGAATGTATAGATACATAAATAAATGAATTATAATTCAGTAACTGTTACACATAATAAATAAATAATG
>NC_056726.1:1964130242-1964357742 GCF_019279795.1 Protopterus annectens
AAAATACTACCTATATATACACGAAAAAATATTCTCATTAGTGATTTTACTAAATATGTACCCAATTCAGGTCAGATAACTTATTTAGGTATAATACTATCTAAAGATATTAAATCTATTATATATAATAATTATAATACCTGTTTTCTTAATATACAAAATCTTTTTAATACCTGGAATAATATGTTTTTTACTATGGAGGAGAGACTTACAATTATTAAAATGATAATATTCCCCAAGATTTTATACTTAATACAATCAATAATACTTCCACCTACAAAAATAATTATCAAGAAACTGAACACACTAATGTTAAATTTCTTATGGGCACCTAATAGACCTAGGATTGCATTAAAGAAACATACTAATAGCTGGTCTCAAGGGGGTATTTCTTTTCCAGACTTTAAATTATATACTATCTCTTCTATTGTAAAAGTTATTACTTTATTAATAGATCAGTCATATGTCACAAAATGGAAAGATTATTGGGAGCTAATTAGTATAAACTTCATGAAAATCTCCTTAACATATAAAAATATGATTGTAAATAACTCCATGTTATGGTTACTAAAGGAATTTTGTACTTCACCTATTACACCTAAACATATGGTTTGTTACCCATTAAATATTATTATTAGTTATCGTAACTTTATATTCATGCACCCTAAGTATAGGGAATGGAATTTTATTGTATTTCCTATAATGTATACTCAGGGTATGCTTTTGTCATCTACTTCTGAAGGAACTCATTTAGCTATAGATAATGATCTAAAGTACTGGTATCAGTTGATATCTGATAATAAAGTTAAAAATCTAGATTTCTTAAAACAAGAATTTAATCTAAGAGAAACTTGCTGGTTAGAGGTTCAGACCTTTAGACAACATCTCATTAATAAAATAGATTTAATGTCTATAACTGTTAAAGAATCTATTCCAACACTGATTGATTACTTTCTGATAAAGGTAAACTTTCATACATACATAAAGTTATCAGACAAGAAACTTTTTACAGTGTAGATTCATACTGGAATTATTTCACTTCTATTAATGGGGACCCACCAAATCAACAAGATAAACAATATATATTGGAATCTGCTTATAGAACTATGTCTTCCATTGTCTGGAGACTTTATACATGGAAATTTTTACATAGATCGTTTTATACACCTTTGATGATGAATAAAATAAATAATAAAGATAATCTATGTAAGAGATGTAATGTAGAAATTAATGCTGACTGGGCTCATATGTTTTATGACTGTATAAAATTGAAAGAATACTGGAAGTCAATTAATGAATTTTTGCAGGCTCTTTTTACAGATAATTTCATTATTTCTAAATCTCTTATATTATTCAACACACCTGTACCTCAAAGTGTTAAAAAGGTTAAGCTTCCCTTGTTATGGTCTATTCTAGCAGTGGCTAGGAAAATAATAACTAGAAATTGGATTTCAGATACACCTCCTTCGTTCAATGAATTTAAAAATGTTATGAATATAGTGTGCCATATGGAAATAAACACAATTAGGACTAGAACAAATAGAAAAACATCTTATTTTATTGTAAAGGATAATTTACAAAATTTGTTAAAAAAATTTTAATTTCAATAGCATGGTATTTTAGTTTAATTAATTGATCTGATTGTAGTGGATGTCTTTGTAAATACTTTAGTTGTTTTGTTGAATATTATAATAATACCTATTTTTAATTACTTGTATAAAATTGTTATGATATTTCTCTTATATGTTAAAACAATAAACCTGTTTTGAAAAAAAAAGAAAATGCATGATAACAAAAAACATTTTATTATTAAGTTTTTAAGAGCAGTAATTAAAATGTAACCCTATTTTTGATGCTTTGTCCCGATTATTTTTGGCTTTGTCCAGATTGTTTTTTTGAGCTAAGAGTTTGAGAGCTATGACACACACACACACACACACACACACACACACACAAAATTCATTTAGAAAAGAGAACTATAAAATATATGGTTGTAAAATGAAATATCATTTGCTGGAGATATCTACCATCATGTAATACAGATTGGTTCCATATTTTCTATGATTGCTCTAAACTAAGGAATTTTTGGGGAGATGATTTTCTTTCAGCTTTATTTTCAGATAACTTCAAATTAACTAAAACTTTAATTTTTCTTAACGTTGATGAAATCTTTTCTTTAAATAAATCAGATTCATACTTATTATGGACAATATTAGCAGTATCCAGGTAATGCAGTACAAGGAAATGGACCTCTACCACCTCTCCGAGTCTTGGTGAATTTCTCTCCTTACTAGAAGAAACCATAAACAAGGAAGTCAGAACTAAAGAACTTAGAATATATCCAAGGAGTTTTATTAACAATCCATTGACAAAGGTTTCAAACCCAACTTAGACTTTCTGAACTGATTTTTTTAATCCTGTTTAATCATTATTTGTTTGCTTTACTGAAAGCTTTTTTCTTAAAATTTTTGTACTACTCAAACATTTTTCAGGCCTATGTAAATAGTTGATTTAATTTCATTGTTGTTAAAAGTTGCCTGTTCAATGTAATCAATGTACTAGTCTTTATTCTCTTATTTTATCCTTAATAAAAATATTGAAAAAAATGTGGTTATATATTTTAAATGTTAATCAGTTAAGAAGATATTATATGGTACTACTCAGAAAAGCTCCTTGTGGTCCTGCAGAGTGGTCCTAGCTACAGAGAACTCAGAAAAGCGACTACTTTCTGGATTTAAGTATCTTTGCTGTTTTATTACATGGAATAGCTTCTCTAGCTTACCCAAAACAAGCTTAAACTGTTTTTTTAGCCTTTTGCTGCATTATTTTAAAATCTGCACTTAAAGTTACTTTTTAGTCGAATTTGATCGAAAGTTTGTTTGTTTGTTTGTTTAATTTAACTGTTGAGGCTGCCCACTAAAGTGTGCTAGCCTGTGTAACTGATTTATCACTGTTTCTGCATTTTCTGTGTGTTTCTATCAAAAAACAAAACAAAAAAAAAATAATCCTTGTTTTCCCGCCTCTCCTCGACTAGTTTAGACCAGTTTACAGGCATTGCTGTACTCTGGGCTGTGGTGTAGTTTCTGTGTTGTCCATTACCTTACTTGGATAGAAGGAAGTTTCTTTGCTCACCAGTGGGAGTGGGGAGCCTTGAGCAGCCTACCTGTCCCTGTAGGAAGTGACCTCAGCACAAGAGCTGTAGTAATTGGTTGTTTTGGACCATGTCTAGCTCTTTTGTAGTTCCCTGTTTAAAATCCGCCTCTGGGCATTTTTTTCTGGCTATACTACTCAGACAAGCTCCTCGTGGTCCTGCAGAGTGGTCCTAGCTACAGAGAACTCAGAAAAGTGACTACTTTCTGGATTTAAGTATCTTTGTTGTTTTTTTTTACTTGGAATAGCTTCTCTAGCTTACCCTAAACAAGCTTAAACTGCTTTTTTAGCTGTTTGCTGCATTATTTTAAAATCTGCACTTAAAGTTACTTTTTAGTCGAATTTGATCGAAAGTTTGTTTGTTTTTTTTTGTTTAATTTAACTGTTGAGGCTGCCCACTAAAGTGTGCTAGCCTGTGTAACTGATTTATCACTGTTTCTGCATTTTCTGTGTTTCTATCAAAAAAACAAAAAAATAATCCTTGTTTTCCCACCTCTCCTCGACTAGTTTAGACCAGTTTACAGGCATTGCTGTATTCTGGGCTGTGGTGTAGTTCCTGTGTTGTCCATTACCTTACTTGGATAGAAGGAAGTTTCTTTGCTCACCAGTGGGAGCCTTGAGCAGCCTACCTGTCCCTGTAGGAAGTGAGCTCAGCACAAGAGCTGTAGTAATTGGTTGTTTTGGACCATTTCTAGCTCTTTTGTAGTTCCCAGTTTAAAATCCGTGTTTGCACGGCTTTGAGCAGTTGTGCGCATAGCGCAGCACCAGTTAAACAAGGTTAAACTTCTTCTGACTCCGCCAGGTCTGCTCTTCAAATTTTCTCTTAAGGAAGCTCTACTCTTAGTATAATCAGACTACTCACTATATTATAAGCCTAGCACTTGTTCTCAAAACTTCTCTACTAAGTAAGCACTCTTGTACTAAGTAAGCACTATATCCACCTACCACCCCTGTGAATATCCACTTCCCTTAAAGGCACAGCACTCCCTTATACTGTTCTAGCATGTCAAGTGGTAGATTACTGGTGTCCTCTCCAGTTCAGCTGGTTAATCTGGGCATCTTGAGACAATGCTACAATTGTCTCATGTACACAGACAACCCTCTCTTCCTCCCAACAAACACAAATACATGTGAGAGATGCAACTATATAGCCAAACTGGAGGCTGAACTCTGTCAACTCAGGGCTGGCATGACCAGACAGGAGGAGATGGTAACCACACACACAGCAAACCCAGTCCCACATAGACCTACCACAACTGCAAACCAAACACATAAAAACACAAAGACATACTCGGAGGCTCTAATAAAAAACTTACCAAAACAACAGAGGCTCCCAAAGCAGACATCCAAAAATCCACCACCTCAAAATAAAACACATGCAACACATACTTCAATAAATCAGTGTGTCAACCAATCACAGCCCTTAAGGCCAAACACCATGCCTGATACACTAGTAATAGGTGACTCTATAGTCAGGCACACTGATGTCCCGCTTACCAGGCTGAACAAGGAGAGGGTGACTGTCAGCTGCCTATCGGGAACTAGGATCCGCCACATAACACATGCACTCAGGTCACTCCAAAGCAAGTACAAATATGACTCCGTCATTGTCCATGCTGGCATGAATGACCTGAGACGTACCTCCCTGGACTACATGAAAAGAGACATAGAGGAGCTCTCTGATTATGTTGCCCAGGCTGGTATGACCCTGGCCCTGAGCAGCATCTTGCCTTCACCAAGAATGATGCCACAATACAAAGACAAGATGATCAGCTTTAATAACTGGCTCAAGTACTGGTGTCATTCTAAGGGGATCCAATGTCTGTCTGCCTGGGATGACATGTTGGACAAGCCATGCTGCTTTGCAAGGGATGGCTTGCACCTGTCACCACTGGGCTTCCGGATATTGGCTAAGGCTCTTGCCACCCCCATAGTGCCTTTTTAGGCAAGGCTCAAAAGACAAACCCACCTCCTTAGAAAACAAAAATGGAAAAAAACTAAGGGTAATGCTGCTCAACGCCAGAAGTCTAAATCTCAAGATGCAGGCACTCGATGCACTCATCAGTATGGAGAACATCGACGTCTGTGCAGTAACTGAAACCTGGTTCAAGGCTCCTGAGAGCACCCCAGCGCTACCAGGCTATACCTCGTATCATGCTTTTCGCCCCAAAACCCAGGCGAACCACAAAGGAGGGAGTGTCCATATTCATCAAGGACACCCACACCTCCAGGTTAGTAGCAACACATGAAGCATCAGAGACCATACAGGTGCAACTAACCATAGGCAAAACTGCTATACAACTGGTAGCATGTTACAGACCACCCTCCCAATCTCAGGAACCCCACTCAGCCTTCCTGAAGACATTGGAGGATATGAATGTATCACAGAATACCATCATACTGGGAGACTTCAACTACCCAAACATAGATTGGGTACATTATTCTAGCCCTAACACCCTAGCCCAAAGGTTCCTGGAATTCATAAATTCAAATGCACTGGAACAACTAGTCACCTCTCCCACTAGGGAGATAATATACTAGACCTGATCATCACAAACATGGGGACAAAATGCTCCACACTGGAGGTATACCCCTCACTAGTGAGATCTGACCACAAACTAATCACCCTGGATATACATATCCCACCTCCACCCCCAGTACAAAAGACCACAGTGAAAAACTTCTCAAAAGCAGACTTCACTCTTCTTAAGACTGAGATGGTATCCTTTAAGCCCACTGGGCCAGTGGATACCACATCCCACAATGCCAAATCCTTCACAAATGCTTTCTATGGACATCTCCAAGAATGCATGGATCATGCAATCCCAAATAAATCCAAGTCCCTCTCCACCAAAGGCAAGCGTCCTGTCTGGTGGACCTCAGCCATTAACAAATTGTATAACAAAAGAAGGAAGCTACTGCACGACAGAACAAAATCCCATAAAGGGAAGACATCTCTGATCAACATTTGCAGAAAACTACGTTCTCTCATAAAAACATCCAAGGCCAACTTTGAGAGATAAATCGCTAAGGACACTAAAGATAACCACAAAGCCTTCTTCAGCTATGTTAGAAACCTGGGTGGAAACCCTCAGATATGCTCAGAGTTAGTTCACAACATCAAAAAATACACTGAACCCACAGATATTGCCAACTTTCTGGCTGACAGGTTCAGTGCAAATTTCTCCCCTCCCTCACCCCCAAAAGAAGAAATACTTATCCCAGCTGAATGTAATCTCCCTGTCATCTCAGATGTCCAAGTGAGAACTGCCCTCAACAAAGCTAAAAACACAACATCAATGGGACCTGACGGTATCCTGGGTTGCATGCTACGTGAACTCCAAGAGGAGCTAAACCCACACATAAAAATGCTATTTAACCTTAGCCTTACTACAGGATATGTACCTGAACACTGGCGTACAGCAACAGTGGTCCCACTCCACAAAGGGGGTACCTCTACAGACCCTGGGAACTACCGCCCCATAAGCTTAACCAGCCTGGTCTGCAAAGCTATGGAAAGAATCATTATGGAACTCATAAACAGAGACATAGGGGACCTACAGACACTTGACCCCACACAGTTTGGCTTTGTAAAGGGCATATCCTGCCTTTTGAACCTGGTTGACTTTTTCAAAACAGTCCCTAGAGCCATTGATGAGGGCAAAGCAGTCCATACAGCCTACCTGGACTTGGCTAAGGTCTTCAACACAATACCCCACTCAGGCATCATAGATAAGCTCAACAGCTTAAACATAAACCCTTATGTCACTAGATGGGTTGCAAACTGGCTAAAGAACAGAACCCATAAAGTTAAAATCGCTGGAGCAATGTCAGACTCAAAGCCAGTCACAAGTGGTGTCCCGCAGGGATCTGTCCTGGGACCCCTCTTGTTCGGCATTTATTTCGCAGATGTTAAAGCAAACATGGGAGGGTTGTGGCTGACAAAGTTCGCAGATGACTGCAAACTAGGCACCATAGTCGATACACCAGCGGACACATACATCCTACAAAAAGGCCTCACAGAAACGGACAACTGGTGCCGGAGTCACGGCCTTAACCTAAATGCCAAAAAATGTATAGTCATCCCCTTTGGGAAAAACAAAGTACCCACAAATTATCACATAGACAGCAACCCACTGAGTACGGAAAAAGTAATCAGAGACCTAGGGACGCAAGTCGACAGCGACCTCTCATTTAACACCCACGTTGCCAAAGTGGTTAGAAAAACATTCTACATTGCACACCTCATCATGAAGGGATTCACATCCAGATCCAAGGATGTCATTGTACCCCTATACTCCTCCCTCATCAGACCCATGATTGAGTACAATGCCCCATTTGGTATGTACCTCACCCGGCATTTGCAACAGCTGGAGAGACCACAAAAGTACCTCACCAAGAGGATCAAAGGTCTCCAACATATGTCTTATTCTGCCAGACTAAAGAAACTCCAGCTCTATTCAGTAGCATACCGCCTGCTCAGAGGTGATCTCTGCCTGACATACAAGACCATGTCCAATCAGGATCTGATGGACATGCTCCACCTCAAAAAATCCAAATCCATCAGGACCACGAGCTAAAGACTTAAACCTCAGCACAAGTATGAATAGGACATGCTGGAGGGATAGATTCATAACCCAGAGGCTTCCCATGCTTTGGAACAAGATCCCAGTTCATGTTAGGCAGAGCCCCTCACTGACTCTCTTCAAGAGAAATCTTGATGAGTGGATGGGAGATCGTAAGTTTACCCCAGGGGTCACATCTGTGTCACTGCTAGACAGGGGCACAGTAAACTAATTCTATTATATAAGGGGACCTTCATTGTGTCACTACTAGACAGAGGCACAGTATTCTAAATCTATTCTGTGCATTTTTGTACCATTTCATGGGGTGGTGAAAGCCACATCACTATGGCTAGGCTTACAAATGCCCCAGGGCAGATAGCCTAGTACTAAACTATGAAACTATGAAACTATGAAACATTTGCTCTGCACAAAGTACACTCATGGAGGTCAGACCATAGCCTTAGTGTCTGTTTTATTTACTCATCATCGTGACACCACACTTGTAACTAGTATCAAAATGGAAACAGCAGAAACAAACTCCTCAGGTGGTTGAAGAACTTCAAGGCAGAACCAAACCAATTAAACAGTAAAAAAACAAAAGTCCAATGTCCAAAGTTTAATAAAAATAAAGAAGCCCAAGATAACAAGGTAGAGCTTTCAAGTTCAAGACTCTTCTTCAATGCATACCATAGACTGTGCATGTTACTCATATACAAGACACCAGACAATAAACAGAAAAGAAATAGCATAATAAGTAGCATTTTACAAGATGATAACACCCTATGTTGTCTATTTTGCTAACTGCATTTGCTGTGAAAGTTTCTACGTAGGGAAAACTAATATGAAACTAAGGGCTGGATTTATGAAAGCTTGCACAGAGTGCAAGAAGAGTGTAGGAGCTCACAGCAGCAATATGTCTGCCATGCGATCCAAGTACAGCCGGCAGGGGCGTGCACGAGAAATGCTAAAGCTAATCTTGCACGGACAGCGTCATGGTATGCAAATTACCTCATTTGCTGGTGAAAGCCATGCAAATGAGGTACATTTGCGATCCAGGAACACTAACCTGTCCGTGGAAGATTAGTGTTAGCTGCAGAAATGTACTCCGTTGGTAACAGAGTACCATTCTGCAAATAGCTAAACGGAGCTATGACAGCTCCAAATAAAGGATGCATACAGTTGAGGAAGCATGCCAATGGCCAAATATAAGGCCATTGGCATTTATAAATGTTTAGAAATATAACAATTTAACTTTTTTTTTCCCCTATCTCCGACGTTTAAGCATAGTGCAGCACCGCGCAAACCTGTGGCGCTTATAAAAACAAGAAAACAAATTAAAAAAAGCCAAAAATAGGCATTTTCACTAAAAAGCTTATTCTGCCATGCAGGTGAATGGCAGGCTGAAGACAACATGGCCACTGAGTAGTGGTTGCTAAGGGTGGGAAGCTCAGTGTGAGAGATGTAACCATGCATTAGTAGGCAATCCTATCCAAATGAGGATAAGGATAGTGAATTCCAATTTTCCCCAGCATGTGAGCCATGTCCCAAGAGTGTAAGAGTAGGAGTAGGTGAGTAGTAGAGTAGAATATAGGTGATATCATGAGGGGGTGTGTCAGACAGGCTGTAAGCTAATTGGAGCACAGTGGCTTATGTTTGCTTTGAGTTGCCCAGGATTGCAAGAGGCATGCCTACAGTTGCCCTATTTGAAAACCTCAAGCCAAAGGTGCACAATGTTAAAAGATAGGAAACTCCTTGCAAAAATGCACACAGTGTGCTCGCATTTGCACTTGTTTGTGCATGCTTCCCCCCGGGCAGAAACAGAAAGGCAAAAGGAAGGAAAAGAAGTAGTAGGAAGTTAACCAAGGAGAACTAGCAGAGCTGCCAGGTGAAATATATCAGAATCAGCCAATTACACAGGCAGCAGTCTAGCCCAGCCCAGCCCAGCACTTTAAACTCTGCAAACAGCATTCCCCCCTGTTTTTCCCAAGAACTCTGCAACACTGCAGTATACAAAGAGGGAAAGCTTAAAAAGCTTAAGTCAGACAAAATGTTAGGGGCTTCTCTTGCTATCATAAACCAACATGTGCAAGGTGCTGAGGGTGGTGATGTTGTGAATGCTACTGAGCAATCCACAGTGAGGAGACGGAGAAGAGTGTACAGACCCAGGGTAACCTAATGGGGGCTACATGAGCTGGAGATAGTAGAGCGCTATAGGGTGGACAGAGACCTTCTACAGCAAATTGTTGAGCTGTGCCAGCCATGCCTCACACACAGAACCAACAGAGGGGAACCCATCCCAGTGGATACCAAGGTATGTGTTGGCCTAAGAATACTAGCTACAAGTACCTTCCAAAGACCAACTGGTGATATGGTGGGGATTTCATAGGCATCAGCATCCAGGGTACTCCACCAGTTCCTGGATGCCATGTCAGCACATGTCAGTGACCACGTATATTTCCCCAATTCCCATGAGGCATTGGCCAGCAATATGCACCTTTTTCACCAAATAGCAGAATACCCTGAGGTAGTGGATGCAATAGACTGCACGCACATATGCATCAAAGCACCACTGGGTGAGCGGGGTAGGGTCTACATCAACCGCAAGGGCTTCCCTTCCATCAACTGCCAGGTTGTGTGCGATGCCCAGGGCATAATAATGAATGTGTGTGCTGGCTGCCTTGAAAGCTATCATGATTCCCACATCTGGCATCTGATGCAGCTGTACCAGAGATTTGCCAATGGGGACATCCCTGATGGTCACCTAGTGGGGGATGCTGGATACACACTGGAGCCGTGGTTGATAACACCCATCAGAAATGCACACACACCTGAACAAGAACTCCATAATGAGGCACACGCACAAACAAGAAACATAATTGAGCATGTGTTTGGGATGCTCAAGTCACAGTTCCCGTGCCTGGACACCTCTGGTGGAGCCTTGCAGTACTCACCAACTACATGTACCCAAATTGTTATGGTATGTGCCATGCTACACAATATGATCCTGCAGAAACAGCTGCAGAAGGAACAGCATGGGGCAGGGCCAAACAGCCCCCCCACCATTGCCAAGGTCTGCATAGGCACAGCATGACTCAGAGGAGGAACAACCTGAGCCTGCCCCAGTAGGCAGAAGGAGGTGTGCCCAGTATGCCCTGGCCTTGGCAAAGAGGCAACGCATAGCACATACACTGACTCAGTAGGAACCCTGGAAATGACACCTCTCCCTGACTCACATATACAGTAAAACGGATGTCTAACTTGACACTACCTGTTTTCAAACATGTATAGGGAGTGTACTATGTGCATCCAACATAGGCAGCCCTGCAGCACCACCTGAGGCATGAGTGCCCTATTTTAAGCAATATAAAGCACTGCTAAGCACATTTTACCAGTACTGAGCATATTTAAATCCAATTGCACGTAGCTGCGCACCGCGCTACCCAGTGCAACTTCGGGCAATGTCAGGCAACGTCAGGCAAAGTCGAACAAAGTCGGGTAAACACACTCACACCTGCTTTACTGTTCCTTAACCAGTCAGGTTTGCCCAGCAGGAAAATAAAAAGCAGTGACAGGGCTTGAACTCAGGATACTGTGCACTATAGTCACAGTACTGAACCACTAAGCCATGACAGCATTTCACTGGCACAGACACAACTTAAGTCACTCACACATACCAGTTGGGGGGTCACATACTTAACAGTCACAGCCAGCAGGACAATTGTAGACAAATGCAAACACAAACAAATGCTGTATCATGCCCTCTGAAGAGGCATATGAGTAACCTTCCCCCAGGCCTATGCAGACAGATAACAGCAGGCCAGGCAGTGTGATGTGGGTTGGGTAGGCTATGAAGTCACAAACTAATATGCATGTAATTGGAAGCTAAGGTCTGTAGTACAGTGGTATGCCTCAAGCCAATATGATAGGCAACAGTATAGACTGAAATGGAGTACCTGACATAGCAGTGCAGGCCTAGCAAATGTGTATAAATGTCAGGTGTACCCCTCACCCTATGTGCACCCACAGTAACAATCAGGTTTGCCCCCCCGAGTAGAAATGTACAAATAACAGCTGTCCCCCTGTATGTAGAAATGTTGATAAGTCTTATGCAAATTGACTCATGGAAGCCCAGCAGGTACAGTGTGCTTCCTGTCAATGTACAACACAAAAGGTGAGCCCTGAAGTAAAAACCAACTTGAATTTTCACACACATATATAGTGTATATATATATATATATATATATATATATATATATATATATATATATATATATATATATATATATATATATATATATATATATATATAGATATGCCCATAGTGGGCATGCTCACACACTTAAACAAATTTAGCAAATTTCAGTCAACAACATACTGAAAGGTCATACTGAGCATGCTCACACACTTAGGCCATGTTTGAGTACAGCAGTGGGCCACACATATCTGGCAGTTGCAATTCTTACTCCAGACACATGTCACTATTCACCAATCCTGCCTTGCGTACACAGTGATATGAAAACAGATCCATATAATATATTGGACCCCTGTCATAATCAAACTATGTATTACAAGTACTTAAGTTGTTCAAAGAAAGAGAAAATCCAAAGAAGATCAATAAATCTCCGATCGGTATCATCAAGAAACAATGAGCACTCCTAACATTATCCAAGACATGTTCTGGCAAAAATATTGCCGAAGAGTCCATAGAGAACCATGAAGCTTTCTTTAGCTATGTGAAAAATATCAATGTAAACTCATATATGTTCTGAGTCAGTGCAAAGTGTAAATGAATACATGTACATGACTGACATTGCCAACATCTTGTCAGACAGGTTCATACATATTTACCGCCCTCTCACTGACAAAAGGGCCCATTACCATACCTGGAGATTATGAAAAGCCAGAAATCACATATACAATGGTTAAACAGCTCTATCCAAACCTAAAAACACGGTTTATATGGGATGACATGGTGTCCCTGGCTGTGTCATATGTGAACTCCAAAACAAACAGACCCTGCACCTGAACAGTCTGTTGAGACTCACCCTCTTTACAGAATATGAAACTGTTGAATGGGTTACAGCATTTGGCACACTCCACAAGTGTTGGTGCACAACAGATCATGGGAACTATTGTCTTATAAGCCTAATAAGCCTGATCTGCAAGGCCATGGAGTCCATCATTATGGAACTCATAAACAGAGCTATTGGAAGCCTACAAACACCCAACCCTACCCATTTTGGTTTGGTCAGGGGCAGATCATGGTCCCTAAACCTGCTAGACAGTTTCCAAGGCAGTTACCCAGGACATACATCAATGAAATGAGCTCCACATGGCCTACATAGACCTTGAAAAGCCCTTTTCCAACATCCCACACACATGTCTTATCCACAAAATCAACAACCTCTGCATAAACACGTATGTCATCTGACAGATTGCCAACTGGGGCAGAGATAGATCCCACAAGGTAAGAATTGTGGTCTCCCTGTTGGACTGTAAGATGGTAACAACTGCTGTCCCCCATGGTTCAGTCCTGGAACCCCTCCTGTCTGGTATATACTTTTCAGAAATACAGTCAAACACACAAGGGCTATGGTTAGCAAGTTTGTGGATGACTGCAAAAGGTTGTCATAATCGATGTTTGGGACAACAGAGACATCATTAAAAAAGGTCTCAGTCAGACAGATGTGGTGTCAAAATTATGGCCTCGAGCTGCAGTCATACAAATACCACATAGGTGCCAACACCCTAAATATGGAGGTAATAATAAGGGATCCATGGACACATGTGGATAGTCATCTCTACTTCCAGAAACACATTTGCAAAGTGGTTAGAATATCATGCTTTGTGTTCCCACAAATTGCCAAGGTCTTTGCATGTAGGTCAAAGGAAGTTCCCTCTACTCATCAGTCATCAGACCCATCAGAGAGTATCACGGCATACTTGTGATGATTCTGACTAGGCACCTTCAGCAGCTGGAAAGACCACTGAAGTACCTCAACAAGAGGATTACTGGCCTCAAACAGTTGCCCCATGCAACAAGACTGAAGCTAACTCAATCTGTACTACTCAGGCGATCTCTGCCCAACAGACAGGTCCATGTCCAATGCAGAACTGATGTACATGCTCTATCTGAAGTAAACCCAAGCTCACTGTGCCACATGCTCTAGGGATATAATCATCACAACAATAAATAGAACATTTTGGAGGGATACATTACTAACTTACAGACTTCCCTTGCTTTGGAACAGGCTCCCAACCTACATTAAGTTGAGTCCCTCACTGACATTCTTCCAGAGGAGCCTTAATGAGTGTATGTGAAACTGAACTGTCACACCATGGATCACTTCATCAGCTCTACTACACAGAGGCATAGGGAACTAACCCCATGTGTGGTGATAGCTGCACACTCTGGCCATACTAATATATGCCTTCAGGCAGATAGCCCATTACCTACCTATGTACCTATATATATGTAGGGGGAACACAGTATAATAAGCCAAAGATGGATGGGCAGAGATGTGTGTAAGAGGGTGACCATGACAGGGAGCCATCCAGGACTTTCCCACCAAGCACACATCCCAATGGCACAAAAGACATGAGGGGCACATCTCGCCCACTGTACATAATAGCCACCTGTATCTGTAAGCATTACAGTGTATGTGGTGCATGTGCCTGCTGTACAACATGACTGTACAATGAAGTACACATCTACTATCTGTAGACATGTACCTGTCACATAGATTCATAGGTATGTAGTAGACTATCTTCACAAATGCATATATTAGCCTAGGCAAGTTGTGCAGCTTTCACCACCCCATTGGTTAGTCTTCTAAGCCCTAGTTCTAATAGTTAGTACCCTAAGCCCCTTTCTAGTGGGGCTACTGATGTGATGCCTGGTGTGAATTGTCTGTTTCCAATCCACTCATCAAAGTTTCTATTGAAGAGTGTCAGCGAGGGGCTCTGTCTGATGTGCATTGGGACTCTGCTCCACAGTAAGGCAAGTGTCTGGGATGGTACTCTATCTGACCAGCATGTTGTATTCATTGTTGTGATTAGGCTCATATCTCTGGAGTGTATAGTGCAACTCAATTTTGTTATCTGTAGATGTAGCATGTTCAACAGTTATGTGTTGGACATGGCTCTGTATGTTAGGCAGAGTGTGCCTCTGAGTAGTGATGCAATGGAGAACAGATTTAGTTTTACCAGTTGTGTTGCATAACACAACTGTTTGAGGCCAGTAATCCTCTTGGTGAGGTACCTCTGTGGTCTCTCCAGCTGCTGGGTATGCTTAGTCGAGTACATCCAAAATGGTGCATTGTACTCAATGATGGGTCTGATGACTTAAGAGTAGAGGGCCACCACTACCTCTTTTGATCCTGATGCAAACCCTTTGTTGATTAGGTGGGCCACATAGAATTTCCTAATCACTTTGGCAACATGGTTGTCAAAGGAAAGATGACTATCTACTTGTGTCCCCAGATCTCTTATTAGCATGTCAGTTTTTAGGGGGTAACACCTATGTGGTAGTTTGTGGGTACTTTGTTTTCCCCAAAGGGGATTACTACGCATTCTTTCACATTGAGCTTGAGGCCATGATTCTGACACCACATATCTGTCTCATAGAGTCCCTTCTGGAGAATATTTGTGTCATCTGGGGAATCTATTATGGCAAACACTTTACAGTTCCCAGCAAACTTAGTCAACCGCAACCCTCCTGTGTTGGCATGTACTTTTGAGAAGTCTATACCAAACAGGAGAGACCCCAGGACTGAACCCTGGGGGACACCAGTTGTTACCGGTTTAGAGTCTGACATGTAGCCAGCAACTCCTAATTTGTGGGATCTATCTGTGAGCCAGTTTGCAATCCATCTTGTGATGTATGGATTTATGCCCAGGTTGGTGAGTTCATCTATGATACCTGACTGGGGAATGGTGTCAAAGGCCTTAGCGAGGTATAGGTAGACCGTGTGGAGCTCCTTTCAATCATCTGTAGCCTGGGTAACTGTCTCAAATCCACCCAGTTCAGGAAGCGTGATCTGCATTTGACGAAGCCAAACTGGGTGTGCTCAACTGTGTGAAGGTTCCCAATGTCTTTATTGTTGACTTCCATTATGATTGGCTGCATTGCCTTGCAGATCAGACTCATCAGGCTCATAGAGCGTGAATGCCAAGGGTCTTTTATGGCCCCACCTCTGTGGAGTGGGAAGAACATTGCTGTGCAACATTCTATGGGTACATATCCTGTAGAGATGATGTAGAGAGAGGTGTAGGTATCCTTGATGAATATGAATACATCCCCACCCTATGTGCTATGATCCGGGTACTGATGCTGAAAGGTATGGAATGAGTAGTATCCTGGTAGTGCTGGTGTGCTCTCTGGAGCCTTGAACTAGGTTTCTATTACTGCACAGATATCAATATTTTCCATACTGAGAAGTGCCTCGAGTGTGTGCATTTGGAGGCTGAGTCTTCTGGCAATGAGTAGCATTTAGCTCACTTTGTGGTTATTTGTGTTGGTTACAGGGTTTGGTTTGTCCTGAGTGACCGGTGTTCCACACCTGAAGTCAACACCTCATTGGTCCGATCCAACCATTAGCTAATTACCCTACATATCCATATTTGCCCCCACCCCCCATTAAGGAAACTATGGTAAAAAATTCTTCAAAGCCAACTTCATGCTTCTTAAGACAGAAGTGGTGAACTTCAAGACACCCATGCTGATGGACAATACAGTTACGACTGCTGAATCCTACACAATTGCACTTTATAAGCACTTACATGAGTGCATGGATCATGCTATCCCAAACAAAACCAAGACGCTATCCTCCAAGAAAAGGAAGCCAATCTGGTGGTCCCCTGCCATAAACAAACTGTACAACAGAAGGAAGATATTGTTACAAAAGAAAGTAAAATCCCATGAGTGGAGGAGCTCCCTGGTCAGCCTCAGTAAGAAGCTGTGATCCCTGATAAAATCATCCAAAGCTAGTTACGAAAATAAAATCGTCACTGATTCTAAAGACAACCGCAAAGCATTTTATAGTTATGTCAAGAATCTCAATGGCAACACTCAGATCTGCTCTGAGTTACAGAACAATGGCACTAAGTATACAGACCCAACTGATATTGCCAACATCCTGGCAGATAGGTTCAGTGCTAACTTTACCCCCCTCTCTCCCCCCCCCCTAAAGAGCCCATCTCTATACCGGAAGAATGCAAAGTTCCTGTAATCAAGGCTGCACAGGTAAAAACCACACTCTCCAAAGCCAAGAACACAGCATCCATGGGACCAGACAACATTCCAGGCTGCGTTCCTCACGAACTACAGAATGAACTGGCACCACACCTAAGTACCATGTTCAATCATAACCTCACCTCAGGCTTTGTGCCTGCTGAATGGCGAACAGCAATGGTTATCCCACTACACAAGGGGGGAGCCACCACATACCCCGGTAACTAGAACCCCATTAGCCTGATGAGCCTGGTCTGCAAGGCCATGGAACGTATCATGATGGATCTTATAAACAAAGACACTGGTAATCTCCAAACTCTGGACCCCAACCAGTTCGGGTTTGTAAAAGGCAGATCATGTCTCCTAAACCTGATAGACTTCTTTGAAGCAGTCACCAAAGCCATAGACAAGGGTAAGGTGGTTCACACAGCCTATCTAGATCTTGCCAAGGTTTTCTATTCCAGCCTCCACTCTGAAATTATGAATAAACTCACTAAACTAGGTATAAATCCCTATGTCACAAGATGGGTTGCCAAATGGCTCACTGACAGAACCCACACTGTGAAAGTAGCAGACTCCAAATCCGACTTCAGACCAGTGACAAGTGGAGTACTACAGGGTTCAGTCCTGGGTCCTGTCCTGTTTGGTATCTACTTTCCTGAAGTACAGGCTAACACAGAAGGTCTTTGGCTAATGAAGTTCGCTGATGACTGCAAACTAGGAGCCATAATCGAAACTCCTAACGATGTGGACATCCTACAAAAGGGCCTCACTGAGACAGATGCCTGGTGTCAAAGCCATGGCCTCAAGCTCAATGTCAAAAAGTGCATTGTCATCCCCTTTGGTAAAAACTCTGTACCCATGAACTACAACATAGGCGGTAGTATACTTAACACTGAAAGTGTGATAAGAGACCTTGGGACACAGGTGGACAGTAGTCTCTCCTTTGATAATCACATTACCAGAGTAGTTAGGAAATTCTTCTACAAGGCACACCTCATCACAAAAGGTTTCTCATGCAGAAAAAAAAGAGGTCATTGTTCCCCTCTACTCATCACTCATTAGATCCAACGCCCCTTTTGGTATGTACCTCACAAGACATCTACAATAACGAAAGGCCGCAGAAATACCTCACAAAAATTATTACCGGCCTCAAACACATGCCCTACACAGATCGTATCAAAAAACTCCAGCATTACTCTGTCGCATATCGCCTACTCAGAGGTGATCTCTGCCTAACATACAAAGCTATGTCAAACCCAGAGCTGTTGGACATGCTCCACTTAAAGAAATCCTAATCCCTCCAAGATACATGCTCTAGGGACCTAAACCTTGTCACCACAATAAACAGAACATGCCGGAGGGATAGATTCCTATCCCTGAGGCTTCCCATACTCTGGAACAAACTACTATCTATATCAAACAAAGCTGCTCATTAGCACTCTTCAAGAAAAATCTTGATGATTGGATGGGAAATAGGAAATTCACCCCGGGGATCACTTCTATGTCTCTGCTCGATAGTGGCACAGGAAAATAAATGTCTTGGGTGGCAAAAGCCAGGTTACCTTTTTGGCTGGGCTTGTATAGGCCCCAGGGCTGATAGCCTAGTACCTACCTATGAATCTATGAACCTTTGAGCCTTGCCTAAAAAAGGTAATATGGGGACAGCAAGAGCCTTGGCCAGTATTCAGAAGCATAGGAGCGACAGGTGCAAACCATCTGTAGCGAAGCAATGAGGCTTGTCTATCATGTCATCACAGGCAGACAGAGACTGGATCCCCTTTGAATGACACTAGAAGTTCAGCCAATTGTTGAAGTTTATTGTCTTTCTGTTATATTGCATTATCATGTAGGTTAAGGTAAGATGCTACTCAAGGTCAGGGTCATACCAGCCTGGACTACATGATCAAAGAGCTAATATATATCTCTTGTCATGTTGTCCTGGGAGGTATGTCTCAGATCTTTCACACTGACATGTACAACGAACACGTCATATAGGTACCTGTTCTGGAGTGATGTAAGTGCTTGTGTTATGTGGCGGATCATAGCACCTGACAGACAACTGACAGTAACCTTCCCCTTGTCCAGCCGAGTGAGTGGAACATCTGTGTGCCTGACTATGGAGTCACCTATTACTAGTGTGTTGGGTATGTTGTTTTGCATTAGGGCCTGTTGTGAGGCACACTGCTTTGGTGTATTATGTGTTTTCTGGTGTATGCTTGGAGGTGCTTGTTGCTTGCTTGTCTGCTTAGGAGGACACGCTTTCTTTTTCAGATTAATATTTGTATTCTCCGAGTATGGTAATGTGCATTTATGTGTGTGTTTTGCTGGTGCTTATATTGTAGGTCTATGTGAGACTGTTGATGTTGTGGTTGTATGACCCTACTCCTCTTGACTGTATTGTACAGTATTGGGTTGACAGAGCTTAGCCACCGGTTTTACCCTGTGTGTGCCAGCATGTGGTGCATCAACCCATATATGATATGGTCATGGCCTATGCATACAATACACACACAATACACGTAGTATGATAAGCCTGCTGAGGTTAGCAAATGTGAAAAAAACCTTTGGGCAAACTGTCAGCAAGTAATGTCTGTATTGCACCCTGTAAGTGTAAAGACGTGCTTAGTTAGTTAGTTAGTTAGTGTGTGTGTGTGTGTGTGTGTGTGTGTGTGTGTGTGTGTGTGTGTGTGTGTGTGTGTGTGTGTGTGTGTGTGTGTGTGTGTCTCCCTGGGGAGGAATAACCTTTTTGGAGACTACTCACACCCCTTAAAAGTGGTATACTCATCTTCGTCAAGTCTGATGATGTCACCATCCTACAAATATACCTGTGGAAAGGTGAAATCCCAGTGTTGTGTTTAGCACGTTGTGTAAATGCATACTGCTGTAATATCATAATGTAGTTAGGTAGGGGGTTGAATCCTGCACTTGCCAACTGTGTGAGTGTGTGTGTCTCCCTGGGGAGGAACAACCTTTTTGGAGACTACTCACACCCCTTAAAAGTGGTATACTCATCTTTGTCAGGTCTGATGATGTCACCATCCTACAAATATACCTGTGGAAAAGTGAAATCCCAGTAATGTGTAGACAGTGTCGTGTAAATGTATACTACTGCAGTATCATAATGTAGTTAGGAAGGAGTTTCAATCTAGCACTTGCTGACTGTGTGTGTGAGAGTGTGTGACACTGTTGGTCAATGTGGAGTAGGTTTTGATTTTTCTAGTGTATGACATATCACAATGACAACTGTATGTGCATTACACATGTAAGGTAGCTGTGGGGCAAAGCCATATACATACATGTGACCTCAATTATTTCATAGGCTGGTACTCTGCTTTCTCCATGAAAGCATCTGTTATCTTTGCCAGAGCATGCTGGCGCTTTCCAGACCTTAAGTCACTTCTGTATGCTTGTGACAAGCTTAGCCACTGCAGTGATCCCTGGGCTACATCTTCTGTTTCACATCCACTCATCATGGTTTCTATTGAAGAGTATGAGTGAGGGTTTATGCTTGAGGTATATTTGAATCCTGTTCCAAAGCAAGCAAAGTCTGGCAAAGATGACTAATCATTATAGGTGTGCAACAACCTCTGTGGATCTGCATGCAAACCCTTTATTGCTTATGTGCTCCACAGAGGGATTTCCAAAACCCTTTGGTAATATGATTATCAAAGGAGAGATGACTAAACACATGGCTCTATGTATACATTAGTACCTGTTCCACATTTTGGAGGCTACTACTTATGTGGTACTCTGGGGATACTTTGTTTTCCAAAAGTGGATAACTATGCTTTCTTTGGCTTATAGCTTTACAGAATGAGTTTGACACCAGGTATCTGTCTCTATGATACCCTTTTGAAGGATGTGTGTGTCATCTGGAGAATAAAGTATAGCACACAGTATGCATTTTCATAAAACATGGGCAGACATATCCCTACTGTGTTTGCTTGTACCTAAGAAAGCTATATGCCAAACAGAAGTAGTCCCAGGACTGAGTGCAGGTGAATACCACTTGTTACTGGCATAAAATTGTACATGGAGGCTGCAAATGTTACTGTGTGTCCTACATCTGTGCGTCAGTTGTCAATCCATCATCTAACAATCGTTTATGGTCAGTCTGTTGTGGTTATGTAAAATACCAGAATGTGGGATGGGTATGAATTGCTGGTGAGCTATAGCTTGGCTGTGTGGACCTTCCCCCCCTCAACTATAGCCTTGTTAACTGGCTTGAAGTCTACTAGGTGTAGGAGCCATGATCTGGCCTTTAGAGAACCTAAGTGGGTATGGTGCAGTGTTTTCAGGTTCATAATGTCTCTGTTAATGAGTTCCATAATGCTGTGCTCTATAGCCTTCCAGATAACATTTGTCTGGCTTATAGGGTGAGAGTTTCCAGGATCTGTTGTAGTTCTACCCTTAATCAATTTATGTTAACATTTGCACTGGGTGTGACGAGGGTGGACAAGTTTAGGAATAAGTATATTAGAGGGTCAGCCCAGGTTTGAAGGTTAGTAGACCAAGCCAGATAGGCAGCATTAAGTTGGTTTGTACATGTGCTGAGGAGGGATGCAGAGTATATTGTGAAATAGATGCTAAGGATGAAGCCGCCAGGTAACAGGAAAAGAGGAATGCCTAAGATGAGGTTTATGGCTGTGGTGAGAGAGGACATGCAGGTGGATGGTGTGACAGTGAAAGATGCAGAGGGCAGGAAGAAATGGAAACAGATGGTGTACTGTGGCGACCCCTAATGGGAGCATCCGAAAGGGAAAGAAGAAGAAGATGTTGTAGCTCAACCCTTGTGAACTGTGAACACCATTACCGTGCATCATTCCACAAGTATGTAACCTGTATAGAGGCTGCATCTGGACAGAGTGTTTAGGTGAGTGGTGACTTCATATGTCAGCTTGTGTATGACACAGCCAGGGACACTGTCCAGTACCATTGCCACTGTGGTTTGAACTTTGGTAAAGAGATGTTTTAACTAGAGTGTCTGTGAATCATCAGGTTTTACATTCTTCAGGTCTGGAAATGTGGCCCTTGTGTAACGACAGGTTGGTGAAATCCACATTCAAACTGACAAGAAATTGGTAATGTCAGTCAGATAAGTGTACTTTGTGACCATTTACATTAACTGTGACCCGATCTGAGATTTCCCCTGTAGATTATAAACAACACTAAAGAAAGCTTTAGTGTTGTCTTTGGAATCCTTGCCATTTTGTATTTTGAAGCTTGTCTTGTATGTTTAATGAGGGCTTGTATTTTCCCAATGATACTGACCAGGGAGGTTATCCCTTCTTGGTATGTAACTCTTTTTGGTACAGCTTCACACCTTCTATTATATATTTAGTTTATGGCAGGTGTCCATGAGACTAATGCACTTTTACTCTATAAGTGAGAATATCTTGTGTTTCTAATAACACGATCCATGCAACCCTGTAGGTGAACAGTGTGCATTACTAAAGGATTTTGCAGCTGAGAGTGTTAACCTTAGTAATGCAAACCAATGACAGATAGCAACAACAGCATCACCCACAGCACAGTGTCAACCCGTGTCATACACACACATGCATACTCAAGTTCCAAAATGTGTGTAGTACAATGCATACTGGCCACCAAAGGAAACTATGGAGTGTTAACACTGGCCAATACAGGGCATGTCACCCTGCCCATGTGCCCAATATGCATGTACATGCAGACAGTGCACCTCCACCATGTTCACAAATGGACACCTGCAAACCTGTGTTGCACACACCCTACACTTACTGTCCACTGTATAACGCATGCTGACACAACTACACACATCAGCCAAGTGGCACATGGGCAAACAAAACACAATTGGAATAAACACTGGTGAAAACAATACAACATTGCTAATTACAGCTTTAATGCATCATGCCTGCTCAGCTACACCTTCAAGGATATCATTACACTTTACTGCTGACAACAAGCTACACATCCAACCATTCTTCTTCTTCTTTACTTTATTAAAGTCACCCTGTTCATCAGCACCATGTTAGCCTGTTCCTGCATCAATGTTACAGATAACAGGAGGTGGCACAGGTTTCATCATATGCACAGGGTGTGTTGCTGGTTTGCCAGAGGCTTACACTGAGCCATACAATCTACGTGTCTGTGTGTCAGTGCATTTGTGAGGGCCATGAGTACTGTTATGGGCCAATGTTGATGTCATGTGTACGGGTATGTGTTTGCCCTAGGTTTATGGTTTATGTGTGTGTGTCTGCATGCACACAGTTCCACCATGTGGGTACCATATACAGGGATTTGTGAGACAGCTGCAGTCTGTACCTGGCAGGCTTTACAGATCACTGTCTCTGTCCATGGATACGGAACCTGTGCCTGGCAGGGGTGCTACAGACGGTATCAGGTACTAATCCAGATTGGGTACTATCCAAAGAGGTTGACATATGTCCACTGGATCAAGGTCCCTGCTGGCACTGGCCAGAGCCATGTACACATGGTCTGCTAGGATGGTCTATGGACAGCCCCCCCCAACATTGCTGGGGCTGGTACTGGCACTATGGGAGTGGCTGTGACTTCCTGGACGTCCACGGCGACCTCCAGCTGGTGATGTTGCTGGCATACATCCATGTCGACTTCTCAACCATCCTGCACTGTCCTGACACATGGACATGACTTTGTGGAGGACATCCAATGTCTCACCCCAACGTCTATCAATGACCTCAGTGTAGTTACATATGGCACCTGCTAGGTCATGGATACTGTCATTTACAGAGGTGTAATGAGCCCTCTGTGCCCTTAGCCCTTGTCTGGTGTACCGCACCAGTCATGTCTGTACCTCCATGACAGCCTGGAACATGCGTGTGGTAGAAAGAGGTGTGGCACGTCTGCCAGGGGTATGATGACCAGCAGTGCTCTGACGAGAACCCTTGGGCATCTGCCTATGTGGTACCATTCCAGACATCTGGCTATGGCTGCTGTGTCCTGATACATGCCCCATAGATACCACACTGTCCTGGCCAGTGCCAACCGTACACTGTCCCTCAGCTAAGGCAATGGTGATGATGGATGTACAGGCATTATGACTGTGTGCATGGATGGGGTGGAGACTTGTGTACTGTCAATTGGTGGCCCAACAACAGACCCTGACAAACCTGCCTGTGCCTCAAAACACCTATCCTCATCATCACTGTCTGTCTCAATGACATCAGGTTTCATGCTGTACTGAACCAGCCCACCTCGCCACCTGTGAGAGAAAAACAGGAAACACACTTTAAGACCTGAACATGACTTCAGACCACATGCACACATGCAAACATGCACACATTTGCACATGCACACATGCACACGTGCACATACACACATATGCACATGCACAAGTGCACACATGCACACATATGCACATGCACACATGCACACATGCACACATGCACACATGTGCACATGTGCACATGCACACATGCACACACACAAAACTACACTCCTCCTGAAAGCAGACACACACACACCAGCAATCACAGAACATACACAATAGCAGGTGATGGTGGGGTACAGTATCACAAGCAAAACAGTCATATCACACATGTCAGCATGCAGGCCATGTGTTTTTCAACAGCATGCAGTGCAAGTGTAGTCAGTCCTTGTTACTAACAGTATACATGGCTTTGATGCATGTGTTTTGTTATTAGGTGATGGCCCTCCCCCTGGAACACAATGCATACATGGACACAACATTGCTGTGCAGGTATTCATAACCCTGTAATGTACTGTGCACCATAACTCACAGGTGTACATACCATTGCTGGATGTGTATCTGTGTGTCAGATAGGTATCCAATGCTGATTACAGCCTCTGTGTCTTTAGCAAATAATTGTGGATACATTTTTAGCACATGCATGATGAGTATTCACACAACATCATCAGTGGTGCATGGATAATTGATGGAATACCATTTGGCCACATACCCAATGTACGGGACTTATGGTGAGTGTAGATCATATTGTGGACATGCCAGTCTCATCCATGACATGGCATGCTAAAACACAACTGCATATTTAAACACTACACATACCCAGTATGTGTCATATGACCTATCCACTCAATAGCATTACAAGACATACATGTGTCAGTTGTGCAAATGGTGATTGGTATGCATGCTGTTTAGAGGTGCATATGTGTGCACACATGCATCATTATGGTGTGTAGCAATGACAGCTATGTGTAGTACTGTGGTTACAATAACTGGATGGAGTATAGTACCATAGTCCATCATCATGAAGCATCAGGTCATCACGCAAGGCTACAAATGTTTCACAAACCAGCACTAATCATACTGTGCCAGAACTGTACTACCTTGGCTAAATTCACCATTTCACAACCAGTTGTTACGTGAGTTTGTAAGGATGCCAATAAGGAGCATTCCCTGACATGAATGTGTAGTGTGTTGCAGAGTGTTTAACTGCCCAGGATAGGCCTCTACCTCTCAGGTAAATTATGTGTAATGTGTGGATGAGATTTTGAATACTGGAGTGTGTCTTTACAGAGGGTTTGGAAATCCTTTATGTGTAGCATGTTAAAATGCTCTGTGTATGACATAGATGTGTATGTTATGTGCATGTTGAGTATCAGCTGTGCCTATCCAATGGTCACTACAGTCTAGCCACATTTGTTTGAGATGGTCTGGGTATTGCATGTGTTTGAGGCAGCTAATCACATTAGTGAGATGTGCATGCTCTTACACCAAACATGCACAGCATGCATTATGGGTAGGTGTGTTACATGTGTACATGGCCTACACCTTAACTATGACATGCACATTTTATTTACAATAATAAATGTAGAACACACTCACCAGCATCTGTCCGCTGCCTTGATGTCACCCCAGAGGGACCTACATAGAGATGAGACAGTTTGTCAGTGGCCACAACTGTGTCATTGCTACTATGTGTTTGCAATCTTACAGTACAACAACAGTTTACATTCACAGGGCTACAGATTATGTTCCAAATGATCAGTATTGCACAACAACAGACTCCACATCTTTGAACGACACACTCCACATCTCACATATGCATGATCTACCAATACAGATAACAGCAGTCAACAGATATGCCATGTTACTTGCATGCTCCATGTGTGCTTGCTGGATGGCTCCAACCTCCATCATTGTGTATGTCTGCTGTTGTTGTTGTTGGGAAGGTGCCACCAGGCTCATGAGCAGCTCCTCCACTCTGGTGAGGGGGGGATGGATATTAACACCACCTCCTGTTGCAAGCTGTTGTCTACGCACATCAGCGGTACACTGACGGACATGTCTGAGAAGATCACTGCACTGGTGGTGTACCTGCTCATATATCCGGTTATGCAAGCCTACCTTATTTACCTTGCAAACAACATCTTGCCACATTGCAGTACGCTCCTGCTTGTCCTGGCTGGTTCGTGAAAACATGAGATGGTAGTGCTGAATCATACTGCTAGTAATGATATCATCTTCAGCACTACTGTAACTTGGGTTCCTGTGGTGGGCCATGATCCCTGGAAGATAAATACAAAAATATGTCTGAGGAAGTCATATGGCACATTTAACATTATACAGTACAGATATCACTGAACTGCCATATATAGCAACCTATAAGCTAACCGAGAGTGAAACACTGTAACTGCCACTTATCACTGCTCACTCCACAACTGCTTGAAAGTGCCTTGCTCACTCTCTATCTAATGAACCATGTTCTGCACAGCAGCAAAATAAAATCACTATATAAGACTATGCAACAGTACCTGGCACACTCTATGCAACACGATGCACCACCTAGCCACAGCAGATATACATCAAGCTGATGTGTAAAAAAATATATCATTCATCACAATCAGTGTAAGGTCCAGTAAATGTATTACTATTATACCACACAACTTGTTAATGCCAAACCCGTGGCCAAAATATGCGCACAGTTGGGAATATAGGTTGCATACTGCTGTAGTACACTATGAATGTTGCTAGATACGCAGTTATGTTTTACCACACATATGTCAAAGGACATGTTACAGATGTACCCACACACACATCAGACATAATTACAGGACAAAAAAGTATGACAACTCAGATAAGCTTTCAATGTGTACTATACAGTACTGTGTGTCAGTACTTACACAACCTTAATCTTGAGAAATGTAATCTGTGATGAATACAGGGACCACTCAAAACAGTGGATGCAAGCAATGTGGACATACACCATACTTTGCTGTACAAGCCCAGAGCTTCAAGTAGTACTAAACACATTACACACAGGATTTGCATTCAACATCGGTACCAATCAATAATCATAGATGTAATGCTTTTGCCTCCAGTGCCACACCCTAGTTAAAACCAAGGGACTTAATCACACTGTATGCAATAGCATTTGTTCTGCCTAGCAACAGAATACACAGCTTTTGCTAGGATCAAAGCAAGGACCCATAATACCATAACATTAACAGTTTCTCACTAAGCTATCCCACAGATACATATCTTTGACGTATTCAAAAACATATTGACCATCACAGTCAGTCAACAGTACAGAGAATCTATTGCAACAAGTAGATGTAGGTGTTTATGAGTGTATATATATATATATATATATATATATATATATACATATACACATTCATTTATATATATATATATTCATATATATGTAGGCACATATACATTTCACCTTTCATAGTGAGAATATCAATTATACAAAGGATGTAAGGTGTACAGTAATGTAATAAAATTGCACAGTCTTGGGATAAATGCATTGAAGGTGTTCACAGCCCAGGTAGCTTTAGCAGGCCTTACTGGCTTCAACATTGCAAACTGAACAAACCACCCACAGTGTTTAACCACCACATGTCATATACTAGCACTGTATGCTGTCTTGTTTGTCACACACTAAAACCTGCATACAAATATGTGCATACTAACCTTCACCAACATATATATCTCCCCCCTTCACAAACATGTGCAATATGTCCCCTGCTCTATGCACATATACAGATGTGAATATATATGACACATATATATTTCTCCGTATGTGTGTGGCATACACACACAAGGTCCACACTGTTGTAATTCCCTGGACCTCACAGCTGAACTGTTGGGCCTTGCTGCAACACAAACAGGTGTCACATATGAACACAGACTAACATTAGGGGGGTATATATATACATATATATATATGGCAACAGATGCTAGATAAGCATACTAGACTGCTACAGCAATTGCCAATGCTAAGCTGCACTTTAATATGACTATCATGCATGTGTTGTTCTGTCACACCCATGTTTATATAATGTGCTAATCCCCCCAACAGCCATTGGCCACACCACTGTACAGAACACAGGTAACATGGATCAGATCTTTGACATTTAATACTGAGCTACACATTTCACAGGTATGTCCCACTGCCCACAAGTACAGACAGTATTGTCCATAGCAGTAGTTAAGCAGAACATCTGTGCATAAAGAAGTACTGCTGCCACATATGAATGTTTCACATTATGTAGACTATTCTTCAATAACATCTATTACATGCCAGTAAATACATATGTGTCACATACCTTTCCTTTGTATGATTTGGTAATACTTCTTTTTCCTTTTCTCTGTCTCTGTCTCTCTCTCTCTCTCTGTCAGTCTCTGCAAAAGAGTGATTGAGTTTGTTGGCAGAGATTGCAGTCTGCTTTTGTAGGAATTTGCACATGAGCATGTGATGGCCTCTGCACCAATTAGTGGCCACCATTTGCTAATTGCAAGATGTACTTTCTTTTCAACTGTTATAATTAACTGCTATACAAAGCTAGTTATAGAGATGTATTCCTTTGGCACTGCTATACTGTGAATATTCTTTTACTCAGTTTTAAACAGTCTGTGCTTTTTTAGTGTTGACATTAGCACAAGCTGCTCAGCAAAACTGGATAAGTTTCAGTACAATGAGTATGCTTACCTACATCCTTGGTAGACCCTGCACACACATGTATATTCTATATTTGGGTAGGGTTGCAGAAGTACAGAGAGTGTAAGTACTATTGTGTGGATTTTTTATTGCTGGACTTACAGGTTTGCTGTGTACATGTTAGTTATCAAGGCAAGTAGTCTATCTGCATAACTCCCAACTGTGGACCTATCTGCATGATAGCCAGAGAATAGCCTATTTTTTGTATGTGCACCACACAGGTCTTTTCAGCAATAGGGCAATGGCATTCTTACAGTTGGTTGCTACCAGTACATGGCTACATCCATTTGTATTTCAGTGTTGTATTCCTACATAAGGGTATGCTTACGAAGCTCCTTCCAAAGCTATTTGTACAGTGTGTAACAGCAGAAAGGCTCATATGCCTCTGTGTTTCTGCCTCTGCCAGACCTCTCAACCACTCAGGTACATATTTGAACAAACTCAGGGAAAAGTAAAGAAAAAGTCAGGGACAGTCAGGGGCACCTTTAAAATGTTAGTGCCATTAAGTTGAGACATTGAGAGAATCAGAGCATATGAATTAATACACCTTTTCTGAAGTAAAAGAAGTGTCTAACTCTTAATTATTGTCATTATTCATTAAGTGTAATTCACCACCTTTCTGGCCAAAGTCAATAGTTCTAGGAGGGATTCATAGGGACAGAGCTAAAATTTGTGTCAAAATCAGGGACATCCCTGAAAATTAGGGACAGTTGGGAGGTATGGCCTCTGCCCTAAACAGATATGCCAGTGTTTGTCCTGCTGTGATACTGTGTGGGGCTGTAAAGTGATGGTGTAACATTATTTCCTGCTAGAATGGCTACTTCTCTTATCACAGTCATGTAATGTAATCCCACAACTACTGTTGGTCAACATCCACAGAACAAGTTGTGTGGTATGGTATTCCTATTTTCCCTTTACATTCATTCATTCTGATGCATAATATAATTATTTAAGCACCAATTTGATGTATATCTACCGTGGCTTAGTGGTACTTTATGTTGTGTCGTGTGTGCAAGGTCCGAGGTTCAAGACTTACAGAGGTGCTTTATTTTGCTCCTGAGCAGAACAAGGGCCCTCACATACAGAGTGACTAAGGCACTTTTAAGCAGTTGTAAGTGGGTTTGCATGGGATTACGCATTGCTTAGCCAAGTGCAAACAAGCGCAAACCTGTGCAAACCCACTAACTACTGCTTAATAGTGCTTACTCCCGCTCACCCCCGCACTAATTTCTTTGAAAGAAAAGAAAAATGGGGAGATAGGAAAGTGGTGAAAAAGGGGCATAAAGAGGGAAAGACAGTATGGAAAATAGCTTGGGATGTGCAGGGCAGGTGTAGGGAAGGTCCATAGCTGCCCATTTCTTCAACAGCAACAGCTGTGCATATGCAATAAATTTGGAGGTAGATATGAACCCTTCAACCCCTGAGAGAGAGGTGAGGACAACAAAGTATGTTGTAATGCCAATTAAATAACATTTCATATGTCCTGTGGGCATGTGTGCAAAATGGGCATCTATGTATGGGGCGTAATTTTTTGGGGGGAGAAGATTGCCCTTTTTTTTCAGGTGAGAGTAGAATGTGGGGTAGGGGAAGTAGCTATATTTGGGGAGATAGGTTGGGGAGGTAAACAGACAAGACAAACAAGATGCATACAGGGGCGGTATATGACACATGTGGTGGGTGAACACCTTTGACGGGGAGGGATGTTTGGAAATCGCAAGCCCATGAGCCCCCAGATGGAAACAGTGGGACTGAGGTCCCCACCCATGGACAGTCACCACTGCACCTTCATAGCCCAGAGGGTGGCTGTGCTGGGTACTGTGTAGGAAGGGCAGGCTGACCCGGGAGTTGCACCACTCGGGCCTCAAGCTGGTGTAGAGGTTCTGCAACAGAACGTTCAATCTCTCTACACACCACAGCCCGGACCGTTCAAAAGGTGATAGGTGCCCCTATGCCCATGCTTGCATGGGGGGCCAAGCCCCATCCCCTGCAGCGCTTCCACCCAAAGGTGGCACAGGGCCAATGGAGGAGGACGTCCCAGGCTGGGCACCAGATCTGCTGGTGCCAGGTGCCATGGCCAGCTGAGGTGGGACATGTCGGTCCGCTGGGACCGGCCTTCCCAAAAGAACTATGTTTTGAAGATTTTAATAAAGATATGGGTTAGTAACAGTCAACAACATTCCCAGTTAGTTATAACAGCATGCAGAAGTATTCCCATTAACCCAACACACCAGATTTTCAACAGTTGAAAAGCAAGCATAACACATGCATATATAGAACAATAATGGACATTACAACAGCATGCAGATTGAATTGATGGCAACAGGCCACCAATATTGTGGTATTTTAACAGGGCACATGCATAGAAATTAATGCAAATATTTATAAATCAATAGGACATATGTCCCAACAAATGTTTTGAGATTAGACATACCGATCGAGGTGTGGAATTGCATTTTTATGCACATACAGTAGGGTGGGAAACGATAGCTCAATTAACAACTTATATATCCTTGTAGTTTTCACTACATTCCTAGTAACCGCAGTTATATGTCCCTTACATGTATTATTACACTACCCAATGTCCTTATATTGTGCAATTGGATTTTGCTAGATCATTATATACATGAGCTGTATCTTACATACAAACTGTCCAAGATGCAGATGTTACTTCAACATATTTTGAGAGTTGCTCACACACACTACTGCTAAGATGGTACACTGACAGATCTACTTTCATATAATTATCTAGATATGTTCAGGTGAAAGTATCAGTTATATGTTAACACTGACATTTCTGGGGAACACAATACCAAGCTACTCATGTGCCAGATTAACCTGTACATGCTGGCCATGAACCAACAGTTGAGGGCTGTACATATGCATACAAGCTACTGGCACTCCCTTCATCCACGTTATATGGGCCTACCCAAGTGTGGGTTGACACTGCTTAATACAACACTATTATTTGTAGAATGCAACAGTACAACAACATATCAAAGAAAATGACACAGACACACTCCATGAATCATACATTTATTAAAGGATTATTACACCTTTATTTATTGGGTTAAAAGACGTTTTGAAGGCTCTCTCATTTATTTTATATAACAGTACATGCAGTATAATTACTAACCTGCTTGATGATGCAGCCTTTGCAACCTATCTTCATGGGCTTGCTGGTTCATAGCCTGGACACCTGCAGCTGTGAAGTAAATGCAGTGATACTGAGACATGCCTATCCATAGTATAGACAAGCATAGCAATTCTTAACTACTTACTACAATGGCTACTTACTCAGTACTGGGGCATTAGGCATCATATGGGATTCCTGGATCCACTGGTCCAGTTGCTCCTCCCTACATCGCTTCAGGTCAGAATAATGGTGCCTGACCTGCTCACCAGTCTGAGGAACACCAGTGGCACTGGTTAGATCATGGGCAAGACTGTTTCAGGCCTCCGTTTTATATTGGGTACCCTGGTACTGGCCCTGCAGGAGTTTTTCCTCATGATTGTGGACAAGGAGCCAAACCATTACTTTGGACTCTTGGATGCCCCAGCGTTGTGCTCTAAATCGAGTGCCTTCTCCAACATTGGCCATGCTGACTGCAGAAGAAAGCTACAACCAGTTATAGTAAGTATTCCCACCTGTAGAGCTTAAATATGCCTCATTTCCTGCACTTATTTGTGATTGGCCAGTTTTGGAAAAACTCAGCTGTAGGCATGCCTGCTTAGCTGATGTTGGCAATGTTTAAAATTCCTTTGATAGATATGTGTCTGTTGAAAGTGCATGTTTATGAAATGTTGTTATGGCTTAGTGGTTAAGTACTGTGACTGTAGTGCACAGTATCTTGAGTTCGAGCCCTGTCAGTGCTTTTTATTTTTCTGCTGAGCAGACCTGAGTGGTTAAGGTACAGTAAAGGAGGTGTGAGCGTGTTTAACCAACTTTGCTCAACTTTGCCCAACGTTGCTCAACATTGCTCTACATTGCTCAACGTTGCCCGATGTTGTGCTGATTAGCGCAGAGCACAGCTACGCCCAATTGTATTTAAATATGCTCAGTAATGGTAAAATGTGCTTAGCAGTGCTTTATATTGCTTAAAATAGGGTACTCATGCCTCAGAATGCATAACCATTTCACCTTCATATATATATATATATATATATATATATATATATATATATATATATATATATATATATATAATTTGTTCACTACTACATTTAACATTTCAATGCTTTTTACAAAACTTATACATAAAAAATGTCAGGAAATATTTTTGTATACAGATTTCCAACAGAAAATGGAGCGTGCAGTATTGGGACTCGAACCGGAAATGCCTCTTATTTGTGCAAAGGCTCTAACCACTATGCTATCACTATTTTGCTTAATTTGCATATATTTTTTCTTATTATCCTTTTCTGGTGTCTAAGCTGCTGACTGTAGCTAAGCAATGGGCAAACCCACGCAAACCCACGCAAATATGGGCAGCTATATCGGATAAAAAAAAAATCTTTTTATTTTTATTTTTGTCAGTTGTTTAACATATGGGGGAGTGTAGTGTTACATTGTACATATGTGAACGGACTCGCTCATGTAACTCGAAATTGCGGCATTTCTTCATTGCAGGGTCATGGATTTTTGGACTGCTCGGCAGTCCAACACGCCCTCTACAGTCGTCCACCCTCCGTGTAAGCTTTAGAGTTGAGGCAGCATGCCCTCATTAATATGCCTGGTGCGCTGTCATCATACTCTTACACTGGCGCTTCCGTGTAAGACTTATCTAGTTTTACATGGAAGATTAGTAAATCCTGGGGTAAAAGAAAGGATATGCACTCATCTATCCGATATTCAGAGAGGTATTGACACTAATGCTTTGGCAAAACCTATTGCCATCTATGGTCAAGAACATAAATTTTAAGTTCAGGATTTTTCAAACGGTACCCCAGGATATATGCTGAGGAGATCTAGTGACTAAGACTGAGTATATGGAATACAAATGTATAAACCTTTTTAGGGCTGATAAGTTACCATGATTAAATTCTAGCAATAGTGTGAAACCAGTACTAAAAATGAAGTGTGATGTTTTATGATTTTATACATCTTGTAAAATGCTACTTCTTATGCTGTGAGTTATTTATGGTCATATATTCTAGTTCACATGAAGTTTTGTCATACGACAATTTCTTTTTGGTTTATTGGCTGCCGTCTTTTATATAAGAGTAACATGCACAGTCTATGGTATGCATTGAAGAAGAGTCTTGAACTCGAAAGCTCTGCCTTGTTATTTTGTGCTTCTTTGTTTTCATTAAACTTTGGATGTTGGACTTCTGTTTTTTTACTATTTAATAAGTATCACAATGGATTCAGTCTGACAAGAGTTAAAAAATGACTTCCAAAGCATTTGCATGACATTCGAAACACGAATGCTTTATGTCGCATTGCCTACTCTTTGCAATGCAGCTATGAGATTAACAGTTATATCACATGCGTATTTAACAAAGGAAGATGAGATACTAGGAATAGATATGAGCATACAATCATTGTTAATGGTGAAATATAGTACAATGCCATCAAAGGCTGACCAAACGTTATCTGCAAATATGTTTTAGAAAATATTTGTCATAATATACGTCCTACTCGGTTGATGAATTATTGTGGTATGAATGCATTGTTTTTAGTTTCATTCCAAAGGCTTGAGTTATTTCAACAACTGGAGATTATTACTTCAGTCAGTTCACTGGCAGCTTCAGTAACTGTTTTTAATTATATATAACTGAGGTAACTAATGACAGTTTAAAATATGAAAGAAAGGAGTAATATTTTCCTCTCTGGATGTCTAAGAGTGGAGACAGTCATGCTTTTATTTTTGTGGGTACTCTTTCATCCAATAAATGTAACATTTTTTTGATTTTTCTGATGTTGCAGAAAAGTAAGGTGGCTATTTCATTCATGGAAAGGCAGATACCCTAATGAAGGGAGTTGTAGTGATGCTCATACCTACAGGAGAGGCAAACATGGGATACTTTAAGGTGGTTTATAGGCTAGTGATGGAGGCTGGTGAATTATGTGTGACGAGAATTAAGCTGTATTCCAGTATAGGAAGAAAGATATTACTATTTCAAGCAAAGGATATGGAAGACATGAAAATGAAAAGACACAAAGAAACAGAGTGGAGTGTGGATTTCTCATGGAGAAGTCTCAAACCATAATGGTTTTGATTCTGTTTGTGTCGCTCAGCTACCAATTACAGAGCTTTCTGAAGGCTTCTTTGAGTCAAAGCTGTTGACTCACCTGTTCTGAGAATTGCACGATTATATGCAGAAAGAGTTAAATCTGGGTGTGGCATCTAAAGATAAAAGTATTCATATAAAGGGAAGAAGAACAGAGACAAGTCCATGACCTTAGGAAACTCCAGCATATAATGAACAAATATGGGAGAAGTTTGTAGATTGATGTCTGTATATAGTCCAGCCCATTTATCAAGGAAACAATTACCTGGTTAATGCTCCATCTTCACTGATTTTACCAAGGTCTTTGATATGGTAGACAGCCCTCTCCTCCTTGACTCTCTTGTCCAAGCTGCTGTAAGTACTCAAGTCTCTCCTGGTTAAAAAAATATCTTAACAAACAGAAACAAAATAATTACATCATCTTCACTCACTGTTCTGCATATTAAAGGTGTCTCACAGAGATCCATACAAATGCCCATATAAAAAGACTGCCAGTGGATTTACCGGACATCTCTGTCATCCTACACACTGGAGATATGATGAAGTACAGGCACAACTCCTCATATAAAATAATCAAAAAAAGAGCTTGAGGAATATTTCTAGCAATTAGCCATCTAGCTGTGTAACAATCAACCCATTCTAAGCTCCAAAAAAAAAAAAAAAGCAAAAGCAGTGATTTATGGAACACAATAAAATCTTTCTTCTGTCCCACCACAATGGATTATATTCATTAATGACCAAACTCCACTACAAGCAATCAAAGACTTCAGATACATAGAAGTCTATTTGGACTAGCAGCTTAACTTCCAAAACCTTGTAGAAGTGACTAAGGCCAAAACAATAACCTCCTGTTCTGAGCAAGGAAAGTCTCACAGTTTCTATCCCCAGAAGGCAACATGGCAATTGGTAAGGATATATTCCTGTTCCAACTGGAGTACAGGCTACCTATAACTATTTCAACATCAATAAAAAATGTCCCATCCCTCTAACTTTAGCCAAAAATATTTGCTGATTCATTACATTAACCTCTAGAACAGAATACTACTATCCTGGAAGTAAAAAAAAAATCTAAATAAGATATGACCCCATGGGGCAGAGTGATAGATCCTTGACTACATCCCAAATAACACCTAGACCCATGGGACATAGTGATAGAGCCTTGACTGCATCCCAAATGACCTATACTTGACTAGTGGAATGGGTGCTGGAGGGATCAGATAAGAGAGAAGGATGTGAGGAGGCAATGTCAGTTTTCCCATCCTGAGATAAGAGAACCAGCTTGACTAGCTGCATTAATGACACCTGCAGGAATTCAGGATCATCATTATAGCATGAAGAGCCAGTGTGCCCACATTGCCACTTGGTGGGAGGGTGTGCATGTCCAGAAGTGCACCTGCACCTCCCAAGACAGCTATATCAAAACCTGCATCGCTGTTGTGGGGGATGGGGGTAGATCAGTCAACATGACCTGCAGAGTGGCCTTCTGCCTGATAGCTGACTCTCACTTCCACCAGTGAACAAACAGGGTGGAGTGCGGTCTCTCCCCTATGTATCAAATAATGGATTAGCTAGGTGCAAAAACAGGTGCCATTAGGCCAATCCACAATGCTAAATGCACAATGTTAAAAAAATGTTAAAAAATTCTCAATATCACATAGAGTGGACGTACTGTTAAGCTTACTCATCTTTAAATGAATGAATCTTTAATCTTTTTCATTCATCTCTAACACAGTATCTAAAACTTCAGGTAACTTCCCCAATCCATTCCTCTTTCTACATATACCAAGAACTTGGCTCAGCTGCAGAACCCAGAATTTTGCTGTGATGCCACCACAACCTTGGCACCCACTTCCAACTGATTCTGATCTGAAACATTACCTCCTACCCTAAATTCAAGTCCAAGATTAATAAATTCCTACACTTATTTCATACAGCCCAAAAACATAAATGTGCCATTCCCCCTTCCTCCTAATTTATTTATTTTTTTATTTAACGTTTGTTTACCAGGAAAGTCCGACTGGGTCAGGAACCCATCTTCGCAGAGGCCTGGGGACAAAAGCTTCAAATCATACATGAAGGTTAAGACAATTTACATGAGCAAGATAAATACAGGAATTAAAACACACATTAATAAAAAACAAATATTAAATAATTACAGAGAGGTAGATGCAATAATAAAACATGTACTAAATTAAAGTAAAGGGGGAGATTGCAAACTCTTTTTTTGTTATATACATCAGGTTGGAGTAAGGTAAAGAGTGAGGATCAGAACATTAGATGCAAGTAGATGCTTAGAAGGATGATAAAGTTAAGGGTGTAGAGATATGTAGTCTCTTAGTCCAATATGCTAGTGGTTAGTAGATGAAATTACTGTTTTAGAGATAAAAAGGAAAGCCCCTAGAGAGTGAATGGAGTTCAGCTGTTAGGGAAAGAGTAGGGGCAGGTCTGATGACATAGAGAATGTTTTTAGGGATTGTTTGAAGTTGTTAAAGCTCTCAATGGTAGTAATGTCTGTTGGCAGAGAGTTCTAGAGCTTGGCAGTGGCATGAGAGTATAGGCACTGTCCAGCTCTTTTGTTTGGAATGTATATGGTTAGGGCTCTTGTAAGTAAGTAAGGTTTTAGGACAGATTTGAGAGCTGGGCAGCTATCAGGTATATAGCATTTTATGTGAAGAAGACAGTTATACTAGGCTTAGGTGTTGTGTGAGTTCAAGCCAATTTACTTCTTTCAGAGCTGGGCAGTGGTAGGAATGGTAGGGGTAATCTGTGGCAAATTTGGCAATTTTGTGGTAGCAGGATTGGAGCTTGTTTTTAAAAGAAGATTGTAAATTGGTGTATAACGGGTCTGCATATAAGAGTGAGGGAAGCAAATAGGTGTTAGCAAGGGTTTTTCTGGTGGAGCCATCCAAGAAAGTTTTTTGTCTGTAGAGTGTTCCTAGTTTGATGTGTGTTTTTTTTAATACTATTGCAGATGTGGTGTTCAAAAGTTAGGTTGTTATCTATGCTTACACCTAGAAGCTTAGCTGTGGGAACTGTTTCAATTTCTGTGTTATCCTGTGAGAATATTTTAAAGTCAGATGAAATTGGTTTTGTCATGAAAAGCAGAATTTTTTTTTAGGATTTAGAAGTAGCTGGGCTTCTCTCAGCCATGTCTCTAGTGAGGTGAAGGTGGCTTGGGTGAGTTGCTGGAGTTGTATGTTACTAGAAGGGGGAAATACATTTTGGATAATGGAGCTAAGGGATGTTGAAGTGTGAAGGTTGTTTGTGAAAACAATGAAGAGAAAGGTTCCAAATATGGACATTTGTGGTACCCCAGTTATATTGGTTTGATATTGGGATAATTTATCTTGCCATGTAACGCACTGTTGGTGGTTGGATAGGTAGCTTGCAAACCATTGGAGGGATGGTGGGGTGCATCCTATAATGGACAACTGATGAAGTTTGTTGTGGGACACTGTGTCAAATGCCTTGGACAGGTCTAGTAGTAAGACAGAAGTGATATTACCAGAGTCAATGGATTTGGACACAGTGTCCATGAAGGAGATTAGGGCAGTGGTGGTGCTGTGTGATGAGAGCAGACCATGTTGGGTATGGGGTAATTAGTTTGTTTTGGATGAGGTTGTATAACAGTTGCTTATGTATGTAGGAGTTTGGAAAAAGGAAAGAGGATGGAGATTGTTTGATAATTGGATAGTTCAATGGAATTGCTCCCTTTATGTAAAGGGGTAATGATAGACTTTTTCCAGAGGTTCAGGACAATGCACTCTGTTATAGAAAGATTTATAAGGATACTGACAGGATACGCTATCGCTTCTGCAGCAAGTTTTAAGTATTCGGAGGGAGAGGGTTGTCAGAGGAAAGAGAGCATGGTTTTGGTTTCTGAAGTAGTTTTTGAATGAGAGAGGTAGGGACAGGTTTAAGAGAAATGGGGATAAAAGATACAGTAATGGTTTGCTGGGAATGTGAAGTTTTTGAGGGGTTTTTTGTGCAGTAAATAATAAATAATAATAAATAACTAATAAAGTATTCTCTTGAGAAATTATAGCTTCTCCTTATATTACATTCTTTTTCTGGAGATAATGCATTCTGTACAATACAGAAGGATTTTTGTCTCTCTTACTTCTTGTCTCCAAGATATTGTGACTTACAACCATTATCTTGTTATACTCATGTTATTTCCTCTACTCATCAATTTTTGTACAGAGCTTTTGTATAGTTTGCATTCCTCAAAAGTCTCTTCATCACTTAATATTTTTTTTCATATTCAGTAAAAACCTAAACTGTTATTGCATCAATATTTAACATGGGATTCATTTAGTTACTCAGCATTTGACTCGTTTTTTTTTTTTTTTTGTAGTTTGCCTGGTGCTGACCCTAAAAACAGTCCAACAAAAAATAGGAAAAAAGAAGCAGCCAAACTGGATTGAAATTTTCTTTTACTGAATTCTTCTGGTACCTCGGCCTTTGCCTTCACATGGAATAACAATACTATACTTAAACCAGTATAAATACACACCTCAATTGACCAGAAATTCTAAACTAAGGAATAATTCTGAGTACGACCATTAATGTAGAATGGAACGAAGATCTTAGAGGAGAAGGTTGGTTGATAATGTTGCCTTCTGAGTACTGTGGGAAACAGCCAAAACAAAAAACCTACCATCAGCCAGGCAGAACATATTAAAATAGTATTAATGTATTTATTTTTTTATTTTATTCTTTTTGACTTGGTGAGCATCTAATCCTTGGACCTGGGCGCAGAAGACAACATTAGAAGCAAAAATGGTCAAATATAATGCTACAAATATTAAACAAATACACAGAATTTATTAATGCAAGTTTTGTATCTGGTAAAAATCCTCTGTTGTCCATCAATCACAAAACATTTAAAGTATAAAGATTTGTGTAAATGTAGTAATACCTGTACAAAAATGTTCCTACAGGAGATAAATTAGAGTCAACAGATGAAAGAGAAGTATGGCCTGAGAACTGATGAGAGAGTAGAATGTTATAAAATAACAAGATAAAGCAGAGAAAGATTTACTGTAGTTATTATTAGAATGGACATAGACATTAATTAATTTATTAGAGCAGTAGCTTTTAGTATACTACTACAGAAAGAATAATTATAAGTTAAATGCTACACTTAAAGAAATCCCAATCCCTCAGAGAGAGGAACTATAATGCTCTTTAATATGGAAATCCTGCATATACTCAGGAGTTGTGTTGCATACAAGGGAGTAGTCACCACTGTGGGCACATGCTGTTGGACGTTCTGCATACCATCTACCTGTGTACACAGGTCACATACCAATCGGTCTGCTCATGGGGGTCTGCTGTCTATATTATGATTAGGTTGTGTATTTGCTTTTATAATATAGCAACCCACCTCATCGTGATTTTGTTTCCCCATGGCTATGGCAGCAATCTTTTGTGTGTGTTGATACCATCTGTATTATATACTAGTGTCACACTTGGATTCAATGATTGCCCACAATCTGCAGTCCTCCACAAAGCTGTTTCAACAAAGGATGTGTAAGTCATTCTTGATATCTAAGACTTAAATAATGAACAGGAAAGGGCCTAGCACAGAGCCCTGAGGTACGTACCTGATCACTGGACATCAAATGTAGGTCACTTCACACACTTCAACATATTTATCTGTCACATGTGTAATTCAGTGGTCTACCTACTTGATGATACAGGTGTTATGGTCACTTGTGACAGTCTCTCAGTAATACGTCACTGTGGATTTATGTCAGTTGCTTTGGCCAGGTCAAGTTATGCAGAATGATAGTGTTGTCATCATGCATGCCGTTGTTGACCTTCTTCAGGATAGTGGTGTCCTTTCAGAAAAGGTCCATGATGACTTATTAGTCTACCTTACAGATGAAGAGAGTCAAGATGTGCCTATACATATATGCATGCATCAGGTGCTGCCCCCCTACCCCCAAGTTAGAAAAATGCTTATTGATGTACACCCTTCTATGGAAGCATTTTTCACCTGGAGGCTGGATTGAAGTGTGGATCCAACCGTGTTTGGTAGAGCCATGTTTTGAATCACACTATAAGCAATCTACGATGTCAGGGCCCATTGATTCTGTGTTGTTAGCCCTACAGAGTGCACAGATGTGCTACCCTCCTTAGAATAGAAACGGAATAATGTTTGCATGTATACTTTGGCTGATAGCCAGTGACGACAGGTGGGGTGACATGTGAGACAAACTGTCAGCTAGTGGATGCTCTGTTTTCTCTGGTTAGGTATGTCTGGTGGCATCTTGCTTAGCTGTGTATTCCACTTAACATGTATTGGAATAAATGATTTGTGAAAAGGCCTATACATACAACCTTGGTCATTCATCACATTCCGCATATTGGTACTATGCACACAGTCATACAACTAAATCCAATGTCATGTAATTTTGCACAATATATCCCTGTATGTATTTCATGGGCAAGCTGTGTTTGAGCAGCCTGATGTCATATCAGGACACATTACAGATCAGTTGTTTGTGACTTATGCAGAACATTTCCTGACACAAATGCTAATACTTACACAATGCTGCTGACCACCTCAGAAATCCTTGGGTATGGTAACACAACTGCACATACAATGAATTCCACAAGGTTGCAATTGTATAAAAACATGTGATACATTGGTTGAGTATATCACAGCATAACAACATGTGCATGAGCCAAGACCTATGTGACTATGTAATCAATAGGAATTTATATTGATGTGTGTCACAGAGCATTTATTGATGGTATGTAGACACAGGCACACCTATGCCATACTGCAAGTGTCACTGTGACGGTGGAATCTGAACTGTGTAGACAGTTGATTGCTCCACTACAACACATGTCTTAATACGCCAAAAATATACATACAGGTCTATCATACTATGTCAACAGTTCTCAGAGGGCATATTACTACAGCTGTTATAGAAGGAGCATGTAATGCAATAGCAGCAGTGGCCATCAATACATTAGCTCAAATCACACATTGTAAAACCCTCTTGTAGTCATACTGCACATCCACACCTCAATATAGCACATGGCAGAGACAGCAACATTGACATGTTGACTTTTCATTGGGTCACAAGACATTATTAGGCTAATGGCTAATATCACCTAAATTTCTAGCCATTATTATACCATTTAAATCAAAATCCCTATATCTATATCAATTAAGATAGCAAGATTATTGTGCGTATGTGTATATTTGCTGAATTGCATTACATCCTGCCACTGTCCATAGAGGACATGTGCACCACACCATGACATAATTAGCAATCACACATGCAGTGGTCTGGAGATGGCTTGCAGAGGTTCATGGAAAGATTCTGCTTCATGATTTGTGTATGCATATCTGACATGAGGACATCCTCCATTCCTTTGCAAGAAGAATGTCTTGTGGCCAGAGGAAAATGAGGGATGCAGGGGACTACATGAAAGATACCCTGAGTGGTAGTGAAATGAAGAGCTATTCCAAAGTTCATACAATGACCATAATGTACCACCAACCACACACACATAGCAGTAGACTGGGCCTGATTTGAACATTACACCTATGTAAGCATAAAATATGAATGTCATGCAATGTCACAGTAGCAACACCACATATGTCTGACTGTAACATTGCACTTTAGGAGTATGATAGCATCATTGTATGCTGAGGAAAACATGTTTGGAGGAGTGTACTGCATGGATGTGGAGTCACATCCCTGTGTAAAATTGTCTCAGAAGTGATAGTTGTATGTATAGACATGCAAGTTGCCTGCTGTCAGATTAGAACACCTATATGTGTAGTTAAAGTAGCTTGCAAACACAGTAGTTAATGTTACTGTCACAGCACAAGTTTATCTTGAATACTGTCAGAGTGCATGTTACACAGGATGACATAATCATTGTATGGTACAGCCAGATGTTCGGAGGAGGGTTGGACATAGCTGTGGACTCATATGATTCTGAAATTGTCACCACAGTGATTGTTGAATGCACATACAGTTGACTGCAGTGAGAATAGAACCCCAACCTATTTACTGTGCACAGAACTTAACACAGATGCCGCAACACAATTCTGTCTTTTATAGTGTCAGAGAATACTCTATGCCTGAGGACATCAGCAAAGTCTGGTGGGAAGAAGATGGTAATATCAGTGTAGTGTCCCATATGCTGGTGTAAAATGGTCTCTTGAATGTCAAAAAACTGAACACACACACACACACACACACACACACACACACACACACACACACACACACACACACCAATTGACTGCAGTGAGAACAGAACCCCTACCTAAGTAAGTACACTGAGTACAGAACTCAGTATTTAACACAGGTGCCATAGCACAAGTCTAAATTCACCACCATCACATTGTCCATAACAGGAGAAACTTCATTGTGATTCATCAGCTACTAATATGAGCAAATAGAATCAACAGCATTTTGATCAGATTATAAAACATAGCCATCATACAAGGTAAACAAATGTATGATGCCTTAACTCATTCCTTCCAACGGAGCTCTGGAAGCTTGCACTGTAACGTCTAGTGAGAGAAGCCTAAACTTTTTGATAGAATCAAGTGATGCCCTCACATTTCAAACAAATGTTCATATCTCCAGAACCAGTAAACAAGTGTAAATGACAAACTCATTAGCACAAACTATTTTATAATAGTAGTATTCTTTAGGTTCTAGGTCTTAAACTGGATTTTATAAGTCACAGTAAACTCAGTGGACCAGATTCCGTAAAGTTAGCAGAATCCAGAGCATCCATAAGTATTGAAAAATCTCTGCCAAAGCGTGATGTACATTAACAAAGTTACAAAAAAAAAAATCTCATAATTCAAACAACCTGACAGTCTTAAATATATATCTATAACATAATCCTTCTAGTAAGATGAAGGACAACTACAGAACATCACCGTATGTCATTACTATTAAAGCATGCTAGGTATCACTTAAGGATTCCTATGGAATCCGTAAATTTTCTAATAAAAAAAATAATAAAGGCAAAGGGCAATCATGGCCGCATCACCACACCTAATATTAGCTAACAATAGGTGTGGGCCTTGTGAGGTTAACATAGGTAACACAGACACACACCACAAGGAAAGTGGGAGATAGAAAATAAGATGTGGGGTATGGGTAAAAATGATGGACACACAAGAGGGATGTTGGGATAGAAAAATCAGACAGAAAGTCAGAGGGGCATATAGTATTTTTTTAGGGGGGGATAGGCCCATTTTATTTTTTTTTTTCAAGAAGAGAATTAAAGGTAAAGACAGGGAAAGAGGAGTAGAAGGCATCACAGTAGGTATACCCATAGAACTAGTATCTATCACAACAAATTATAGACAAGGGTCAGAAAAAATAGTAAGAACAGGTAAGTTACACAGAGAGCCAACTGCACAACATGAGCAATGGAAAGCTGTCAAACAGGGTGGGGTTGCATATAAGTCATGATAAAATGCAGAAAAAACATATGAACCTTCTTACAACATGTTGCAAACTGTGTGGCAGTCATACCTGGATATGTATAACCAATGGTAGGTGTGCATTTTAGGGTAATATGAGGATCACAGTACACATGGGATAAATAAACACATATCCAAGTAGTCTGTCAGTAGTGCAAGTGAAGGCTAAGCAACATCACAGATGAGCAAAAGTAGAGCTAAGAATGATAGATAACTACAGCAGAAGACAGAACTAAACCTCTGACTATGCATGTGAAGGTCAAACAACCAAACACATTACCAAACACCAGTACTGCAGCTGTTAATTACACAAGTAGGTGTACGCAATCCAAACAAAAAAAGCATGTAATGAAATGAATATATGTCACACAAAAATGCTATCTCAAAGCCAACACAGTTGTAGGCGTATATGTATAGCTGTCAATGGCCTAATGTAATGTACATGAAAGCAATGTCAATACATATACACACACCAATGACATGTAAGAATATTTGCAAAACTCTAACACTACAGTTTAAAAAATATATCAGGTTGTGCATATGAATTTCAACAATGTACACTGGTTAACACACAAAAACAAGGATGCATTGCAAGCAGTAGCCAATGATTTCTATGCAGATATCCTGCATTTTTAAAACAGCCATACGTTTGGCATATGTTCACCATGTCAACAATGTAATATGTGACAATTACATGACAATGGTCAATAACTGCAATAAAGGCAAATATATCTGCAAAACATATTACGTAAATATGAAGGTGGAAGTGAGGTGGACAACATAAGCCCACATCAAGGAAGACAATGATAAAGCAGAACAACAAGGTAAAGTTACACATTGCAAATACATGTATACAGCACACAGGCTGCTGTCAAAGGCAACACAAATACATTTAAACAAATGGCAAATATATGTGACATGGGCAGTCTGTATTGCTGATGTTCTCAAAAATAGGCATGTATAAATCACACATACACTGCAATGTGCAATTATGTAACACCAACAGGCATAGGTAAGCAAGCAAAGAATTTATTCACATACACATATCCTGTCATGCAAATGTTGAATAAACAACCACAGGTGTATATCATGCACCCTGCTCATTACTCAGCAGAGGACATTCTTGTGAACATCATTAGAACACATCAATGATAAGTCAGGGAATGCTCACATATCAAAGGTATGATGGTGTTTCAGTATGGATCACACTATGTGCAGAGACATGTACAATCATCAGTCAACATGTATAAATGTTCCTGCAAAGTGTGAACTTATGTGAATAAGGAATGGGTGTGGGAATATAACACACAGCAAACACGGCATAATGGTTACTGAATAAATAATCCTTATCACATTAATGTTAAACTGGCATTCAACGCAGTCAGAAAAGGAGGGCTGCCCATAAGTATGACGTATTTCTATATGACCACACATGCCATCACCATTGCCAACACATAGCACACAACACAACATGCCAGTGGAACAGCATGACAACTGTTATTCAAAACACATGGGAAATGACATGTCCTTCTTTTGCGCATACATGATATGGCAATACACAAATCCTAACCATACCACAGCAGTAGTGTGGGACTGTGGACAGCATCTGTTGTCTGTCAGTTTCCCTCAGTAAAACACAGGGTTATTGTTGCAGCACTAGCTGCAGGTTAACTGCCACAATGCACAAACAGCTAAATGTGGGAGGAAAGTATAATATGTTAATGTGTGTCATGCACACACTGAAACATAATTAAATGTCACATGACAATATCTGCATGGTATGTTTGCACATGTAACATGCAAGCATGGCAGCTACATGGTATGCATGCACAAGAGTGGATATACAGTCCAATCAACTATGTAGCATTCAGCATGTTGGCAGCATAACACAATTGGGGCACACAGACAATACTTACAGACCTGAGGGACCAGCTGGATAGGAATGAGCCTCATGAATCATCTCTTAGGTTATCTCCCTTAACTATTCACGCATAGCCTGTGCCATGTCCTGGAAAAAAATCCCCATCATGTCCCCCATATGTGTTCAAAACACATCAGTCACAACTTCACAGAACTCCTCCTGATAATTGTATCTCTCTTGTTCCTGGCAGTGCAGCAGTCATAATGATTCATGCATGTGTGTTTCCAGCTTCATCATCATCATCACTGTCATCATCATTGTCTCCATCTGAGGACTTCAGCAGTGACCACGCACGTGTTCATCATCTATGTCTGATTGGCAATCATCCATGGGTCCCATGCTCTGTCAAGATGAATTGCAAAACATTACAGAAAGTACATATGCATTCCTAATACTACCTGTCTGCATTACAAACCCACTGCAACATAAGGGACAGGCAAACAACAGTCTATATTGTGAAGCCCGAATACTGGCACGGTAATCAAGGAGCCTCAATCCTCACCACTTGCGTTAGTGAAGGGAGTGCACATTGGTGGGATAACAAGTACACACACAGTAAAGTACAATTTCCTTAAGAGCAAACAGAGATCACAGTCAGTCTACGGCTGGTTTCTCCCTTTCTCTCCAGATCCCCATTAAGACTCCCCACTGGCACAGCTATAAGGTCCAGATCTCAGCCTAGTGGTCAAGCTAACACCTCCAACACTCTCTCTCTGTCCAACCAGTGCTTTGTGTCCCTGCCCAACTAGCTGACACACACACACACACACACACACACACACACACACACACACACACACACACACACACACACTTTACTATTTGATTTATATACAAACACACAGACACTCCTGGGGAAGGCTAGCACAGATTCTCCAGCTATGTCCCCTTCTTGCCCAGACTATAAGGTAGAAATCACTGCCGCCAACCACTACTTATTAGCTAATAATAAGGCCCATCCCAAAGGGTAACTAATTGCACTGTATAATATTACTGTTATCCAAATAGTAAGTGTGACCCAGGGCTAAGCTATTCTGGAGTAGTACAGTATCACCAAATACATGTAAAGTACTCTCAGAGCTTAAATTATCTCTACACAAAACAGCCACAGTTGAAAGATTTAAAATATTTTAATAATCAATAATAACACAAGACAATACTCATCAATTCAACACAGTGCTAATCAAGAGGTCAGAAATAAAAGGGAACTTTAAAACAATGTTGTAGGATAGTCTGACATAAGAAGAGAAAACAGCTAGACTAATCTGGCTAAATTCCTATCTAACTCTAAATCACTGTTCTAAATATTACTTACATACAGAGTAAGCAAGTGCTGGTGAGTTGTTGTCAGATCCAGCTCAAGATACAAAATGCTCAATCTTTCTCCCTGAGAAAGTCTTAAATTGCTAATACCCAGTACTGCTGAGTCATTTCACATTACATTATTTTTATCACTTCTCCTTTAGTTCCTAGGCTAACAAAAACTCAAAATGTACATTTCTTTGTAAGCTGCACCTGACTAGGAAGCCAAATCAATAAAATACACTTTTACACATAAAACCTTAATAATCATCACTTAAATTAAGATAATAGAAAGAATTTGCTAACTGAGACATTGTGTCTCTGAGCTTGAAATCAAACACAACTGTAATTCTTTACTTAACAGCTTTCTTCTAGCAGGGTGGCCTGTGGTTACATTTTTGAAGTTCAGCATATAACACAGTTTTCTTATATTTAGTTTTATTACATTTGTAAAAACAAGCCTGTGTATTACATTAATATTTACAATGATATAGAATTATCTAGAAAATTCTGTCTAGCTAGACTGGCAGCCTTCAAACATATACCTTATGGTCATAGTCCACTGTATCACCATATGCAATGTATGTCAGTAGTCATAATCTTAACAATGAAAAGCAAATGTCTGTCATGCTGCACATTCCCATGAAGATCATTACTGACCTTAAAATGAAACTGATGTGCAAATCTGAAATCTAACTTACATTATTTAACATCCCATCTGCATGTGAATTCTGCAAATGCAAATATGAGACTGAAAATGTAGTAGAATTCATCAAAGTTCTTCATTAAAACACAGTTCAGTTAGAAATGGTGCAAACATTTGCAAGCAGCCCAATCATAATCAACACAGTTGCTGCTAGTGAATGGCTCCTAATGCACCGACACCTTTTCTATCGTCACTTTATGTATCATCATGGACATGTCCAATAACAGAATATATCAGGGAGAATGTACCCATTACCAATGTGAGCAGTTCAATCAAAGCCATGCAATGGCATGTGTAACATAGCTTACCAGTGGAAATCATGACATGAAATACTATCACTTTTGGCACTTAGAAGCAAACTTTATTACATAAAGACATGAAGACAAAGAACAATAAAGACTCATAACATAACATAAATCACCTCAGCTTACACCTTCCAGGTTCAACACTTTTGTAAAACACTCACACAAATAAATATATATATATCAAAACTAATTAATTAATCAATTATTCAATCAATCATTCAATTACAATTCTGAAGTTCTTTAAGAAGTAAAGACACCAATAACTGCAGACTATACAAGCACTACAGAATATATATTATTATTATTATTTCTACTTCAAAAGGTCTCAAAAACACATACTTGTCATTAATTAGTCATTTAATATATTCAACTTTACAATATATTAAATTACATAAAATCCTATCAAAGTAAAATTTTCATAAAAAGCTCATTATAAAGTCCCCCTGGTTATAATGTATCATATGTAAAAAATAAACCATTCTTTTTGCAACAAAATGTCAGAAGGATTCAAATACAATTGTGAATTTTTAATACATACATAATAAAAAATTTTTACAAATCAAAATCACTCTTATGCTTTTCCATAAAATGTGATGCAACTGGACTTGCGGGTGAGTTACTGTTAATATCCCTTATATGCTCCTGTATTTTCACCCTTACCTGTCACACAGTTTTTCCTATATAAAATTTATTACAAGGACAAACTAATCCATATATTACCATCTTCTTTTAATAATTATATACCCCACAGACCACAAACAACCTTTTTATTAATCCGATATGTACTATCCTTTCCCATGTACTTACAAGTTGTGCAGTCCTTGTATTCCATAGTAATATCTCACAATTCATTCTCATATGTACTACATGACTTTTAATACTCAAAGAATTCCTATATGAAATATTATGTTTCATATTTCTATAAACCTCATCAGATTTATCTATATACCAATTTTTTTAAGAATACATGCTACTCCTTCTACAAAGGAGACATACTGGGTTACAAAGTATACATCTTCTAATCTCTCTCTATTCTTATTATTTTTTTAACCATATAATCTTTCTTATATACTTTCATCCCCTGTTCCTCCACCTTCTGCCAGGTGGAAAGAAGGAGATTCTGATTATAACCTCTGTTAGCTATCCTATTTACTATATCTATAACCGCCTCCTGGAATTTATCATCCTCCAAGCATAGATATCTATATAAAACTCTCCATATGGTAAAGATTTAACTAAATGGCTTGGGTGTGCACTGGAAGTTAAAAGGAACTGAGGTTGCCTTCCTATACAAAAAATAATGGATTATTAGAAAAACATATATCAATACATTCAAATAGTGAACTCTATTTTGTGGATATTAAAAACAAAAGATAGACCAACATAATTGTTCTGAACAACTTGCATAAAATCTTTACATAATTCTTGTGAACCTCTAACTATAAAAATAAATAATCTATGTAACATTTATAAAACACAATTTAATCAATAAAATACGACTCCTTATTGTGAAGGCTGCCAGTCCAGCTAGCTTGAATTTTGTAAATAATTCTATGTCATTTGTGAATAGTAATATGATTTATGTGCTTGTCTTACAAATGTAACAAAACTATATGTTATGTGTGTATTAAACTGCTGGTGCAGAAGTGTGTGTTAAACTGTATGTTATGCGCTGAGCTTCAAGAATGTAACCACATGGTACCCTACTGGAAAAGAACAGTGTTAACTTGCAACCTCTAAGAAAATAAGTGAATTGTTTATGATGATGTTTATCTCAGCTAGGAGATAGAATGTCTGTAGCTAGAAATTCTTTCTATTGTCTGGAAACATAAATAATTACAGATTTCAAAGGTAAAAGTGTTTAACTGTTTTGCAACTTCCAGTTCCAGGCAAACGTCTGAAAAATAAGTATTCTTCACACAGAGGTGACAAAGAATGAGGTAATCTGAGATAACCCAGCAGAAATGTTTGACAGTAACTTAAGAACTATCTCAGAGAGTGAGTCTGTGCATTTTGTATTTGTTTTTGGATCTGGCAACATCCTCTCATCAGCACTTCTCATCTATATTTGCCTGGCTCTGTAAGTAAGTCATTTAGGGCATAGTATCTCTTAGATATAGATAGGAATACAGCAAGATTAGTGTAGATGTTTTCTGTATTTATGTGAGACTGTCCTGCAATGTTGCTTTAAAACATTTCCTGTGATTCTGAACTCTGTTGTCACTGTGTTGAGTTATTGAGTATCATCTTGTTCTTTTATTATTTATTGTGAAATATATTTAAACCTTTTAATTGTGGCTGGTTTGTTTAAATATATTTACGCTCTGTGAGTACTTGCATATGTATTTAGTGACACTGTACAGGCCACTCTTAAATTGCCTTGCTGTTGGTCACACTTACCATTTGGATAATAGTAACATTACACAGTAGAATTGGTCACCCTTTTGTAAGGGTCTTATAGTAGCTGATAAGTAAGGGTGGTTGATGGCAGTGATTTCTACCTTATAGTCTGGGCAGAAGTACCTGTGCCAGCCTTCTCCAGGAGTGTCTATGTGTTTGTATATAAATCAAATCTCAAAGTGTGTGTATGTCAGCTACTTGTGCAGGGACACGTAGCACTGGTTGGGCAGAGAGGGTGCTGGAAGTTTTGGCTTGACCACTCGGCTGAGATCTTAACCCTATAGCTGTGTCAGTCAGGAGTCTTATTGGGGATCTGGAGAGAGAGGGAGAAACCAGCCACAGACTGACAGTGATCTCTGTGTGCTCTTAAGAAAAATTTTATTTTGTGTGTGTACTTGTCATCCTCCCAATGTGTACATTCCTCACTGGTGTTAGTGATGAGGATTGAGGCTCCTTGATTACTGGGCCAGTGCAAGGGTGTCACACTTATTAAGAAAAAATTCTTCAAATTTCCCCATTAACAAATTAGCATAACTAGGAGCAAACTTAGCACACATCACCATACCTTTAAGTTGCTTATAAAAATTACTATCAAAAAAGAAACAATTTTTGTTTAGACCAAAATAAGTCATAGTTAGTATACTCTGCATTGTTTTTGAACCTAGAAGGCATAAGCCAAGGTGCTAGTTCGGTATTTTATGGTTTGTTGTCTTCATTTCTTTATGTAATAAAGTTTGCTTCTAAGTGCCAAAAGTGAGTAGTATTTTGTGGAAGTTTTGATATTTGGCACTATTTTCAAAAAAACTCTGTTGAAATCATGACGTGTCCTTAACATTTTCTTATTGGTCTGCATGAAGCATGGCAAGTTTATGCAAAGCAAGCACCTGCAAACTACCTGACATTTGAATGGAATCATGTCGGGCATTGCCGCATGCCACATGAACATAGCTGAAATCTGACAAAATAAAAGCTCGTAAATGTCAAGATAGCTATTATTGGGACCTGCACTATTTAATAATGTTGTCTGCCTCAGTAAACTGTCCAGGTGAGTGTCTGACAGCATGTCATTATTTCCATTCTTTTTCCCTTGTATATGTCCCTTCAGCAGTTATGTCTGTATAAGAAGTAATGTAGTCTCTGTATGTAAAGAGTCATACCAACAGGCACCAGGTGTTAAAATGAAGACAGAGTGAGATGACAATATTGTGGAAACTAGGCAAGCCATATGACAATCATCTGAGCCAGGCAGCATAACAATTGGCTGACCCCACATCAATATAAAGAAAACAAAAGTAGCAAACAGTTGTAATGTTCAATCATAAGCACAGTCACAGTTCAAGACACATGAGAATCTAATAAATGCTGTACAGACAGTATTGTACATCTACAACTGGTTGCATAACCTACCTACAATTATTAGCAATCAGTTGTCTGCAAAATGCAAACATCCTGATGATGCTTGAGGATTATGAAATGTTGCTAAGAACTGCCTATCTGCATGAGTATCCATAAACACAAGATGCAAATATGTTGCAACAAAACTGCCCATGGTGTTTTAGGCAGATGCAATACCAATGTTGCATTCAAGGGCATGTCACACAGTCTGCAAACAACAGTCTGAACACTGACACAGCAGGCACCCATTCAGTCTGTGAATAGGCAGGTTATGCACAACAGGTCAGCTACTGGGAAACTCATACAAGTTTACCAACACATGCATTATAAGCAGCAGTGAAAACACGATCAACTTGTATGTAAAACATCCACTTCAAAATATGTGTGACAGATACACAAACCCAACTATTATTTAGACTGTGGCCTAAATTTCGAAAACTATCTTCAGAAAACATGGCTTGTTTCTAAATGATAATTCAACATATTTGTATTTCAATCAGACTTTTAAGCACAGGCATATTGTGATTATTGCACTTAACTTATTGATATATAAAGAGCATTCCGGCATTCTAAACAAAATACATGGCAATGTAAAAAATATATGCCTGTAAGAAGGATCAGATGCATTTTATTTAACAAAACAGAAAAAGTAAGCAATATACCTCTCTCCCTCCACTACTCCTCAAGCCTGTGCATCCGCTTGATGCACAGGGCATGATTTTGGGTCCTATACTCATCACCTTAAAAAAAGAACAGAGTAAATATGAAAGATGTAGTCTTCAAATAACAGAGATATACATTGCTCAGATCAAGTTCTAAAAACTTTATTTTTGAAGAACATGAGATAATCACCATATATACTTTTCAATGTTACACATAGCCTTTTATATCTTTGAACAGATTGGCAGACATGAGATTCAAACCTGCAATTCTAAAGTACATTAACAATCTAACCATGACAGCTACCTGCCTAGCTAACTCATCTTGCCTGGAAGTATGAATTGTGAATACAGTGAAAAGATTTGGGCTTATGAATGTGGAGGAATGAGCTACTAATATGGATCATGGCTTAGGTTTTCAAAAAAGGAATACATGCTGGGCATGTAGGTAAATAATTAGCAAGAATTAATTCATGTCAGCACTGTGGTCACCACCAGTAACAGCAATGGAAAATCTTCATCCCTCAAACAGTGGGACAGTCTCATATATCACATAGCTTCTGTTAAGAGAAAATAAACGATGCTGTACATCAATATTCAACTCGTGAACTCATCTGCCCCTCACCACAACAATGAAGAAATACTTTATGCCAATCTCAGACTAAACCCAAACAAAACAATCAATATCATAGGATGCTATTTCCCACCATGGCAAAATATTACACCCCTAGAAAATCTCCTTTGCTGGGCTACTCTATCTCTACCCCAGGAAACCATCATTCTCGATGACTTTAACATCAACTGGCTATCCTGTAATAACAATCTCCCAACCATTCCCCTTAATCTCCATGGGTTCACTCAGCTCATCCAATCTCCTACGTGAATCAACAAAAACAATCATACCTTACTTGACTGGATCCTAGTCAACAAAGCCCCTCACTCTTACCTAGCAGGCTGCTTACCTGACAGTCTTAGTGACCACTATCCCACTTTCCTAATTCGGCACCACACCAACAGTCTCAAGCCCATTATCCACAGGCAAATATGGAACAAGTTCTACTTCAACCCCAACTCCTTCATCTCCTCCTTGCAAAAAATTAACTGGTCACCACTAAAATACCTCATCCTAGATAAGGCTGTCCACTTCTTCAACAGTACCTTCCTCTCCAGCCTAAACATCCATGCTCCTGTAAAAAATGCCAAAGTAAGATCCAGGTGTGCCCCATGGTTACAAAAGACCACCAGAACCCTAAATGAAATCCAGAGATAAGGCCTGGGAGCACTGGCGACTAACAAAAAATAACTCAGGTAGGTAATCATTCCTTGAACTGCACAATAAAGCCAAAAAGCATATAAAATTAGACAAATCCCTCTACTATAAATCCACCCTAAACTCTACCAACCACAACCCTAAGCAATTTTGGCCCACTATTAACACTATCCTCCACCCAGGGAAGATTGATATCCCCCAGCCATCCATTCCTCCCTCCTCCAGCAGTATTGCTGAATCCTTCACCAAACACTTCACTGAAACTATAACATCTCTAAACAAACAATGCTTCCCTACAACAGCCCCCCAACACCTAACCCTAAACACCCCACTCATCTTTTCTCCTTCACCTCAGTACCTACCTCCAACATAAAAAGACTATTGTCAAAATTTAAACCCACCAAACTCGCAGCTGACAACCTCCCCTCTGAATACTTGAAAACTGCAGCTGATAGACTAGCCTACCCAATTTCACTTCTAATCAACTGTTCCATAACAGAAGGCTATGTTCCCTCAACATGGAAAATATCCCACATCATTCCCCTCCACAAAGGCTCCCCCTCCACCGACCTCTCCATTTACTGCCCCATTGCTGTCCTCTCCCCTCTCTCCAAGATACTTGAAAAATGTATCAACACCCACGTCTACAACTACCTCCTAGCTAATAATCTCCTCTCCAAAACCCAACATGGTTTCAGGCCATATCACAGCACTACCTCCGCTCTGCTCTCCTTCACCAACACTATACTTCATCACAAAAACAATGGCCTCTTCTCTATTGCCGTATTTCTAGATCTCTCAAAGGCCTTTGACATGGTATCTCATGAGCTACTACTCTCTACTGTCCCTAACCTCTCTTCTCACAATCAGTCTACAACTGGTTCCACAGCTATCTATACGGCCACCAGCAATCAGTACTCTGGGGTGATGACCTATCACCTCACCTCACAGTTATTCTGGGAGTTCCCCAAGGTTCTATCCTTGGCCCTCTGCTATTCTCACTTTTTACTAGCAACCTACATACTACCACCACACAAGCATCTCTTATACAGTACGTAGATGACTCTACTCTCATCTGCTCTACCCCCACTCTAGCAGAACTACAACAAATCACACAGGAATTATTCTCTTCTGTAGAAAGCTGGCTATCCAATGTTCAGCTCCTACTCAACCCAAGTAAGACAAAACGTCTCCTGTTCCAACCTTCCAAAGCCACCCAAAACACCCCCCATTTCAACATTCACGCAAAAGACAATACCATTATCTCTCCATCAGAACACACAAAATTACTCAGAGTGGAAATAGACAACAAACTTAGAGTTGACACCCACATATCTCTCACAATAAAAAAAGTTCACAAGAAACTTGGTGCATTATATCAATTCCTAACCAAGTGGGCTAGAATCTCCATAGCCAATTCCCAGCTGATCTCCACCCTACTATGCATCCCCCATACTTACCAACCTTAGAAAGACAGACCTACACAAGCTGGATGCTTGTTACAACAGAATTGCTAAATTTGCCACTGGAACCTCCTACCGTAGCCATCATTTTATCTCCCTTAAAGAACTAAACTGGCTAGAACTCCCACAACTCCTTCACTTTAATCAACTCACCCTCGCTCATAAACTTATTAACCACCCCCTTAACATCCCTTCCCTTCAAACCCTTCTCCAACCCTATCACTCCACTAGGCCCCTAAGATCAAGCAACAAAAATCAACTCACTGTTATCAAACCCAAAAATTCAGCAGGAGAAGCCATATTTTCATGTACCATATCTAAACTTTGGAACAATCTTCCACCCTTTATAACTACTCTACCTTCCAACATCCTTTTCAAGACTGCGCTCAAATTCCACTTAAATTTGCACTGGCGTTGTCCTTGTTCTAATCCAAACACCCCCACTCTTACCTTTCCCCCCCACCTAGACTCAACCCAACTATACTACTGCCACTACTAACCACAGTGAGAAATAGCTAGTTGTCTTTACATACTTTAACATCTTGTCTGACAACTTTGTTACTAATATTATAAATGACAAGAAACTATCTTAACTTGCAATATTTACTGTATATACTGTTGATAATCAATATCTTGTCATTGTATTAAAGTCACCAACCTGTAATGTTGTTTACTATTGCTGCAACTTTGTATCTCTATTTATCATGTACATGATGTGGAGCTCTTCTCCCCGGGTATCCGCTGAAAAAGGACCTGCGTCCAGTCGGAATTTTCCAGTAAACAAATGTAAATAAATAAATAATAAATAAATTTCGGAGGACTACATTTAAAGATATTCCTTGGGAAAGAGCACATCACAAATTAAGTTCATACATCACTATATCTCCCTGTTCTGAATTTCAACTGTAACTCTGACCATCTGACTACCTCAAAAGATATGGAGGGGAAGGTGGTCGAAGAGATTTTAATACTGAATGACAAAACCACACTTGACAGCACTTTTGCAAATAACACCATATTCCACAAAACTTTTTGTCAGAAATACAACAGTCTTTTCCAAGCTGTACACATAACCCTTTACATTAGCAGGTGCTGTTAACAGAACATTATGGATTACATAGATATTCATAGGAATTCAATAAATAACCAAGTTATTTATAACCATGCACAAAATAAATGTTAATATCAATAAGTAGTTATGTAAGAAGAATATTAGACAACGTGTGAAATAAACAAAGATAACAATATAATGATATGTTTCCCGTATGCAGAGATGAACCCAGACCATGTCAAAATATAGGCATGTTGGCTGGTTTCCTTACAGACCAAGCTAACAGGTAGCTCACATTTTTTTCAAACAAACAGGTACTTCATGTGTTTATCCTTATTCCTGTGGATAACGGATGAATACAAAAACTTCCAACACTTATTGGCCATTATAATCTAAAGAAGTAACAGCTATCAGCACATAACTGAAAACATATATGTAATCAGTCAGACAGGAATTCCTCTTGGCTTAAACAAATGGGACTGTAGTAAGAATGTTCATTTTATTAACAGGAATGAAGTAAAGTTATTTATGAGTTACTATTGAGAGATACATAGCTAGAGTAAGTGATATTTCTGCAGTAAAATGGATAACTATGAAATGTGTAGTCATCAGCAGGATAGGCACAATAGGCGCCAATGATACACAACTAAAGTGGATGTGTTAAATGATGTCATTGTATACTGGAAAGCAGATATACATCTACAATGTTCAGTATTATGTATACTATAAACATTACTAAAGTAACAGCATGGGAATAAAAAACATACTTAAAAAAAGAGCAGTCATCAGATCTGCTTATTATCTAGATGAGCTAATTGTCAGAACATCTACTTCATAGTTATAAAAGATATGTATCAGATATATTTGGGGCACAGCAATATCTCTAAATTCCGTAGGAATGCTCAGCTATAGGTAGGATTATGACACTTATTGTACGCATCCACTGGCTGTCTCCACACCTCGGTGACCCTACGATGAAACTTCTCTGCATCCCTCCAATGTAGGTCATCATAGCAGTGGTGAACGTGCCCTCCAGTCCTTTAGAGCTCCATATATCACCAATGCTCCCTTGCAATCCAGTTCCAAATGCTGATCATCACAAAGTTCCTTTGCTTGGCTGTCATCTCCAGCATACATGGTCAGCATCTGTGCATTCTCCTCCTCAATCCATTTGGACACACCGACATGTTGAAGCCTCCTGAAAGTAGCCATCGTAATAATGCTGATACTCCAATTGAAATGCAGTAAAACTGGAAAAATCCTAACTCAGTTCACAGGTAGTAATAGTCTAATCTGTATATCAATCAAAATCAATATTTAAAAGTGTTGCTTATGTCGCACTATCAGATCATTGGAAGATAATGGGCACATGTTAGTCATTGTACTGTTTATCAATATTTATTGGGTACTTGCATGGAGCACATTCCCATTACACTGAGCTACTGGTTAATGCACCAAATTCTGAGAACTTACACGCATTGTAAATGCATAAATGGGATTCTAAAACCTGGAAAATTAATGAACCTCATAGGATCAAAGGATTATAGAATCCTATGAGGTTACTAGGCTAATGGCCCTGAGGCTGTTACAAGACTAGCCAAGAGTTTATCTCCAAAAAAGAAACCTCACTCAGCACCTGTCACCCCTGTCAGTGAGAAACACAGGTGGAACCCCTGGGACAAATTTGTGGTTTCCCATTCAGTCATCAAGGTTGCACTTGAAGAGGATCAGTGAGGTACTCTGTTTGACATGTATAGGAAGTTTATTCCAGAGAAGGGGCAGCCTCTGGGAGACAAACCTATCTCTCCAGCAGGTTTTGTTGATGTTGCATATTACATGTAGGCCTTTCAAGTGGGTAATGCACAAGGAGTTAGACTTATGGATATGGAGCATCTCTAGTAGGGTAGGGTCCGATATTACCTTGTAGGTGAGACACAGATCACCTCTAAACAATCTGTATGATACCAAGTAGAGTGATAGTGATTAGAGCCTGTCCACATAGGACAGGCATTGGAGACCATGTATTCTCTTTGTGAGGTATTTCTGTGGCCATTCCAATCTAATTTCTGCACCTTGAAAAACATGTACTCTCTCCTGACAGATTTATGTACAGCCACTCTGCCTTCTTACTTAGTTAAAAAGATGTATTCTGTTCAAAACTTTATTACTTTGTATGCTGTTTTAAACTTGTGTTGTAGCCATTTGGTTTGTTAATCAAACGTATGTATTGTATTTTTGTGGAGTTTCTCCCTGGGCCTCCACTGAAAATGGGTACTTTTTGGCCCAGGGGACTTTCCCGGTAAACAAATGTAAATAAATAAATAATAATAATAAATAATACATACTGAATGGGGCATTATACTCAATTACTGGCCTGTTGAGGGAGGAGTACAAAGACGTAATATCCTCCTTTTTTCAGGATTACTTATGAGATGAACCAGGTAAAAGGCTTTTCTGATCACTGCCGCTACATGATGGTCGAATGTGAAATTGTTATCAGCATGAGTACCCAGGTCTTTCACCACAGGTTGTGTGCTTAGGGGGTTGTTGTTGATGTGGTAATCAGTAGAGGCCATGCTTTTGCCGAATGGTATAATAATACATTTTTTTGTTTAACTTAAGGCCATGACTTTGGCACCAGTCACTTGCTGCTGCGAGACTCTCTTGCAGTATGTTAACATCATTTGGGGAGTCAATGGGAGCACCCAACTTACAGTAATCAGCAATCTTGGTTAGCCATAGGCCTTTTGCTTTTGCCTGCACCTCTGAGAAGTAGATGCCAAACAGTAGGGGTCCCAGGACAGATCCCTGGGGAACACCACTAGTGACAGGTCTGCACCTATTTTGACCTTGTGGGTTCTATTGGTGAGCCAGTTGACTATCCACCTGATGAGATAGGGATTTACTTCAAGTTGTGTTAGCTTTTCAATGATGACCAAGTGGAGGATTGTGTTAAAGGCTTTGGCCAAGTCAAGGTAAGCTGTATGTACTGACTTTCCCTCAACCAGGGCCATGGTGACAGTCGCAAATAAGTCAACCAGGTTCAACAGGCCAAGATCTGCCCTTGATGAATCCGAACTGGGTGGGATCAAGTGCTTGGAGATTGCCTATGTCCTTGTTTATGAGATCCATAATAGTACGCTCCATGGCTTTACAGATCAGGCTTGTCAAGCTAATGGGGTCAGTAGTAGCACCACCTTTGTGCAATGGAATGATAATGGCAGTTCTCCACTCTGCTGAAATGAAGCCTGTACTTAGGCTGTTGTTGAATAGGGTGCTCAATGGCAATGCTAATTCTTGCTGGAGATGGTGCAGAATACAGCCTGAGATACTATCAGGTCCCATGGAAGCTGTGTTCTTTGCCTTGGATAGGGCCTTTAACACTTGATCTACAGAGATGTGAGGTGTGGTACAAGTATCTGGGATGGTGAATGGGGCTTTTGGGGGATAGGCTGGTGAAGTTTATGCTGAACCTATCTGCTAGCAGGCTGGCTATGTCAACAGGATCAGTGTAAGTGGTACCATTAAGTACTACTTCAAAAGAAACTTGGGTTTTGTCATGGAGGTTCCTGACGTAACTGAAGAAGGCTTTGTTGTTTCCCTTTGTTTTGGAGGCTAGTTTCAATAAATATTTGGCTTTGGAGTTTTTCATTAGTGATCTAATTTGCTTGGTGAAGCTGATAAGGGAGCTTTTCCAGTTTGGAATTTGTTTCTTTTTACCCTTGAACAACAGTTTCTTCCTTTTGTTGTAAAGCCTGTTGATAGAGGATGCCCACCAGACAGGTCTGTGTTTCCTTGAGGAGCAGGTTTTAGTTCCATTGGGTATGGATAAGTCCATGCAATTGTACAGGTGCTTGTATACTGCATTGGCATACTGTTTAGCATAGTTGTCTGCATCCTCTGAGGGGGGCAGTGGTGTGAAGCTACTGATACCCTCCCTTAGGAGGTTGTAGTCAACTTTTGAGAAGTTGTTTAGTTTAGTTATGGCTGGGTGGGGAGGTTGGATGGGATAGAAACTTTGAATGAGAGAGACAGATGATCTAATCACACCAGGGAAGAACATACTATGGGAGTGGTGCAGCAGTCACCCATGTTGGTAAGAACCAAGTCCAGAATGTTATCTCCCCTTGTGAGGGATGAGACAAGCTCGTCTAGTGTGTTACAATTGATGAAGTCAAGGAATAGTTGGCTGATTGCATTAGTGCAGGAATAGTTCACCCAGTCTATGATGGGGTAGTTGAAGTCACCAAGGATCAGGGTGTTAGGGGGTACCTTGATGGAGTCAAGTAGGTCCAGGTAGGAAAAGTGGGTGTCCTGAGTTATGGAATGGGGTTTATAGCTAGCTATAACTTGGATGGGTGTCTTGCCAACTGTCAGTTGTACCTGGAGTAATTCCAGTGTGTTATGCTGGCAAACCAGTCTAGAGGTGTGCCTGTCCTTAATGAAGCTAGAGACAATACCACCCTTAGTCTTCTTGACCTCATTTTGAGGTTGGAGTGTGTGGAATGAGGTATTGCCTGGTAAGGCACGTGTACTCTCTGCAGCCCTGAATCAAGTTTCCATGATCGCACAGACATTGGCATCTTCCAGTGTGACAACCATGTCATCCCAGGCAGACTGATACTGGATCCCCCTTGGAAAGACACCAAAAACTAAGCCAATTGTTGAAGTCAATTATTTTTGTTGGTATTTTGGTATAATTCTTGGTGATGGTAGGCTGCTGCTTAGGGCTATGGTCATACCTTCCTGGGACACATACTCTGAGAGCTCAATCATGTCTCTCTTTATATAGTCCAGGGAGGTGCATCTCAAGTCATTCACACCAACGTGGACAATGACAGAGTCATACTTGTGGCTGTTATATAGAGGCTTAAGTGCATGTGTGGTGCAAGAACCCACCTACTATCCACATTCCTCTATGCATTCCCCCATACTCATCAACCTAAACAAAGCAGACTTTAACAAACTAAACACCTGCTATAATAAAATAGCTAGGTTTCCTACTGACTCAACCTTCAAGACACATCACTGCATAGTAATCAAGCAACTATCCTGCCTAGAATTACCCAACCTGCTCATATATAACCAACTTACAATAGCCCATTAAATTCTATATTATCCCAATAGAGTTCCTTCTCTTCAAGGTCTACTTAATATCTACTCTAACAAACACCTATTAAGATCCACCAATAAAGCACTGGCTGCCGTAGGCAAAAGCAACAATCGCTCTGGGGACTCCTTGTTTTCCATTTCTGTTACAAAAGCATGGAATACCATCCCTGTAGATATTAGGACCACTGAAAACAAAAATAATGCCAAAAATCTCCTCTGGTGCCATTTACATAGTTCTTGGTTATGTAATTGTTCTGACCCTGGTTAGCTTCACTTAATTAGATCATATCATACTTTTACCTTCTATGAAAGCTTGCAACAACTCCTTTCTATACTCTTAATCAATCAATGTGTGTTTACTGTACTAGCCACTGATGAACGCAACCAAATGACTGAACAAAATGTCCTTTCAGCTGTATTGTTTATTATAACCTACTGTGCTCCTTATAATATATTTACTTTTTGCTCCTTTCTTGGCCTTGAAACTGTACTTTATTAACTTTTGACTCTGTACTGTACTTTATTAACATGTGTATTGTATTTACTGTATTTGCTGTACTAATCTTTGTGGAGCTTTTCTCCCCAGGCCTCCACTGAAAATGGGATCCATGCCTAGTTGGACTTTCCTGGTAAACAAATGTAAAATAATAAATAAATAAATAAATAAATAGAGTAAGCGGTTCAAATTCAACATACAGACTCTACAGATATCTCAAGATATGTTGATTTTTACAACTATTATGTATGCAGGCATAGTTGTAGGTTTTTATATATTTAACATGTACATATCACTGTCTTTCAAATGGCAAACAGAACTAGGCATGACACTGTCTCCCCACAGGAAAATAAGATTATAACAGATGGTCTATGAAAACATGGATGGAGATTCCTTGGATGGGCAGGGATTAGAGTATGGAGAAAGGAAGTGAAGTCTGACATCACTAACATGATTAACACAGCTGGAGGTCACAAAAGATCCCATGAGGCCTGTCGCCAATGCTGCTCTGACAAGATTTTCCATACAGCATTCAGGTTATGATGGCATGAGAAATCGAGGGATGCCACCAGTGGTGGCCCACCATTGACCCCCAAATGAGATGACAATATTTCTTGCTTCCCTGCATACCGCAAGGGGGAATGACACATACATGGCAATTGGATAGAGGCAGGAGTTCCAGGCCAAAAATTTATGTCTTACTTTGCATGACATGATGACTATAATTCATTGCATATCGCTGTTGCATGTATATTCATATATTGTCATTTTGGATTTACAGCAGTGGAATAGAATCGTGCACATAGTTCCACACATGGTGATGATGATGAGCGTAAATGTAATGACATGTACTCCTACAACTGCAATACAGACAGAACAGTGCAATCAACATAAAGCTGTCTGCATTAATGTTCATAGGTTCATCTGCTTCTGCACAACACCAGGAAATGGCAAGTGAGTGTCTTCATACAGTGTTACTGTGACCACTACCTGTTATTTCCTCAACCTCATGTCATGACACTGCTGTTTACTATCATATTGATATTTTCCTAACACTGTACACTAGGTACATTCATTGGGGGCTCACGTCATACAGGTGCAAGTACAGACAGGCCAGGTATGTTACCACAACTGGTTCATAATTTGCAGCGATGTATAGCAGACCTGAGATACATGACGATAATGTCATTATTGTTCTACACAAGGACATCTGGCCAACAGGTGCAACATCTGTCACATGAATATCCATGTCATGTATGTCATGCTGTCAGTATTCTGTTGCCTGCATACATGACTGTTTTGACTTTCTCTTCGTTTTCCCACTACAGGATCCACAGTACAACACACAAACTCACAGCAGCAGGAGTCTGTCAGTGGTTTGCTATTACCTACCTTTCATACATGTCATTGCTGTTACTCCTGTTGTTGTCCCCCATTAACAATGTGTCCTTCTAGCCATTCATAGGACAGACTGCATCATCATCACGTGCACAGACAAGTGGTATGTCTTTGTAACACCTACTGTCTGCTTTAACTGGTTCATGCTGGCAAAGATGTGATTAGTAATGCTGGCTTTGTTTTTCTATAATAGTTGAGGTTCATCCCTGTTCTACTGTGCTGTCTTCCCACAAGGACTTGTCAAGTATGTTATGTCTGTATTCATCACATATGTCATGTATGTTGTATATGTAACCTAATTGTCAACTCCCCTGTTATGTAGATTCTCTGCCCCATACACAGACAAGACCTAATGGTAAGTCTGTATTATCTGTAAAATTGCAGTGAGATATAGGTGTCTTACGTCTTTAATGATGTACAGCATGTGATGTAAACACATTGTCCTGATCTATGTCATCTGCCTCTTCTTTCAGCACATAAACTACCTATATCCTCCATTAGCCTGTCCAGTTATCACAATGTGAGATCTGTTGGGTCTCAGTATGGTATCATGGCCACTGGCATACAGTACAGTGACATGGTGATGCAGTCTGGCCAAGATGGTGACAGTCATGTGGCTGCAGTTGTAGCCTCTGATGTGGAGGGAAACTTGTACATTTATTCTGATAATGAGGGGACATCAGATGGTGGACAGGGTGAGGCCTGTGAACAATAGACCCATGTTGAGACTGCTGCTGCTGATGTTGACAGTTTACCACAACACATTGATACTGGCCATCACAGTAGAAGTAGGCATGCAGCTGGTGTGTATGGTCTGGTGACAGAGGGTGACGTCCTTCTCCTACAGGCAAATAAATGTTCCCAGCAATGTCATGGATGGATCAGTGCCACAGATCATATTGCACACCAGCTGGATGTGCTCCATGAAGGACAGATGCACAGACACAGTGAGGTAGTGGCATCACTGGCTGCACAGAATGAAATTATGTTATCTGTGGCATAGATTCATAGATTCATAGATTCATAGATTAGTACTAAGCTAACTGCCCTTGCGGGCCATTGTAAGCCTAGCCAATTATCCCTTGTGAGACTCAAACCCTGCACCTTGTGTTTGTAAGGCAAACACCTTAACCATTAGGCCACCCTCCCAACCCAATGACAATACTGGACTGAATGGATCAGTAGAATCCCTGGCCTCTACAGTACTACAGCAGTGATAGTACAAGCAGGGTTCGGCATACCCTGACTGTGTTTAGCCAATTGTCAAATGGAAGAGCCAGCCCCCCTCTAAGCATTTCCATCTGGCATCAATGTTTATACTCCAATGTGCAAACACACTCACTGCTGGTCCAACTGCTGTGGGCTCAGCAATCATGCTCCTTCACCTCCTCATGCTGGTGTCACTACATCAGTCTCCTCTGTGGAGCAACCTTGGCCACGTGTTTCCCTACATCATAGGGGCAGATAAGACCACAGTGTGAGCCATCAGTGTGGGCACCCTAGACCGCTTTGTAGTTAGACAAACAGTTGATCCATTCAGTCCAGTATTGTCATTCTCACCCTGTGGCAATGATGATTGGTGTGCAGAACAATGACAATGTCATCTGTCCGTGTTCATTGACAAGTCTGATGCCATGGGACTCTGACAGTTTTACTAAACATAGCTGTTTATCCATACTTTACTTGGCTTGTGATATTAACAACAGTTCAGCATTATGTCCTGCACTATTTACCTATTTACAGCTTCTTATAGTGAAGAGATAGGAATGTGTTGCAGTGATGTGTGTCCTTACTGTGTGCCATACACACATACAACAATATGATTCTGTATGCATACCTGTATCAGTTGTTCCCTGAGTTGATAATCCATGTTGTGATAGATTTGTATATGTTCATAATGTTATATGCTATGATTATGTTGTTAAATATAATACTCAGTATGTACATATACTGGGTAATTGCCATTAGATGCAATCCATACTGCTGCTGTGGTAGGATAACACCTGATCATCAACTTATGCACATGTGACTTCTCATGACTCATAGTTGTGGGTCAGTTTGTGGTCACACCCTAAGTTGCCTACCCCTGTGTCTTCTTACCCTATGTCCTGCTACTCCTCCTCAGTTACCTGCAGGATATGACATCTAGGGTTCTTGGGGTAGTTTACAAACACCTGCAGCTGAAAGACTGACATTTATCTTGTTCAGCATGGCACACACCATTATCATCTGTGCTCCCTTCTCAGGTGTGTATTGCAGTGCACTTCCAGATGTATCCAGACATTTGAACCTTGCTTTCAGTACAGTGAACACATGTTCTGTGGTATTTCTGGTCATTACATGTACTCTATTGTAGAACTCCTCTACAGGGTTGGATGTTCATGGTACGGGGTCATTAGCGACAGCTCACATAGATAACCACAGTTACCTGTTGTGAGGAGTAAACACACATGTTGTCATCATGGATATTGCTGGGAGGGATATCCTTAGCTGACATCCTAGCTGTGTTCCTGTACTTACTCAGTAATAATCCTTCAGCTATTTCCCCTTGCTGAAATGTAGCTCTCAGTCTACCTTCCTTCCATGTGACAAAATCATGGATGCTTCCAGGGTGTGGTGCCATGAGGTTTGTTAGGCTGCCATCAGCTGCACACATGAACTGGCAGTTCAGGGATGGCCAGCTCTTTTTGTTTATTTATCAGTCTGCTTCAGGATGTACTGGGGTCTTGATAGGGTTGTGTGCGCAATCTCTTGTACCAAGTACATGGGAAAAGTTTGCAGTGTTGTAGAACTACTGCATTACAGTTCTCCACTACATGGGGATGGATGGAAAGTGTAGGTAGTCATCCGCATTGATGCATATTGCTGCCTGGAATTTTGCTAGAATATGACTGCCAGCTGTCTGTGACAATCCCACAGCAACCCCATGTGTCTCTTTAATGTCCCAGATGCAAGTACACCCAGGCTGAATCACACTTTGGTTTCAAGGGGGATGGGGTTTCCTCACAGGGTCCATACAGACATGTGTGGGGCACACATTTTGCAGACAATCTGCACCAGCTGTCTGTCTAGGTGGTACCTGTCAATTATTTGTTGGTCTGTCAACTGGTTTAGTTGCAGCCTTGCTCTCACTCTAGCTGGCTGCCTTCAAGAGCACACAGCCACATCCTCATTCCTAGCTTGTATCACTGCAGCCTGTTGCAGTTCATTCACTGCAGGCTGCATTTCTATTTCTCTTATTTAAGTTGCGTTGGGTGCTCACAATGTGTTTTGGAAACAGATCAGCATGCATGGAATCTGTAATTATCCTACTTTGAATAGCTAAGTACTCGGAAGTTTTGTGAATTGTTATAACTAATCATATAACCATAAATGATTTATTAACTATATATCAGGCACATTATATATCAGTATTGCTTTGTCTGTCATCATATTGCTTTTCACACAATGCCAATAAATTTTCAGTAAGTTATCTGGTTTGTGATTTATTAACAAAATGCAGAACTATTGTACAAGCTCAAATAAATTTTATACCAAAAGAAAAAAATCTCCTTAAACTGTACTGTAAGTCTAGAACTCCTCAGCATGAGGACAGCATAACAATATCACCAAGAAACTGAAAAGCACTATAAGGACCAGTAAAGCAACCCATGAACAGATATTAACTTTTGAAGTGAAGAATAACTACAACTCCTTCTCTAGCTATGTTAGAAAATTAAGAAATAAGATTCAACACTGCTCTGAACTTTTTCTTAAAGAGGCCCCCTATCTCTGACCCCAGTAACATCACAAATATGCTAGCAAATAAATTCTCTACAAACATTAGACTAAAGTCTTTATTCGAATACCACTCATCCCAGAATATCTTACATCTCATATCTTCAGTAATGAACATGTTTATAAGCTGTTATCAAAGGCCAAAAACACTTCTTCCATGAGACAAAATACCTGGGTGCTTAATAAATAGTATCAAACATGCTCACACCAAACCTCTCCTTAAGCTAATCTAGACATTATGTTCCCAAATCCTGACACACTGCTGTGGTGACGACCCTACAAAGAAGTGACCCTACCAAAGATCCTGGAAATTACAAACCAATCAGCCTTGCAAGTCTGATCTTTAAAGATGTGATGTGTAGGTTCATAAGTTAGTATTTGGCTAACTGCCTTTCTGGGCCATTTTAAGCCAAGCCAATTACCCCATGTCAGGATCATACCCTAGACTGTGTGTCTGTAAGGTAAATACCTTAACCATTATGCCAACCTCTGACCTGAGACTTATGTATCATAACCAGTCTCATTAATTATTATTTCAAGAATTTCTTTAAGCTTGACTCACAACAATTTGGTTTGTCGAAGGGAGATCACGCCTGTCAAATCTTTTCAGCTCTTCAAGAGGGTTACTCAAGCTGTCAAGAGTGATCATGCTGTTCATACAGCTTTCATAATTCTGGCCAAAGTATTCAATACCATCCCTCTTGCCAGAACTGTGAGGAAACTATCTGCCTTAAACGTGGATCCTTACATGGTAAGATGGATAGCCAGTTGGCTGAACAACAGCATCCACATATCTCATGTGGAAGATGCCTGTACAAATAGTGGAGTTCTCCAGGGGTAGGTACTGAGTCCTTTCCTGTTCAGCATCTATATCTTTGATCTCAAAACTGATAACCAGGACCTCCAGATTAACAGATTTGCAGATAACTACAAACTTGGTGCAATTATCAAACCCCCTTAGAGATCTGCACCCTTCAAAAAAGCTCAACGTTGTTGAGAATCTGTGTATAGATAATGGACTTGAAATGAATTGTGAAAAGTATTGTTCATTTCAGTAAACAGCATTACCCACAACATATAGTATAGATAACCCTCCCTTACTAAATGAAAAGGTAGTTGTGGACCTGTGCACTTGGGTTAATAGTTCCCTATTCTTTGGTCATCAAGTGGTAACTGTAGTCAAGAAATCCGTCTGCTTAAAAAAAAAAAAGAAATCCTTCTACTTAGCACAGCTAATAGGCAAATGGATTAGTTCCCCTATATTCAGCACCAATCAGACCTATTATTGACTACAACACTCCCTTTTAGGATGTACCTCTCTCAACATATCAGTAAATTTAAAAAAGTCCCAGAGGTTCTTAACCAAAAAAAGATATCTGGTTTAAGAACCTTAGTTACTAGGAGAGACTGGAAGCCCTGTCCCTGTACTCCGTGTTTTAGAGATTTCTGAGGGGTGATCTGCATTTTGCTTACCATACCATTAGAGCTCTGGTGACCCTAAATCTCCTATATCTCAGTAAGTTAAGCAGTGCAGTTCACATTAGATCCATAGACCTGAACCTTCATCAGTAAAAAAACAGCATTTGATGGAGAGATAAATTCTTCACCCAACACCTCTCCCTTCTCTGGAATAAACTCCATCTGCAGGCTAAACAATGCAATTCAGTATCTTCCTTTAACAAACCTGGATTACTGGATGGGTACTCTCAAATTTACCCCAGGACTAACTGGTCTCTCCCTCCTTGAGAAATTAGGTAAACCTGGGTATTGGCAAAACATACATGATCAATAAATAGATTTGAAACTACTGTGAATCCTATGAATTCCCATAAGGGTACATAACAATAGCTAATTTTTCATAAATCAAGTATGCATATTCTTTAAGTGCCATTTTATTCAGCATTATGTGACCTTTTAAATAATTCGGTTAGACCACCAGTATTTTCTTTAACTGCATATTCAGTAATCTATTCAAATTAAAAGATCAAATGTCATATTCAAGCAAACAGGTAGTACATGACTTGTGGCTGAAAACAACAAATGGAGTTAGGGAGTAAAGAGTTAAAGATGCCAGGGGGAGGAGGCATTATCGGATTCTTGGTTACATAGCCATGGATTTTTCCCCAAACTTCAGTGAAAATGTTTTTGTTTTCAAGCAGTGCAGTAGAACTGCTTACTGGAATTTGTCCTTACACAGCAATCTTATTGCTTCTTTCTTATGACATTTTATGAGAAAAAAATGGGAAATATGCCTCATTTGTCTTCAGACTAGCATTTGTCATATGCTGTCCAAGTGATGTCATCCACTTTAAAAGTCAGCTTTCTAATAAGGAAATATGTATTTCACATGGCTTGAAGGAAGAATATTTCATTACCTCCAATGTAAGGACAAGGTGAGTCCTTAACATTTATAAATATGTGAGTGGGGATAGATTTTAGGGTGTTCCCCATTCCCAGGGAATGACTGCTGTGCAAATACAACAGATAAAGTAAGTTATTAGAACTGTGGACATATTACACTTCATCCTGTTTAACCATGCACACACACTTACACATATGGCTACTTCTTTGCTTTCATTTTATGCCACTTCCTATTATTGGCTTTCAACTAGCTCACAAGATGAGGAGCATGTTATGTAGAAAATATTTATGTACAGTTCCGTCACAACAATATCAAAGAAAAGAATCTCTCTCAAGAGGTCTGACAAATTAGTTCCACTCCCCATACACACATAAACAAACACACACACACACACACACACACACACACACACACACACACACACACACACACAGTTTTCTGGGAATAATTAGACTCACTAGTATAAATATTTATTTGTATTTATAACTGAGAAAGTATTCTGCAGTATTTACAATGTAAACAGCACTATTGAACAAAGTGCATAGAACATACCATTATATTCCATTTACTTAAAGTGGAGATATTAAATGTAAACTATACACTATCAAAAAACTGCAATGAACATACAGGTCCATTTTCCTACACTTATTAAAGACAACAAAAATATTTCAGCCATGCCAACAAAACTGTAATTTGTGACTATATCCTAAAGATTAACAACTTGTTAGAGGTAGAGATGTCCCTGGTAAAGGAAAACTTTTAATTTGATTACTTACTCTTAATGAAGGAACAACAGGGAAGGCAGATTCATGAAAGCACAGGTCAAGTGTAATGCAATGACTAGGATTTTGTAAAGGCTTGATGTGACATGACAGCCAGCCCTCTAATCGCTGCAAGCAGTACAGAAAACGCTGCTGTCAGTGCTGTAGCCAGAAAAGATGCAGAGACAGGCCCCTTAAAAAACAATTACAACACCTGCTAGAACAAACCTATACTTGGTGCATTGCCAGATCCAGAATTTCTGGCACAAAACAAGGTGGTTTGCTGAACTAATTCTGGGAGTGGCACTGTGACTAAAACATGAGAAAGTTGCACTCATAGAAGCTGGCTGCAAGGTGCTGTGTATGCCTGATGTACTAAAATGCACATCGTAGTCAGCAGAGAAGAAAGACGCCATACTTAACGAGCTTCTGACTCCTCACACAAATATCAGTTTTGACTATGAATGTCTGCGTGTCTGTTTGCTTGACTGACTCCTTGCAATTGTAAGTCAAATAGAATCCTATGACCTGTGGCAGATATCCCCCTCTTGTAACAACAGGAACCTCTCACACTTGGCTGGTAATATTAGTCAGTCTACTCTTGCTCACTTTCTTTATTTGCCATTTACTTACGAGTTTGGTGGACATCAGCTATAGTTAATTCTTCCTACATAGTTTATGCCATCTTTCATATTTGGAGCCCAATGAAATTCCATAAAAAATACCTGCATTCCCGGGAAGTGCAGAACAATAAGAGAGAGAGAATTACAAGAAATATATACCATTTCTGAAACTGCAGTATCATGGGGTGTTTCCCCTCTTCAATGAGATAGTGATTTTGGAATTAGTTTATATAAGTGTCAGGGGTGTGGGGAGTGCAGCGCAGTATACTGAGGGACTGGAAGGGTAAAGACCCTGCTAGAATACTTTAAAGGTATAAATGAGCTTTAGAATTTACTGCTGTGTGTTGCAATCAAAGTTTAATTTTTGAATGGTCAGGATTTAACAGAATCAGGTCTGCATTTTCATTATGGAACCTGCATACTCTCTTCCGGGGAAAGACATCCTGTGGTCATAAGCATGTATCTAACAGCAGAAGCAGTCTACTTAAGTAACATATCAGATGAACCCTTACCTCTTCCTATGAAACTTTTTGTTTTGTCTGTCAGTTAGCAGGGAGGATTAAGGCTAGGAGAAATGAATGAACTGCTTACTGTAATCCAGGACTAGATTCCCTCAGCCTATTCATTTGCACGTCATTTAATCAGACAGTGCTCTGGGGCAAGTAGGAAACTGTGCTAAACTTCACAGTGGTATTCATGACTGCATGCCTAGCAAACCCTATGAATCCTATGGCATCAAGTAGTTCATTCACAATTTACCCATAATGTAGAGGAAGGATCATGTTGGTGAAGCCCACTTGATCAAATATAGTCCCTCCACCACCATGGTTAAACTAAAAATTACCTATGTTATCGTGATGCTATAGTGCAGTCATACAAGGACATACTTTAAAAAAGAATTGTATCTTTTTAAGTGATACCATTGTATGCTTAAAATTTATTTTTCCACACCTTCTAAATGATGCTAGCCTAAGGGATTGCTAAGTGATACGGTGCTCATATGTATGGTTTTATCACTGATGACACTTGGGAAGTATAACTTTTGATTGCGTTTTCAGTCACTATAATTTATTTAGGACTTTTAATAATGGAAAGAGTTCTTAAACCATACCTCACAACTGTCCCTATTTTTAGTAGAGTGCACCTATTTCAGGCCATTTTACAATGCAGATGATACTTCATTTTTGGAGTTATGTCCCTATTTTCAGGCTTGATTTACCATTTCACACAATTTTCTGAATCCCCTTCATCACACATTTTTAAGCTGTTTATTACCGAGAAAAAACACATTAAATGACCAACTTATTAGTGGCACCAATAATTTAAATTAAGAAGACACACATATTACATCTCCCTTTTTCTAAAGCAAAAATAAATGACCTTGTGAGGTAGAATTGTCCAATACAATTCATTAAAATCTGTAGATTTTACAGTGCTGCTTTGATAATCTGCTTATATTTTACATAATTTTTCACCCTCTGTTCTGAGTAGTATCCCACATTCCTAATAGAAATGGGAAGAGTTATTTGCTATTTGGGAGTTTATGTTTTATGTTAATTAGATGTCCAGATTTTTGGCTGGATATACCTACTTTTCGGCTGGTTGAGAGGAATGCATTACTTATTATTTTATTATTTGTGCATTTATTTACTGAAATTTGATTACAGGCAAAATCTGACTGGGTAGAAGCCCTTTTCAGTGGAGGTCCAGAGAGAAAAGCTCCAAATTATTACAAAACATTTTAAGAACAATAATTTTACAATCCAGAAATAATACAAAAAACATCTGCAGTTTAAATAATTATACAAAATTAGATGCAATATAAAAATATCTGTTAAAAGTCGATACAAGGTATATGACTATCATTTAATATTTAGAGAAATTTTAGACTGTTTCTAGAGAAATTAAAGGTAAGTTAGTCTAATACAAATAGGAATTGCAATATGAAGTGAAGGAAAAACAGACATGATATATTTAGAGAGAAATTCAGGGAAGAGAATTAGATAGCAGTAAGGAAGTAAGTGAAGAAGGTAAGGAAGTATAAGGACTGAAAAGATACCTATTCACATTTAGGGTATAGTTTATCCTGGATTTGAGCAAGAATAGAGCCAGATTTTAGCTAGGAACTCTTTCAAAGTGCTTTTGAAAGATAGGAGAGAGGGTATAGACTTAATGGATACAGGTAAGGAGTTCCAGAACTTAGCAACCTTGTACAAGTATAGACAATAGGCAGGATTCACGAAGCCTCCATGTAAGAGCTACAAGGCTTATACGGAGGCTGCAGTTAAACGGTGTGACGTCAGCATACCATGCATATTCATGAGGGCATGCTGACTCACACCTAAGGCTAACACGGTCCATGTAAGAAAGTAGGGGGCGTGTCCGTAGGGCAAGCCCTGCAAACGGACATGCCCCCAGAAGAGTAACAGTCCCGAAAGTAAACCCCCACGACAGAGTCCGCGTAAATGTCAATAAACACAACACAACACATGCCCCCACAGACTATAAACATAAAATGTAAAAATGAGCATGTTATATATTTTTTATAAGTTTTAAAGATGTTTGCCCATGATTGCGCTCGTTTGCACGGGCGTGCCCATCGCTTAGCCACAGTTAGCAGTCAGTGGAAAAGCATATAAGATCTAAATATGCAAAGTAAGCCAAGAAGCAATAGCATAGCGGTAGAGACGTCGGCTGAAGAGGAGGCAGTCATGGTTCGAACCCCCACAACATCAATTTTTATTTTTAGTGAAATAAGCACAAAACAATTCCCTGACATATATGTACATATATAAAATTATTTTTATGTAAAATGTAATGAAATGGGCCATGTATTATGAAGAAATGTGTGATAATAAAAAAAAAAAAAAAATGCCAGAAGTGCCTATAGCTAAGCTACACTCTAACAAGCTGAGTATATCTGCCCGTAGGTGAGCAGTGGTTTAACAGGTGTAAAATGAGTGCCCGGGGTTGAGCAGTGTTGTAACACGTTGAAACTGTGTGCCATTAGCTGGGCTGAGCATAATATGTGTGCTGACAGCCAAATGATGCGTAAACCAGCGTAACCTGTTTGCGCGGAGCTGTGCACCGCGCCAACAAGCTAACCAGCGGGCAACGTTGAGCAAGCTGTATCAAAACTGCCTTTACACAAACACACCTCCTAGCCTGTGTAGGCAGTCATAAAATATAAAAAGCAATGGCCAGGCTCGAACTCAGGATACCATACACCATAGTCAAAGTACTGAACCACTAAGCCATGACAGTTGCTCTTAGAAATGCAGTAATAGCATATATATAGGAATAAATGGAAAGAGAAGCATGACAAAGCAGGTTTTGTGAAGCTGATACATTTCCAAAATGGCCAATCACAGATAAGTGCGGGGAAAAACGGCATATATAAGCCCCATAGGTGGGAATACACAGCATAACTGATTGTGGAACTGATTTGCAGTCAGGATGGCAGGTGTAGGAGAGGGTAGTTGCTTCCAAGCACAGAGGTGGGGCGTTGAGGAGTCCAAATATATGGTTTGGCTCTTCGTCCACGATCATGAGGCCCAACTCATGCAGGGCCAGGTCCTGTGGGGGTGGGACCGGTTGGCACATGATCTCACCAGTGCCACAGGAATACCAAGGACTGGTGAACAGGTCCATCACCACCAAGCGGACTTGAAGAGATGGAAGCAGGACCAACTGAACTGTTGGATCCAGGAGGCCCGGCAAATGCCCAACGCCCCACTACTGAGTAAGTTACATGTAATTATTTATGTAGAAAGTCAACCTAGGTGATATTATGGAGATGTGTATTCCAATATTACTTCATTTATATTGCAACTGCAGGTGTCTGTTCCGCGAATCGTCGAGCCTATGCCGATAGGCTTGTGCGGTTGCGCCACCACGCAGGTTAGCAATTCTCTCCCTGTAACTGTTAAAAAATATAAGTATGACAGCTTGCAAAAGAGTGCAGTGTAGTTACCTATTAATATAAAGTGCAAGTAACAGTGTAAGAGAGATTCTGCTAGTACTGTGTGATTACATAAGTGTGATGCAGCCTGTAATCAAAAATAAAAATGAAACAAGTCTGAAATAAAGATGTTCCACCTGTAATATAATAGTACATAACCTGCAGCAGGCTGAAAATTACAGCTACACAAGCTGAGTAAAACACATGTGTGAAATATATCCCCGTTTAAATTCTGAAACATGACACAACTGAGACTGTTGGAAAGGATTGTTTTAACCAAGTAAAACGTGTCAATAAAGCCTAGAATTAAGTACCATCCTGAATTGTAAAAATAAAACAAGTGAGAGTGTGAGAAAGAGGTATGAATCCACCAGTAAAGTTGTAATAACTCCTGAATAAAGTATACTGCAGTCAGTACAGAATGAAATTAATGTGACAGGCACAACCAAACAGTGAAATGTGTGGAATAAAGTACTGAAGCTGGAATGTGTGTCCCACAATTTGGATATGTTGCTGTCAGTTTGCAATATGCAGATAGTATGGTTGTATGAAATACCAAACATCCACAGTTGTCTAGAGCCATATAAAGCAAATGTAGCAGGATGCTGTAGCTGGACAGAGCCTGATATGAATGTGTATGAATAAAAATGAAATGTATATTAATGTAGCAGTAACATTCCTATCACCAACATGCATAAGTTTACACATAGGAAACTGTAGTCAGACCTGTAGTGTGTATATATCTGCAGCTAGTAGAAATGTACAGCATATGTATAGGTATTTAAAGTTGTTAATGAAATATTTCTTCACCCTACCCTATAACCACAAATAATCCATTCCACATGAAATGGGTATGTGTAGTCACAATTAACTCCCCTGGACATTTGTCCTGTTGGTTCATACATATTTGCATGTACGTTGATGCATGTGCCCTGTTCGTACATCCAAACCTGATGGCCTGTTGCCATCAATCAACCCTGCATGTTGTTGGATTGTGTATTGTTGTTCAAATTATGCATGTGTTATGCTTGCTGTTCAATGGCTTGAATTTATGGGTGTTTGGTTAATGGGAATACTAATGCATGCTGTTACAACTAATTGTGAGTGGTATTGTACGTTACTAACCCAAACTGTCATAAAATAATGCAAAACATAGGATGACAGGGAAGGCGGGTTCCAGCGGACCCACCTCTCCCACCTCAGCTAGCAAGTGCACCTGGCAGTAGTGCCCAGGCCGGACCCTCCTCCGGTGGCCCTGTGCCACCTGCATGTGGAAGCACTGCAGGGGATGGGGCTCATCCCCCCTCTGCAAGCATGGCTGGAGGAGAACATCCACTCACCCTCCGTAGTGTCCAGACTGTGGTGCGTAGGGAGATCAGGCACGCTGTGCTTGGGCCCCTACACCACCTTGAGGCACGGGTGGCACAACTCACAGGCGTGCCTGCTGCCCATCCTACACAGCCCCCAGCACAGCCCCGTCCTGGGCAGTGAAGGCACAGTGGCAACTGCCCATGGGTGGGGATCTCAGTTCCACTGTTGCCATCTGTGGGCTCATGGGCTCGAGATATCCAAACATCTGTCCCCGTCAATTGTGTATCCCCCCCACATGTGTCATACACCACCCCTGTATGCATCTTGTTTGTCTTGTCTGTTAACCTCCCCTACCTACCTCCCCAGCTATACCGACTTCCTGTACCTGGCATACCACTCTCACCAGAAAAAAAAAAAAGGGCACTCTGTACACACAAAGAAATTACGCCCCATACATAGCTGCCCATTTTGCACACATGTCTGCTGGCCATGTAAACTGGCAATTACAATTGGCTGTACAACAAATATTGTTGTCCTCACACCTTTCTCAGGGGTGGAAGGTTTCAAATTTCACACCAAATTACAAACATATGCACAGCTGTTGCTGATGAAGAAATGGGCAGCTATGGGCCTTTCCTACATCCCTCCTGCAAAACCCAAGCTTGTTTTCCTACTGTCCTACCCTCTTTGTGACCCCTTTTTCACCAATTTCCTATCTCCCCATTTTCTTTTCTTTAAAAGAAAATAGCGTGGGTGTGCACGAGAGTAAGCACTTTTAAGCAGTAGTAAGCGGGAGTGCGCTTCTGTGCGCTTAGCTAAGCATGTGTCTGGTTAAGCAGCAGTGCGCATATCGCCACCTCCGCAAGAAACCAGCGCTAACCCGCTGACAACTGCTTAAAAGTGCCTTAGTCACTCTGAATGACAAGGCCTGTAGTTTTCTCAGCAGCAAAATAAAATACCTCTGTCAGTCTCGAAACCAGGACCTTGGAAACACTAGTCTGCATGACTTACCACTAAGCCATGACTGCTATACAAGAACATTGTGCTGAAAGAAATATATCATGAAATAGTAGGAATTAATGTAAAGGGAATATAGCATGTCTAGTACACAAAGCATGTCATGTATATTTAGTGTCAAATCTAGTGGATTTGTAAAATAGTACTGTGTGAAGAGAAACAGCCATGCTAGTTGGTAGCTAGTAGGTAATAATGTCACAGTAGCATCTGGCAAGCCACACACATACTCAGAGCAGGATAAACACTGCCATAGTTGAATAGTTAAGAGCCCAGACATAGCAACTGTGACTGAGTTACAGGGATGTCCCTGATGTGAAAACAAATGTCAACTGTGCCCCACTGACACCCTGTGAAATGTACTAACAGTAGGCATAAAGGTGTTACTACACATGTAATGGTAACTATGAATTACTGAAAGTATGCACAACTTGCACGTCACAAATGGTGTAGTAATACATATGCTCGAAATAACCCACAGTCACAACTGCAGAATATCAGAATATTTCAGTGGAGTATCCCACTGATATGTACCATTCCATGAGGCTGATAAAAGATGCACCTGAGAATATCTGAGGCCTGCTCAGCAGCATGATCAAATACCCTTGTAAGTGTCAAGGCCCACACCATGGCCAGACCACACTGCATGCAGTAACACCCTACCACAACAAACACATAGGGAATTGCTGCCCAAACAGATATAGCAAGCATTAGAAGCTGTGAATGCAAATGGAAAATAGGAAAGCCATAGCAACACATTACAGGAAAGACACCTAACAGGCATACAAGGAGTGAATGTAAAGGGCAAATATTGAAGCCATAGCAACAGATTGCAAGAGCCACTGCTATATACCAGTTACACCACAATTCCCACAGGAAAGCACACACACCCATATATACAGTATTACTAGTCGTAGGTGTCAGTTTGCATACACATGGAGAAGAGGAAACTGGAGGAAGGAATACTCAGCTTACAGTACAACATGCATTGCAGTGTCTACAACACAGCCTGAAATATGATAGACATACCAACCCTTACACTCACAGAACAGTGTCCACAGCAAACCAGTATGGTCCCCACCCTGATAATCTGAAAGGGCTACGCCTACCTTACAGACCTTTTTATAGCACTGTCCTGAAATCACAGTGAGAACTGCAATCACGACACAACAGGCTGCATGCAATTAGTAAATGCTGGCTAACAATTGGTGCAGAGGCCATCACATGGACATGTGCAGATACCTACAAAAGCATCCTGTACTCCCAGTCCACACATGCAATACTTTCATTGCACCCTCTGGAGGTAGAGACAGAGAGAGAGAGAGAGAGAGAGAGAGAGAAAGAGAAAGAGAAAGAGAAAGAGAAAGAGAGAAAGAGAAAGAAAGAAAGAAAAAAAAGAAAAAAAAAAGTAACAACAAAACAAACAAGTTGACAGCAGGCCAATTAACTGAAAGCCTATGCAAACAGCTGCAACAAACACAGGTAATGTAAAGCACTAATATAATAGTCTACATATGTGTTATTGGTCTGTATCTTTGTATATGAAGATGTGCATAGGGCCGGGGACATACTGCAACTGTCACTGAAGGCTCTACATACATATGTATGTGAAGGTAGCTATGTGCACATAGCAATGTAGGTTGTAGTGCAATGTACAAGTAGGTTGTACAGTAATGGATGTTCATCAGTACGTTACTGTGTGTATACATATGTGGAACTAAAAAGGAGTATATATATATCATGTGTATATGTATGTATATTGAGATATGTATGTATATATATATATATATATATATATATAATATGCATATATGTATACATAGATAGAGAGGGATGTAGAAATGCATAGACATATATAGTTTCACAGTGTCATAGTTTAGTACTAGGCTATCTGCAGACAGTGTACAGAATAGATTTAGAAAACTGTGCCTCTGTATAGTAGTGACACAGTGAAGACCCCCTTACATAATAGCATTAGTTTACTGTGCCTCTGTCTAGTAGTGACACAGAGATGACCCCTGGTGTAAACCTATGATCTCCCATCCACTCGTCAAGAATTCACATGAAGAGAATCAGTGAGGGGCTCTGCCTAACATGAACTGGGAGTCTCTTGAGTTATGAATCTGTCCCTACAGCATGTCCTATTCATATTTGTGCTGAGGTTTAAATATGTAGCTCTTGTGGTTCTGATGGATTTGGATTTTACGAGGTGGAACATGTCCATCAATTCCTGATTGGACATGGCCTTGTACGTCAGGCAGAGATCACCTCTAAGTAGGCGGTATGCTACGGAATAGAGCTGGAGTTTCTTTATTCTGGCAGCATATGACATTTGTTGGAGACCCTTGATCCTCTTGGTGAGGTACTTATGGGGTCTCCCTAGCTGTTGCAAGTGCCAGGTGAGGTGCATACCAAATGGGGCATAGTACACATTCATGGGCCTGATAAGGGAGGAGTATAGGGGTACAATGACCTCCTTTGATCTGGATGTGAAACCCTTCATGATAAGGTGGGCAAGGTAGGAAGTCTATCCAACCACTTTGGCAACGTGGGTGTCAAATGAGAGGTCAGTATCGATTTGTGTCCCCAGGTCTCTGATTACTTTGTCTGTACTCAGTGGGTTACTGTCTATGTGATAATATGTGGATACTTTGTTTTTCCTAAAGGGGATGACTATACATTATTTGGCATTCAGTTTAAGGCCATGACTCCGGCACCAGTTGTCTGTTTCAGTGAGGCCTTTCTGTAGGATGTATGTCTCAGCTGTTGTATCGACTATGGTGCCTAGTATGCAGCCATCTTTGAACTTTGTCAGCCACTACCCTCCCATGTTTGCTTCCACATCTGAGAAATAAATGCCGAACATGAGGGGTCCCAGGACAGAGCCCTGTGGGACACCACTTGTGACTGGCTCTGAGTCTGACATGGCACCAGTGATTTTGACTTTATAGTTTCTATCCTTTAGCCGGTTTGCAACTCATCTTGTGACATATGGATTTACATTTAAGCTGTTGAGCTTGTCTACGATGCCAGAGTGGGGTATTGTGTCGAATGCTTTAGCCAACTCCAGGTAGGCTGTATGGATTGCTGTGCCCTCGTCAATGGCTCTAGTGACTGTTTTGAAAAGGTCAACCAGGTTCAAAAGGCAGGATCTGCCCTTTACAAAGCCGAACTGGGTGGGATCAAGTGTCTGTAAGTCCCCAATGTCTCTGTGTATGAGTTCCATAATGAGTCTTTCCATAGCTTTGCAGACCAGGCTGGTTAAGCTTATGGGGCGGTAGTTACCAGGGTCTGTAGAGGTGCCTCCTTTGTGGAGTGGGACTACTGTTGCTGTATGCCAGTGTTCAGGTACATATGCTGTAGTAAGGCTACGGTTAAATAGCATTTTATGTGCGGGTTTAGCTCCTCTTGGAGTTCACATAGCACACAACCCGGGATACCGTCGGGTCCCATTGATGCTGTGTTTATAGCTTTGCTGAGGGCGGTTCTCAGCTGGACATCTGAGATGACAGGGAGGTTACATTCAGCTGGGATAAGTAATTCCTCTTTTGGGGGTGAGGGAGGGGAGAAATTTGCACTGAACCTGTCTGCCAGAATGTTGGCAATATCTGTGTGTTCAGTGTAGTTTTTGTCACTGTGAACTAACTCTGAACATATCTGAGGGATTCCGCCCAGGTTTCTAACATAGCAGAAGAAGGCCTTGTGGTTATCTGTAGTGTCCATAGCGATTTTCCTCTCAAAGTTGGCCTTGCATGTTTGTATGAGAGAATGTAGCTTTCTACTAGTGCTGATCAGAGATGCCTTATCTTTATGGGATTGTGCTCTGTCGTGCAGTAGCATCCTTCTTTTGTTATACAATTTGTTCATGGCTGGGGTCCACCAGACAGGACGCCTGCCCTTGGTGGAGAGGGTCTTGGTTTTATTTGGGATTGCATGATCCATGCATTCTTGGAGATGTCCGTAGAAAGCATTTGTGAAGGAGTCTGCATTGTGGGATGTGGTTTCCACTGGCCCAGTGGGCTTAAAGGATACCAACTCAGTTTTAAGAAGTGTAAAGTCGGCTTTTGAGAGGTTTCTCACTGTAGTCTTTTGTGTTGTGGGTGGAGGTGGGATATGTATATCCAGGGTGATTAGTTTGTGGTCAGATGTGACTAGTGAGGGGTATACTTCCGGTGTGTAGCACATTGTCCCCATGTTTGTGATGATCAGGTCTAGTATATTATCTCCCCTTGTGGGAGAGGTGAATAGCTGTTCCATTGCATTTGAATTTATGAATTCCGGGAACCTTTGGGCTAGGGTGTTTGGGCTAGAATAATGCACCCAGTGTATGTTAGGGTAGTTGAAGTCTCCCAATATGATGGTGTTTGGTGGGACATTCATATCCTCCAATGTCTTCAGGAAGACTGACTGGGGTTCCTGATATTGGGAGGATGGTCTGTAACATGCTACCAGTTGTACAGCAGTTTTGCCTACGGTTATTTGCACCTGGATGGTCTCTGATGCTTCATGTGTTGCCACTAACCTGGAGGTGTGGATGTCCTTGATGAATATGGACACTCCCCCTCCCTTTTTGTTTTGGCCCGAGTTTTGGGGCCAAAAAGCATGATACGAGGTATAGCCTGGTACTGCTGGTGTGCTCTCAGGAGCCTTGAACCAGGTTTCACTTACTGCACAGACATCGAGATTGATAGAATATGTACGTACAGATATATGTAATACACACATACATATATAGATATATGTAGATACATATACATATACAGACAGATCTGACTGACAACAGATATGTCTGTATATGACTATCTCTCTCTCTGTCCCACCCCCTCTCACTCTCTCTCTCTCCCTCTGTCTCTCTCTCTCTCTCTCTCTCTCCCTCTCTCCCCACATCTATATGTATATATATCTATATATATATATATATATATATATATATATATATATATATATATATATATATATATATATATATATATATATATATATATATATATATATATATATATATATATATATATATATATATATATATATATATATATATATATATATATATATATATATATATATATATATATATATATATATATTGATTGAGGCACATGTGTGCAGATATATTGCAACAGGTGCCTGGTGACAAAGGCATGGAGTGAACACCAGTGTGGATACTGGAGTACCATACCCCATTCCAAAACACTGACACCAGTAACCACCACATATGTGCATGCCTGCCCACCACTGCATGTGTCAGAGGGGAACAGGGGCAACAAGTGTACAATAGGCTCCCCATTGATATACACAGTGGCACACTAGTCCTGTAATACCTGTACATGGAATGTGTCAGCAGACATGGTGTGTCAGCTATGGACATGTAGGTCACTGTACCCCTCTACACCCCACAATGTCCTACACGGTATGCACCTCCCATGACAGCTACAGATATGGAGAAGGATACAGATATACGTAAGTAACTGTGTCAATGCACTCAAACACATTACCTATGCAGTGTGACTGACAAGACCACAGAGCGCAGCCAGACTACCTACATAGAGGTTACCACTGCTGGATATACATAGTTAGGGCACACCCATGACAGTTGTCCAACAACCATGGCAACACCTCCAACATCCACAACCCAAATTACCTATGTTTGTCGTCCTTGTCACTGCAGTATAGAGCACATGGTGGAGGTACAGGTCCCTACCTACAGATACGACATACTCTGGAGTAAACCACACAGAATTAAGAAGCAAGGCTCCCCATGAGTAGATGTCAGACATACCCCTGCTGCATGTTATGCAGATAGGTAATATGCCATATGAGTCACCCTGTGTAACTGTTTGACAGGAGCAGGTACAATCATATCACATGTGTCACAAGGGACAGGGTAGCATAACAGTATGCTGCTGTAGGCCCAGGGCCAATAGCATACTACCTACCTAAGACACAATGCACACCCATGAACCCATTGCAAACCAAATATGTGAGGTGGAATGAGTGTGCCAGTGACTGGGTGCATGTTATGTACTGGTGTGATTGCTCACCATGACTGTCTGTCTGTCATGGTAGTGTGTGTCCTTGGTGTGAGGCCAGAGACAGATGTGTGAGGTATTGCGATCAACACATACTACATTGCCATATGTTGTGCTGTGTTACCCTGTATGTGACTGTGGTGTAGGTAGGGTTATGGCAAGTAAGACTAGTGTGCATTACCAGTGAAATATGTAACGTGCATTGCATGCAGTGCATGGGTTGATAATGTTCCCCATACAGTACCTTGATACAAACCCCCAGTGTGAGGTTGTGCATTGGACCTGAACCAGTGTGCTGACTGTTGCAGTATACTAGTCTGTCATATGGAGTGTGCCAGGTACTGTTGCACAGTTGTCGGCTGAGCACTGATATCTGGTCATTTACATGTGTATCCCCAAATAGACAGACAGATGCTATATATGGGTGTTAAGTTATATCACTACAGTCGAGTATTATGTGTATTATGTGTGCCATAGTTTGCTGACATATATTGCTGACATATTTACCTTCTCCTTTTCAGGGCTATGGTTCACCAGCGAAACCCTGTGTACTCCACTGCGGAGGAGGAAGAGATACACCAGAGCCTGGTGTGGGATTTCGCAATACTCTTTTCCCACACCAGCCAGAACCAGCAGGAGAGGGCTGCACTGTGGCAAGACCTGGTCCATCGGGTAAATGACATAGGCACACATAACCAGACATATGAGCAGGTACGCCATCACTGCAGTGATTTAATTAGAAATGTCCGTCAGCGTGCATCGGATATCCACAGACAGCAGCTTGCCACAGGTTGTGGGGTGGCTAGACATCCCCCCTCACCAGACTGGAGGGACTACTCCTAGGTGTTGTGGCTCCAGCCCAACAGCAACAGCAGCAGCATACATGCGTAATGATGGAGGCTGGAGCCACCCAGCAGCAAGACACGGAGCATGCAGGTAACATGCCATGTGTATAGTTGACTGTTCTGTACACTGTTAGTTTATGCATGTGTGAGGTGTGTCCTCGGTTTGTAGCTGTAATCTTGGTAATTATTGTGCAAGAGTGATATTCTCAATATCAGCAGTAGACCTGTGGAAGCTAACTGTTTCACTACTGAACTGTATCATACTCACAGTATCAATGGCACAGTTGTGCCCACTGACAATAAATGTCTCATTTCTGCAGGTCCCTCTGGTGTAACAGCAAGGCAGCCTATCCATGCTGGTGAGTGTGTAATAACAATACCTTCCATACTCTTGATACTAATAGTAATAATATGCTGAAGCAGTAGTGCTATGTGTTTGATTGCAGGTGTGTTTGTATCTGTGTGTTGATATCTCATATACTGAGGAGTGTGCATGTGTGCATGTGTGCATGTGCCCTGTGTGCATGTGTGCATGTGTGCATGTGCCCTGTGTGCATGTGTGCATGTGCCCTGTGTGCATGTGCCCTGTGTGCATGTGTGCATGTGCCCTGTGTGCATGTGTGTATCAGTGGTGACATTGTGTATACATTGAAAACTGTGTTTCCTGTCTTACTCCCACAGGTTCTGGTGCTGCTCTGGTGTTGTACAGCAGGGAACTTGAATCAGCTGCTGTGGATAGTGATAATGATGATACCTGTGTAATGGCACAGGGAGGTGTGCCAGGGTCCGTCATTGGTCAGCCAATTGACAGTACACAGCTGTCGACCCCATCAATGCGCACAGTCATCCTGCCAATACATCCTTTGTCACCAATGTCCCTAGGTGATGGACAGGATACAGTGGGCATTGACCAGGGTAATGTGGTATCGGTGGCGCATGCATCCCCACACAGCAGCCATGGCCAGGGTCCTGACATGGTACCACATAGGCAGACGTCCAGGGGTTCTCGTGGGAGCATCCGTGGGCGTACCGCCCCTGTCAGACGTGCCCACAGAGGTCTTTCAACCTCAGCTATGTTTTGGGCTGCAATGCAGGCACAGTCACGTATGGAACGGTACACCAGACAGGGTCTGAGGGAGCTGAGAGCATGTCGCACAGCTATGAATGACAGTATGCATGATGTTGCGGCTGCCATCCGTAACTTCACCGAGGTCATTGACAGACATTGGGGGGACACATTAGATCTGTTCCACAACTACATGTAAATGAGCCAGGGCAATGGTGGATGGTTGAGGCATCGACGTGGCCGTATGCCAGCAAGAGCAGCAGCTGGCAGCCATCACGGATGACAACAGGCCAGCGGCCGCTCCCATAGTGCCAGCAGCAGCCCCAGTAATGCTGGGTCTGTGCTGTCATCAGACCACCCCAGGAGACCACGTGCAAGTGGCTCTGGACAGTCCCAACAGGGACCTGCCTCCAGTCACCAACCACCTGCTTCTGATGACAGTACCCAGTCTGGCTTAGTACCTGATACGGTCCGTAGCACCCCTGCCAGACACAGGTACCATGTCCGTGGCCAGAGACAGTGATCTGTATGACCTGGCAGGTACAGTCTGTGGCTGTCCACAAACACCTGTATATGGCAGCCATTAGGTGGGACTGTGTGCATGCATACACACATGCAAATTGATAACACCTAGGGCTACCGCATACACGCACACACTGCATCAACATTGCCCCATCTTGTACTGCTGTCCCTCACCAACACACATACACAGACATGTCAATTGGTTGTATCAGTGGCAGACTCAGGCATATCAAGTACATACCCTGTGCATATGGTGAAACTGTGCCACCTCCTGCAATCTGTAACATCGGTGCAGGAACAGGTTAACATGGTGCTGATGCACAGGGTGACTACATAGAAGTGTAGTAATAGTATAATGTTGACAACAGTACAGTGTAATGATATCATTGTGGGTATATCCCAGCATGCCTGATGCAGTTACAGTATGAATGTCATTGTATTGTTTTGTACACCCATAGTAATTACCAAAGTGTACTGTCTGCACATCTTTGCATACTGGTGGTGAGGCTGTCAAGAGATGGCCACCTACATAGGTAGCACAGGGGATACAAAAATGTACATATTGATACTCAATGATGGTCATGTCAACTGCGAGTTGCATGCTGTCCACACTCGACTCTGCAATGAGGATGTTTGAGGATGTTGATATCTGTGCAGTAATACACAACAGGTTCAAGACTCACAAGAGCACACTAGCACTACAAGGTCACACCTCATACCATGCATGACAGCCCCAAAACACAGAACTAACTATGACAGGAGGGAGAGTCTCCATACATGTCAAGGATACTGTGGTGCCAGGACAGGTAGCATACATCATACTACGTCTGGAACTGCTGAGTGAGGGCTCAGTGTCTGTTATTCAAAATGTGTATTATTACAGGTATGAGCACTTGGGTTTCAGGCCAGTTATTCTACATTACGAAGGTACATGATCTGTACACTTGTGGGGGGTGGGGCTGGACCCAGCCCGTCTGACCTGTGAATGTCTGGGTACAGGCTTATAGTGCCTGCATATTTGCACTGTTACCTACTGGAAGTCATACACCTTGTTTGTTGTAGCATAGTCTACATACAGGCCTGCTGACTGTAGCTTTGTTTGTATGCATGTTTGCTTGTTATGTCCCTGAAACACTGATTCCACCTGCAATGCAGATTTACAGCGCCTCTGTGGATCCCTAGTGACATCTGTATTGCTTACTGTACTGATGTCCATGTCTCACTTGACAGAACGTCACTGTTTGTCCTGTTTGCATGTAAGTTGCCTGTAACACATTGCATATGACTTACCTCGCATTTGCTCAAGACAGCATTCATATATGCCAGCGCTAACAAATCAGGAGCACTACACCCTCACATACTCACCTTGAGTACCTTGTCCCCCATTGGCCCTATGTGTCGTTAATTAGTATGGGATTCACAATGCTATGTTAGCATGTGCAAAGGTCACCTGTCAATCTACTCTCTGGTCCAGTTGGTGAATCTGTGAGTCATGTGGCAATGTTACAGCTGCCTCATGTACACAGACAACCCTCTCCCCTTCCCATACACTTACAACACATGTGAGAGATGCAACCACATAGCCAAACTGGGGGCTAAGCTCTCTTAACTCAGTACTGGCATACCCTGTCAGGTGGAGTGGGATACTACAGTGACTACAGTACCAGTCTCACATAGACCTGCCACGACCACAATCCAAACACAGAAACACACAGGTACATTCTTGGACTCTCAGAATAGCATCCTGCCTGAGCAGCTGACACCTGCAAAGCAGACACACAAGCAAATGTTATGCCAGAGCAGAGCACGTGCAACACATAGCTCACAAAGCCTGTGTGCCAAACAGTCACAGCCCATACGGCTTGACAACACACCTGCTACAGTTGTAATAGGTACCTCTATCGTCAGGTACATGAGGTCCTGCTCACAAGGCTGAACAAGGTGAAGGTCATGCTGAGATGCCCATCGGGCACTATGATCCACCACACAACACAAGCATACAGGTCACTCCAAGGCATGTACAAATATGACTCAGTCATTGTCTGTGCCAGTGTGTATGACCTGTGACGCACCTCCCTGGACTACATGTTAGGGGACATAGAGGGGCTCTCTGAGCTTGTGGCACAGGCTGGTATGACCCTGACCTTGAGTAGCATCTTACCCTCACCAAGAATGCTGCCACAATATGTAGACAGGATGATCAGTTTCTACAATTACCGTATGTTTCAGTGACATTCAAAGGGGATCCAATGCCTGTCAGCGTGGGATTACATGCTGGACAAGCCACATTGCTTTGCTAGGGACAGCTTGCACCTGTCACCCATGGGCCGTTGTATATTGGCAGAGGCTGTTGCTACACACATAGTGCCTTTGTATGCAAGGCTGACATTACATAGCCACCTACACAGGTATCACACGGGATAGGACACTAATAGTAATGCTACTCAACACCAGCAGTGTAAACCTCAAGATGCATGCAGTGGAAACTGTCCTTAGCATGGAGAACAGCAATATCCATGCAGTAACAGACTCCTGGTACAAGGCTCCCAGGTGCACCCCATCACTGCCAGGTCATACCTCATACCATGCTTGTCATCCCCTACACATGCACCAAACCAGAACAGGGGGGATGTATCCAAAGGCACCTCAGATACAGACATCCCCAGGTTGGTGGCACAGCACAAAGCATCAGAGCCTATCCATGTGCAACTAACAGTGGGTTAGACTGCCTTCAGGTTCATAGCCTGGCACACACTACCCTCACATACCCAGGAAACCCACTTGGCCTTCCTGACAACACTGGGAATATGACGGTCTCTACAAACACCATTATATGGGTGGACTGCAACTACACAAACATAGAGTGTGAGCATTACTCTAGCTCCAAGACCCTAGCTGAAGGGTTCCTAGCATTCATTCCCTGCATTGCTATGGAACAACTTGTTACCACTCCCACAAGAGGTGAAAACATGCTGCACCTGTTCATCACCAACATGTGGACTATATGCTCCAGACCAGTCGTGTATCCCTCGCTGGTCGGATGACACCATCTACAACTCACACTGTATATTCACATACCACATGCAGCCCCTGCACAGAACACTACAGTCATACAGTTGTCTAATGCAAATTCCATGTATTCACATGAGGCAGGCTTCAGACATGGGAACTATTGAAGGTCACAGGTACATATGTGTAGGTGGCACACACATACATCATGTGTTCATTGACATTACTGATATAATGTATGCCGTGCAATATTGGGAACAACACCCCAAACACATGGACAAACTGTGTGACAAAAACATAAATGGCGTTTGTAGGATACAAACCCCTACCGAACTATGTTATGACACTTGTGAGAGACGCAGTAGCAGAGTGCGCTATTTGCATTACTGGGAGGCTTGCTTTCTCCTGCTGTACTTATAGGGTGCTGATATCATCAGTGTTTAGACAGTGGAATATGCAGCATGTGTTGTGTTGTACTAGTTGCCAAAAGGGACATTTCTCTTACACATAGAATTGCACACACACTACTCCCCCATGTATAGTCACACACACACTGAGCACTTGCAGGATTCAAACCCCTACCTAACTATGTTATGACACTTGGGAGAGGCGCAGTAGCAGAGCACGCTATTTGCATTACTGGGAGGTTTGCTTTCTTCTGCTGTACTTATAGGGTGCTGACATTATCAGTGTTTAGACAGTGGAATATGCAGCATGTGTTGTGTTGTACTAGTTGCCAAATGGGACATTTCTCTTACACATGGAATTGCACACACACTACTCCCCCACACACAGTCACACACACACTGAGCACTTGCAGGATTCAAACCCCTACTTAACTATGTTATGACACTGGTGAGAGACGCAGTAACAGAGCGCACTATTTGCATTACTGGGAGGCTTGCTTTCTTCTGCTGTACTTATAGGGTGCTGACATCATCAGTGTTTAGACAGTGGAATATGCAGCATGTGTTGTGTTGTACTAGTTGCCAAAAGGGACATTTCTCTTACACATAGAATTGCACACACACTACTCCCCCACACACACTGAGCACTTGCAGGATTCAAACCCCTACCTAACTAAGTTATGACACTTGGGAGAGATGCAGTAGCAGAGCACGCTATTTGCATTACTGGGAGGCTTGCTTTCTCCTGCTGTACTTATAGGGTGCTGACATCATCAGTGTTTAGACAGTGGAATATGCAGCATGTGTTGTGTTGTACTAGTTTCCAAAAGGGACATTTCTCTTACACATAGAAATGTACACACACTACTTACCCCCACACAGTCACACACACACTGAGCACTTGCATGATTCAAACCCTACCTAACTATGTTATGACACTTGTGAGAGATGCAGTAGCAGAGCGCGCTATTTGCATTACTGGGAGGCATGCTTTCTCCTGCTGTACTTATAGGGTGCTGACATCATCAGTGTTTAGACAGTGGAATATGCAGCATGTGTTGTGTTGTACTAGTTGCCAAAAGGGACATTTTTCTTACACATAGAATTGCACACACACTACTCCCCCACACACAGTTACACACACACTGAGCACTTGTAGGATTCCAACCCCTACCTAACTATGTAATGACACTTGTGAGCAACGCAGTAGCAGAGCATGCTATTTGCATTATTGGGAGGCTTGCTTTCTCCTGCTGTACTTATAGGGTGCTGACATCATCAGTGTTTAGACAGTGGAATATGCAGCATGTGTTGTGTTGTACTAGTTGCCAAAAGGGACATTTCTCTTACACATAGAATTGCACACACACTACTCCCCCACACACACTGAGCACTTGCAGGATTCAAGCCCCTAACTAACTAAGTTATGACACTTGGGAGAGACGCAGTAGCAGAGCACGCTATTTGCATTACTGGGAGGCTTGCTTTCTCCTGCTGTACTTATAGGGTGCTGACATCATCAGTGTTTAGACAGTGGAATATGCAGCATGTGTTGTGTTGTACTAGTTGCCAAAAGGGACATTTCTCTTACACATAGAATTGCACACACACTACTCCTCCACACTGAGCACTTGCAAGATTCAAATCCCTACCTAACTATGTTATGACACTTGTGAAAGACGCAGTAGCAGAGCATGCTATTTGCATTACTGGGAGGCTTCTTTTCTCCAGCTTTACTTATAGGGTGCTGACATCATCAGTGTTTAGACAGTGGAATATGCAGCATGTGTTGTGTTGTACTAGTTGCCAAAAGGGACATTTCTCTTACACATAGAATTGCACACACACTACCCCCCCACAAACACTGAGCACTTGCAGGATTCAAACCCCTCCCTAACTATGTTATGACATTTGGGAGAGACGCAGTAGCAGAACGTGCTATTTGCATTACTGGGAGGCTTGCTTTCTCCTGCTGTACTTATAGGGTGCTGACATCATCAGTGTTTAGACAGTGGAATATGCAGCATGTGTTGTGTTGTACTAGTTGCCAAAGGGGACACTTCTCTTACACATGGAATTGCACACACAATATCTATCACCTTGTGTCCCCAGGTCACTTATTGCTCCTGATGTACTTACTGGGTTAACACCTATGTGGTAATTTCTAGCCATGTACTGTGTTTCCACAGGGGATGACTATACACTATTCTGCATTTAGCTTGTTGACATGGCTGTGGCACCACTTGTCTGTTTCTATGTGTGCCTTTTGTAGGATGCTTGTGTCAGCTGGAGGGTCCGATATGGTGGGCAGTTTGTAGTCTTCTGCAAACCTGTTCAGACAGAGTCCTTCCATGTTGGCCTGTACCTATGTGACATATATAGCATACAAGAGAGGTCCCAGGACCATGCCTTGTGGGATGCCAGTTGTACCTGGTTTGCAGTCTGACATGGCTGCAGCATGTCTGACCAGGTCAGTTCTGTCCTTGAGCTGGTTTGCAACCCATCTACTTGGATAGGGGTTTATAGTTAGGCTGGTGAGCTTATCTGTACTGACCACCTAGGGTATTGTATGGAAGGGTTTAGCAAGGTCCAGATAGGCTGTGTGATCCACATTCCCCACATCAATGGCCTTGGTGCGCATTTCACATGAGTCAGACATGTTTAAGGGGCAGGATCTGCCCTATGAAAGCCACACTGGGTAGGGTCCAATGTCTGTAGGTACCCAATCTCGTTATTCCTGGGATCCATGATCATCCTCTCCATTACTTTGCCAACATAGATAGTCAGGGTTGAGGGGTGATAGTTTGCAGTATCCAATCAGGCACCACCTTTGTGGTGAGGGACCACTGTTGCTGTACACTGCTCTTTGGGTACATATCCTGTGGTAAGACTGATAGTGCACAGTAGTGCTATTTGGTGTTCCATTCTTCTTACAGTACTTGTTGGACACAACCCAGGACACCATCTGGTACCATTGATGCTGTGTGGTGTGCTTTGTAGATGCTGGCTGTTACCTCAGCATCTGCAATGTCAGGGGGCCAGCACTCTGCTGGGATAGATATTTGGCAGTATGGTGCTGGTGGGGAGTTTGCAAAGAATCTGTTAGGTTGGATGTTGGCAATGTGTGTGGGTTTGGTGTATTTTTTGTGATATTTGAGTACTGCAGAGCATATCTGTGGATTATCACCATGGTTCCTACCATCAGGTAGGACAGCTGTGTGATAATCCTTTGTGTCCTGCACAATTTGTATCGTCATAGGTTCATAGGTTCATACTAGGCTATCTGCCCTGGCCATGTTTGAGCATGGACAGACTGTGTGTGAGTTTCGACACCCCTTGCAATGTGCATATTATGCCCATTTAGGGTTTACCTTACTAGATGTGACACAGGGATGGCCCCCAGTGTACACCTACTATCTCCCATGCACTTCACCAGATTTCTCTTGTTGAGTATGAGTGTGGAGCTCAGCCTATCATGGACTGGGATTCTGTTCCAGAGTGTAAGGAGCCTCTGGGTTATGGATCTGTCCCTCCAGCACATCCTATTTATCTATGTGTGGAGGTTCAGATATCTCACTGTGGTGTCTCTGCTGGATTTGGGGTTTCTGCAGTGGAGCATGTCCATTCATTCTGGATTGGACATGGCCTTGTACATCAGGCATACATCGCCTCTGACTGGGCAGTATGCTTGTGAATTGGGCTGTGGTTTCTTCAGCCAGGCAGCAGATGACAAATGTTTGGACCCTTTATCCTCTTGGTGAGGTACATTTGGGGTCTTTCTAACTGCTGCAGGTGTAAGGTAAGGTACATCTGAACTGGGGCATTGTTGCCACGTATGAGCCTGATAAGGGAAGAGTATGGGGGCACAGTGACCTCTCTTGATCTACATGTGCATCCTTTCATATTAAGGTGGGCAATATAACAGGTCTTCCTGGCCACCTTGGCAATGTGAGTGTCACATGACGGGTTACCGTCCACTTTTGTCCCTAGGTCCCTGATTACTTCTTCCATACATAATGGATTGCCACCTATGTCATACTTTGTGTGTGCCTTGTTTGGTATTTGTTGAGACACTCATACTCTGCAGTGTCTTCAGGAAGGCTGGCTGGGGTTCCTGAGTTTGTGAGTGTGGTCTGTAGCAGGCTGCAAACAGGGACGCAGTTTGAGCCACTGTTACTTGCCTGTGGATAGTCCATGCTGCTTCTTGCTGTGGTACCAACCTGGGGGTGTGGTTATCCTTGACAATTACTGATAGCCACACTCCTATTGTAGTGTGTTCCATGTTTTGGAGCTGTAGAGCATGGTATGAGGCATAACCTGGTAGTATTAGGGTGCTCTTCTGGGCCTTGACCCAGGTTTCTGTTACAGAACAGATATTACCATTCTCCATGCTGTGGTGGGTTTGGTCTGCATGCACCTTGCAGGTTAGACTTCTGGCGTTGGGTAGCATTATGTCCAGGTTGTTATCCCTTGTGCTACCTATGGTGGTGGGTTTGTGTTTCCAGCCTTACCTATTCAAGGCACAGTGGGGGTGACAACAGCCTTTGCCAGTATCCACACAGCCAGGTGTGCTGGGTCGTGCCATCCCTAGCAGGTGGGGCATCATGTCTTGCTCAGCATGTCATCCCAGGCTGTCAGCCATTTGTTCCCCCTTGCTAACAGCAATACTTCGGCCAATTATTGTACTTGATCTTGTTGTCTTCATAGTGTGGCATCATGCTTGGTAAGGGTGAGATGTTAGGCAGGGTCTTCATGTTTGCATATACTAGATGGTGTTACATTGCTTAACACATGGCAATCATGCCTCAGGTGGTGCTGCAGGGCTGCCTCTGTCGGATGCACATACTACACTCCCTGTACATGTTTGAGAGCAGGTTGTGTCATGTTAGGCATCCCTGTTACTATATGAGTGAGTCAGAGAGGGGTATCATTCCCTGGGTTCCTACTGAGCCAGTGTATGTGCTATGCGTTGCCTCTTTGCCAAGGCCAGGGCATACTGGGCACGCCTCCTTCTGCCTACTGGGGCAGGCTCAGGTTGTTCCTCTGCCGAGTCACGCTCTGCCTGTGATGGCCTTGGTAATGGTGGGGGGCTGTTTGTCCCGGCCCTATGCTGGTCCTGCTGCAGCTGTTTTCACATAATCATATTATGTAGCATAGTACATACCATGACAATTTGGGTACATGTAGTTGGTGAGTACTGCAAGGCTCCACCAGATGTGTCCAGGCACCGGAACCGTGACTTGAGCAGCCCAAACACACGCTCTATTACATTTCGTGTTTGTGCGTGGGCCTCATTATGGCGTTCTTATTCAGGTGTGTGTGCATTTCTGATGGGTGTCATCAGCCACAGCTCCAGTGCATATCCAACATCCCCCACTAGGTGACCACGTGGGATGTCCCCATTGGCAAATGTCTGGTACAGCTGCGTCAAATGCCAGATATGGGAATCATGGTAGCTCCCAGGGCAGCCAGCACACACATTCATTATTATGCCCTGGGCATCACACACGACCTGGCAGTTGATGGAGGGGAAGCCCTTGCGGTTAATGTAAGCCCTACCCCACTCACCTGCTGGTGCTTTGATGCATATGTGCGTGCAGTCTATTGCACCCACTACCTCAGGGTATTCCGCTATTTGATGGAAGAGACGCATATTGCTGGCCAATACCTCATGGGAATTGGGGAAATATACATGCTCACCGACATGTGCTGACATGGCATCCAGGAACTGGTGCAGTACCCTGGAGGCTGATGCCTGTGATATCCCCATCATATCACCAGTTGGTCTCTAGAAGGTACCTCTTGCTAGTATTCTTAGGCCAACACATACCTTGGTTTCCACTGGGATGGGTTCCCCTCTGTTGGTTCTGTGTGTGAGGCATGGCCTGCACAACTCAACAATTTGCTGCAGGAGGTCTCTGTCCACTCTATAGCACTCCACTATCTCCAGCTCATGTAACCCCTGGTAGGTGACCCTGGGCCTGTACACTCTTCTCCATCTGAGTGCAGCTTTTTCAGTTTTCACTTCTAATAGCTTACTCCTGTCTTGCAGTGTCTCTTGAGAGAAACATACTGCAATGCTGTTTGCAGTGTTTTAAGTGCTGGGCTGGGCAAGTATTCTGCCTGTGTAATTGCCTGCTTCTAATTGTTTTCACCTGCTAGCTCTACCAGTATTCCCTGCTAGCTTCCTACTATTTCTTCTGCTTCCTTTTTCCTCTCTGTTTCCTCAGGGGGGAGCAGCGCGCATACCAGCGGAAACACGTTCACAGTGGCTACCACGCGCGCACACATGCTTACACGGACTAGAATCTGCTTATTCGGGTTAAAACGCATGCACACCAGCACAGAAAGGTTCACAGTTCTTTAAACAGGCTCCTACATGCTTACTCTGCCTTACACGCGCGCACTCTGTCTTACTCGTGCCTCCCAGCGCGCACACACGTGCATGCACGCACAGCAAGAAACTTTGGTGCTGGCCACAGTGTACACCTTCCATTTCTTGACTTTCCCATGCTTATCTGTTGACACTCCTCTTTCTATGCTGTGTGATTGACATCTTTCACATACCAATTTGCTCCAATGAGCTTGATTTCTTCCTGACATTCCCCCCTGTGATGTCACCTATCTCCTACTCTGTTACTCCCCCTTATCTAACTCTTACACTACACGGAATGTGCTCATTTGTTATGTGACAGTGTGATTCACTATCCTACCACTCATTTACATAGGATTGCCTACTAATGCTTAGTTACGTGTCTTACACTCAGCTCTCCCCCTTAGCAACCATTAAATGGTGGCCATGTTGTTTTCGGTCTGCTAGTCCCTGCATTGCAAATCCATGCATTGCATAAAACCCACATTTGTGGGTTTCAAACCTTTATTTTTATGTCTTATTTAGCGCAGCCCGTTTGCGTGGGGTTGCGCTGCGTTTAAACCTCGCCAATCGCCGAAAAAAAAATTATTTTATTTCATGTTTGAATCGGGTTACCGTGCCAATGGCCACATATTTGGCCATTGGCATGCTGCCTGCTACATATGCACACTTTATTTGGAGCTGTCATGGCTCCATTGTGTTATTTGCAGTAACGTACTCAGTTGTCAACTGAGTACATTTCTGCACCTAACACGACTCTTACACAGGCTGGTTTCAGCTTCGTGGATCACTAATCTACCTCATTTGCATGCCTTTCAGCTGCAAGTGAGGTAATTAGCATATCCACGCCCTGCCCGTGTAAGAGACGTTTTAGCTGGTCTCTTACACGGGAGTTCGGGCTGTTCCTGGATTGCGATGGCTGCATGGAGTCTTACATGACTCTTAGACTCCGTGCAAGCCATCGTGAATCCTGCCCAATGCCCTGCAGATTTGCTAGGTCTGTAGACAAACAAGAGATTTTGGTTACTGGATCACAATGACTGATGGGGAACATAATTTTCTAGTGCTGGATAGGCAGATGGATGCTGGATAATTTTAGAGGTGGTAAGAAGTTGTGTATATGTTAGTTGTTGTGGGAGTTCTGATCAATTTATGCTTTTCAGTGCTATGTTTCACTGTGGGTTCTGAAAGGGGTATGTGCTGCACATTTAGCAACTTTATTTCAGCACTGCTAAAGTTTTAAATTCTGTGAAGCCTGGAGGTTAGTAAGGATGGGAGCACTGTAAAGAAGAGTGGAGAGGAGATAAGTAGTGGCAAGTGTCATTTTAGTTGCATCAGTGAGAACATTTTTGGCTCTGTAGAGAATCCCTAGTTTTTGATGAGTTTTTCTTATGCAATTTGGTCTGCACTCTTGTGGGAGGAGAGGCTGGACTCTGCCCTTCTGAACTGGGAATTTCTGGTTAAAGGTTTATAGTGCCTGAATATTTGAACTGTATCTTACTGAAATTGGTACACCTTGTTTGCTGTAGCATAGACTAGATCCAGGCCTGCTGAATCTAGCTTTGTTTGTATGCTTGTTATTTCCCTGGAACTCTAATTCCACCTAAAACGCGGCTTCTCAGTGCTTCTGTGGATCCCTAGTGATATCTGCATTGCTTACTGTACTTATTTCCTTGCTTCGCTTGAAAGAAAGTTACTGTTTGTCATTTTTGCATTTAAGTTACCTGTAACACATTGCACTTGTTACCTGGCACTTGCTCAATAAAGCAATTATAAGTCAGCACTAAAAATTAAAAGCACTACACCCTCACTCCCCATTGGCCCTTGTTTTCAATTATAAAGGAATTCCAAATATTATTCTAGCATGTCCAAAGGTCAGTTGTCAATCTCCTCTCCTGTCCAGCTGGTGAATATAGGAATCTTGAGGCAATGTTACAACTGCCTCATGTACACAGACAACCCTCTCCTCCTCCCAACAAATTCCAACACATGTGAGAGATGCAACCATATAGCCAAACTGGAGGCTAAGCTCTCTCAACTCAGTACTGGCATAACCAGTCAGGAGGAGAAGGAAACCACACTCACTACAATTCCAGTCTCACATAGACCTACCACGACAGCAAACCAAACACATAATCACACAAAAACGTACTCGGAGGCTCTAAATAAAGATCTGCCTAAGCAGCAGAGACCTCAAAGCAGACACCCAAGCAACCGCTACCCCAAAACAAAACACGTGCAACACATATCTCACAAAGCCAGTGTGCCGAACAGTCACAGCCCTTAAGGCTAAACAACACACCTGATACACTTGTAATAGGTGACTCTATCGTCAGGCACACTGACGTCCCACTCACCAGGCTGAACAAGGAGAAGGTCACGGTGAGCAGCCTGTCTGGCGCTAGGATCCGCCACATAACACAAGCACTCAGGTCACTCCAAGGCAACTACAAATATGACTCAGTCATTGCCCATGCTGGTGTGAATGACCTGAGACGTACCTCCCTGGACTACATGAAAAGAGACATAGAGGAGCTCTCTGAGCATGTAGCCCAGGCTGGTATGACCCTGACCTTGAGTAGCATCTTACCCTCACCAAGAATGATGCCACAATATGAAGACAAGATGATCAATTTCAACAATTGGCTTAAGTATTGGTGTCATTCAAAGGGGATCCAATGCCTGTCAGCTTGGGATGATATGCACGACAAGCCCTGGGCTTTCAGATATTGGCAAAGGCTCTTGCTACCCCCATAGTGCCTTTTTTAGGCAAGGCTCAAAAGACAAACCCACCTCCATAGGTATCACAAGGGATAGGAAACTAAGAGTAATGCTACTCAACGCTAGAAGTCTAAACCTCAAGATGCATGCACTCGAAACTCTCCTTAGCATGGAGAACATCGATATCTGTGCAGTAACAGAAACCTGGTTCAGGACTCACGAGAGCACCCCAGCACTACCAGGTTATACCTCATACCATGCTTTTCGGCCCCAAAACTTGGACCGAACCACAAAAGGAGGGGGAGTATCGATATTCATCAAAGATACCCACACCTCCAGGTTGGTGGCAAAGCACGAAGCATCAGAGACTATCCATGTGCAACTAACAGTAGGTAAAACTGCCTTCCAGTTTATAGCCTGCTACAGACCACCCTCCCAAACCCAGGAACCGCACTCGGCCTTCCTGAGAACACTGGAAAATATGAAGGTCTCTCCGAACACCATTATATTGGGCGACTTCAACTACCCAAACATAGATTGGGAGCATTACTCTAGCTCCAACACCCTTGCCCAAAGGTTCCTAGAATTCATAAACTCAAATGCTATGGAACAACTTGTTACCACTCCCACAAGAGGGGAAAACATACTGGACCTGATCATTACCAACATGGGGACTCTATGCTCCAGACCATAAGTAAATTCCTCACTGGTAAGATCAGACCATAAACTGATCTCACTGGATATTCACATCCCGACCCCACCCCCTGCCCAGAAAACCACAGTGAAAAACTTCTCTAAAGCAAATTTCACACTCCTCAAAACCGAGGTGGAATCCTTCAAAGCCCCCGGGCCTGTGGAAAATACGGCCCAGACTGCAGAAACCTTTATAAATGCATTCTATGAACACCTTCAGGAATGCATGGATCATGCAATCCCAAATAAAACCAAGACCCAATCCTCCAAAGGCAGACGACCTGTCTGGTGGACCCCAGCCATAAACAAACTATACAATAGAAGGAGGAAGCTACTACATGATAGAGCAAAATCCCTAAAAGGGAAGGCATCTCTGATCAGTATTAGCAAAAAAACTAAGGGCACTCATAAAATCGTCAAAGGCCAGCTTTGAGAGAAAAATTGCACAGGACACTAAGGATAATCACAAGGCTTTCTTTAATTATGTTAGGAACCTGGGTGGGAATTCCCAGATATGCTCAGAATTAGTCCAAAATGAAAAAAAATACACTGATCCCACAGACATTGCCAACATCCTAGCTGACAGGTTCAGTGCAAACTTCTCCCCCCCCCCCCACCAAAAGGACAAATATCTATCCCAGCAGAGTGCTGCCCCCCTGACATCTCAGATGCTCAGGTGGGAGCCGCCCTCTCCAAAGCAAAAAACACAGCATCAATGGGCCAGACGGTGTCCCAGGCTGCGTCCTACATGAACTCCAAGAAGAGCTAAACCCAAACATAAAACTACTGTTCAATCTCAGCCTTACTACAGGATATGTACCCAAAGAGTGGCGTACAGCAACAGTGGTCCCTCTCCACAAAGGTGGTGCCTCAACGGACCCTGGAAACTATCACCCCATAAGCCTGACTAGCTTGGTCTGCAAAGCTATGGAAAGGATCATCATGGACCTCACAAATAAAGATATTGGGGACCTACAGACACTGGATCCTACCCAGTTTGGCTTTGTTAAGGGCAGATCCTGCCTCTTAAACCTGGTTGACTTCTTTGAAACAGTCACCAAGGCCATTGGCGAAGGGAAGGTGGTCCACACAGCCTATCTGGACCTCGCAAAAGCCTTCGATACAATACCCCACTCGGGCATTATAGATAAGATCACCAGCTTAAATATAAACCCCTATGTCACTAGATGGGTTGCAAACTGGCTCAAGGACAGAACCCACATGGTTAGAATTGCTGGAGCCATGTCAGACTCCAAACCAGTTACAAGTGGCGTCCCACAAGGCTCAGTCCTGGGACCTCTCTTTTTGGTATATATTTCTCAGAGGTACAGGCCAACACGGAAGGACTGTGGCTGACCAAGTTCGCAGATGACTGCAAACTGGGCGAAATAATCGACTCTCCAGCCGACACAAGCATCCTCCAAAAGGGCCTCACAGAAACAGACAACTGGTGCCAGAGCCATGGCCTCAAGCTAAACGCCAAAAAGTGTATAGTCATCCCCTTTGGCAAAAACAAAGTGCCCACAAATTACCACATAGGTGGTGATCCATTAAGTACAGAAGAAGTAATTAGGGACCTGGGGACCCAAGTTGATAGCAATCTCTCATTTGACAACCACGTGGCCAAAGTGGTTAGAAAACCATTTTATATAGCCCACCTAATCATGAAGGGATTCACATCTAGATTAGGGGAGGTCATCGTGCCTCTTTAGTCATCCCTCATCAGGCCCATAATCAAGTACAATGCCCCTTTTGGGATGTACCTTACCAAACACCTGCAGCAACTGGAAAGACCCCAAAAGTACCTCACCAAGAGGATCAAAGGGCTCAAACAGATGCCATATGCTGCCCGGTTAAAGAAACTCCAGCTCTACTCAGTGGCATACCGCCTGCTCAGAGGTGACCTGTGCCTGATGTATAAGGCCATGTCCAACCCGGAATTAAGGGACATGCTGCACCTCAGAAAATCCAAATCCCATCGAGCTACACGCTCGAGAGACTTGAACCTCAGCACTGAAATAAATAGGACATGCTGGAGGGACAGATTCATAACCCAGAGGCTCCCTTCACTCTGGAATAAAATCCCAGTCCAGGTTAGGCAGAGTCCCTCACTGACTCTCTTCAAGAGGAATCTTGATGAGTGGATGGGAGATCGTAGGTTTACCCCGGGTATCACTTCTGTGTCACTGTTAGACAGAGGCACAGTATACTAACCTTGAAAAAGGGCATAGCAAAATTAATTTAAAATGTGTGGCGAAAGCCAAACACACTCTGGCTAGGCTTATAAATGCCCTAGGGCAGATAGCCTAGTATGAACCTATGAACCTATGAACCTATGAATGTAAGGTTATCAACCACTATCACCCCTAACAATTTGCTATGAGAAGTGGCTTCAATGGTTGTATTATCAAGAGAGAGGACTTTAAATTTTGTTTTTTCATGGATTCAGGGATTTCAGGGAAAAGGTAGTAGTTTGGTTTACTTTGGGCTGAGTGTGAGTTGTGAGTTATGAAGCCATGTTTCAGTGGCTGTTAAAGCTTCCTGGGTAATTTTTGGAGGTGTACCATGTTTTCGGATGTGCAAATGAGAGTGGAATAATTTGTTTATTGTATTAAAGTGGTCTGTTGTGTGGAAGTATGGAAAGTGTTGATGAAAATGTGAAAGAGTAGGGGACCAAGGAGAGAGCCTTGTGCTATACTGGTGGTTAATGTCAGGTAAGGAGAGATTGTGGATTGCCATTTTACTGACTGATACCTATTGGACAGGTAGCTTTTGAAACACAGAAGGGTGGGCTGAGAGAGACACTTCTTGTCTTGGCTTTTAGATGTTTAATGCCTACACTAAGTGTACACAATCTGTATTAGGAACATCCCTACCAGATTTTGGGGGCTTTCTAGTCACTCAGAAAGATTACACTAAATGTACATGTAGTCTACACTTTGTGGTAACTGTTATGAATCCCCCTCGATATTTAAGGCTGCAAGAAGGAAAACTAAAATTAGTAGAAAGAAGGTGTGAGTTATGCTTGTGTTGCCTTTTCACTTAGAACAACGTACACTTAATGTATACTTCGTATAGGTGTTAATGAATCCCTGGGGGGTGTCTTAGTTTGGACTAAAGTGATTATTTTCAGATCCTGTCAGGTGATGTGGGTTACAAAAGTAAGTAAGGGAGGGTATATGTACTTTTCCTTTGTTAAAGGCACTAGATGCTTCTTTATGTGTTAACTTGTTTTTCTGACAGTAATATTTTAAAAAAGTAACAAAATATCCAGAGATTCAGAGAGATTCTCATAACCAGCACTACTTAGCTAATGTGGACTTGTCAGTTAGCATGATGTGAGAATTTCCAGTTCAGAGATAAGATGAAGCCACACAGTGAAATACCTCATTAGCTGTTAATAACCATGTCTCTGAATCGAACACTGTGCTGTCAGACCTAAACATGCCAGTGTTCTCCTTAGTGACCCTCCCACTGAGGTAGCATATGCACCCCCCCCAACATGCACACACATAAACCCACACACACACACACACACACACACACACACACACACACACACACACACACACACACACACACGTTCATTCATTCAGCTGCAGTCTAGCCCTACAGACTCACCCTCACACATACAGGTATGGTTGCTATGGTATTGGTATGAGCTAAAAAACATTCCATGCAGGTGGATGGGTGAATGCCATGCTTTTGACAGCATTCAACTTTTCCTCCTAGCAAAAAATGTATTAGAATCTAAAATCATTCTATCACATTATTCCAGTGGCAGCTCCATCTCTTTCATGCTGTCAGTCAATGCCAGTGAAAAACATAAGTAGAAAAGCCATCTGTGAATTTCTCAGGCTTGCCGTGATGCAGAAACCTCTGAATTTAAGGGTCTATATTAGCTAGACAGTGTCAAAAGAGCAAACGCTCTTTCATCAACTTCTAATATGTGAAAACATACAATGTCGAACATACGGAACAGCAATTTTTTTTCCCAGAGAAAAAAATCTCTGCTCCAAAAAAAAAAGAAAAAACAACAAAAAAAAATCCATAAACAAAATAAAGTGGGGGGCTTTGGCCCCCACACCCCCCAACATGGGGGCTATGCTCCCCACACACCTCCTACTTAAATATACCAACTCCGAGATCACACCACGGTAGAGGAAATGGCAAAGTCCCAACTGTGGCCCAGCGATTATTTTCCCTGGGAAAAAAATCGCTGTTCCAGCTGGTTGACATTGTGTATTTTCTCATATTAGTGGTCGATGAAAGAGCGTTCGCTCTTTTGACACTTCGACTAGCTAATATAGACCCGAAATTAAAGCTTCTGCAATGCGGTAAGCCTTTCTAAATCACTGAAGAGAGTCATGGGTTAAAATCATTTGAGGCCTGTCTTTTGATTTCTGCATTTAGTCTGGCAGTTGGTGCAGAGGATTAAGGCTGTGAGTTGTAGTTTCTGTGGTATAAGATTTGATGCCCTCAGCCCTCATTTGCCTTCTGTATAACCTCGAGTAAGTCACACAACCAGAGAATGCTTATAGGCAACTGGGAATTTGGGCTAGGCTCCCCATTGATCTCCTGGACTGCAAGCCTATTAACTTCCTATGCTGGTGGAGATTTAAGTCCCTATTTCTTATATTAGTGAAGCTATTTGACTTGTCAGGATACAGAAAATCAAGGAGGACTGGGTCACTAAGGGCAAAGAACAGAAGGCATAACTCACCCCACAAGGGCCTATGAGAAACCAAGTGAAGGGATAGCACTTTAAGGCTTTCTTTATAACTCAAGGACTTTAAGCCAACAATCTTCTTGGTTAGAAACCTCTAGACCCTTTCCAATGGCTTAAAATATCTACAAATGTACATCCTGAAGGGGTGTTTAATTCTCCAAATATCTAATTAGGATTCCTACATAGGGATGGTAATGTCTTTTCACCTGAATTATATGCCTTTAGATATCATTTGTGCTAAATGGAAGGATTTTCTATCAGCTATTGTTATATGGTGGTTGGAAAGGTCACAAAGACAAACCATTCTGCAAAACCTGCAATAAACCTATGAACCTATGAAAAACCTAGCCAGGCTAGAGTTTTCACGGTGTAATACTTTAAACCTCCTATAATATAGGCCCATGGGATATATGCAAATGACCCCTTAAGGACATTTCTGCTGCATGGCTATGGATACCCAAAAAATAAGCTTTAAGGGTCAAAACACTTGTAGAATGCATTTAGGATGCATAGCTAGGCTTATAAAGCCCCCAGTGGTTGTTAACCTAGTACACACCTATGAATTTATAAGAAATAGGTGCTGGGGGGTGGCCAGGATGGTGAGCATTTAACAGCACTGCATTTTAGCTCTGATTCATTTTAACATCTCTGACAGGATTTTTACTGGAAAACTCAATGAGAACATTATAAAATTTGATGGATATATATAGTTAAACAACTGCTGAAAGATTCTGTACAAAAAAAAAAAAAAAAACAAGTTTGAAAATTTTTTAATTGCTTTTTCCTGTCAAGAAAACTAGAAAGAACTGTCTTAGAATGAGCCACTCTAAGCTCAGTGTACAGGACAGTACAATAAAAAGAGGCGTACAAGATATACTTTGTAACATCAATGAGCTATCCATGAAGATACATAAACTAGAAAGCAAAATGGGCAATATTAAATAGGAATGTGAAAAATAAGTTGAAGTGCTGAGTGAAGCTCTTAAACAACAATCATCACAAATCTCAACTATAGAAGAGGCAATGTCTGATTTTAATGGAAGAACGCTTGAAAATGAAAATAATCCTGAATTTGTCATGAAACAAAACAACTTATTCCAGGGGAAAAATAGAAGACTTAAAGAACAGATTCAGAAGAAACAATATCAGGATTTAAGGAATTCCTGAAAAAGAAGATGGAGACACTATGATTCAGTTCCTTAATACCTGGCTGCCTAAGACTTTGAACCTGCCTGAAGCTTTTTCCTTTGGCATTGAAAGGGCACATAAATCATCTTCCAACACATCTTTAAAAAAAAAACACCTTCACTAAGTTCAGTGACCATAAGATTTTTCTCAAGTCAAGGTAAGGATTTAGTTTTAAAAGCAATGTGGACTAATTCCATCCATCCTCAATCTCTTTTTCCCATTTTTTTTACACATGGGGTCAGGGTGTCAACACTGCTGAGTGGATAGGCTTGCCACGGTAATTCATTGATACCATCACTCGCACACACACTTGCACCTACAGGCAATTTAGAGTGTTCAATCCACCTACTGCATGTGTTTGGAATGTGGGAAGAAACCAGAACACCCGGAGGAAAACCACAAGACTGCAGGGGAGACATGCAGACTAATTATCCAGTTAAAATTAAAGAAAATATTATAAGATATGACAATGACTATTCAACATTAGTTATATCAAAAAGAAAAGCATGTATGCCACTTGTTAAAAGCTTAACAAAAAACAATATTCAAGCACAAATCTTGTTTCCAGCAAAAATAAAGATTCACCTTATAGGAGGAAAGAAAATGTTTAACACCTTGGAAGATGTAATGGACTCTATACAGAAAAATAAAATCTTAGAAAAAAAACAAACAGAAGAAATGGACTGGAATCTATTAACATCTCTGAAAAGAAATGCAACAAAGGTTGGGTGGTCAATAAAGGACAAATACAGCAAAAAAACAAAACTGAAAGACAAATGAAAATTAATACATTTCATGGTTATGAATGTTTCGTAATTTAAAGAAGTGTTTGAATAGTAAGGAACAGGTGCTAAATACTAGTTTTTATAAGGTAAATCATTTATTTTTTCTTTCCCTACTTCAAATTGTTACTAGTTCCCTTTAAAATATGATAAAGCTTAATTGTTTTAGCTATATATGACACTGAAACTATTTATTTTCTTTTAAAGTTTATGTGGTTAAATCATTCATATCATTAAAAGTTAATCATTAATGTGATGACGCGTATGTTAAGTGGCACACTTTTTGAAATGATAACATGGTTTAGTATTGTACTATTACATTTAATACTAGAAACACAAAATGTCACTAAGGGGCATGTTAAGCTACATACTAATTTACAAAACATGTGGCTGCTTACATATGTAAAAGAGAATATGGGAATGATATCAAATATTCAGTGCTACTTTGACATCCTCACAAGTTAAAGTCTGTTCTCACATAACTGTCAATTTTTAATGAAAGTTTAAATGTTATGTCTCCTAAAGACTGACCGTATGCTTCATCTAAAACAACTCATATTAAAATTTGAGACTATAAATGCATATGTGATGTTAATAATGTTATTTAAAGTTTAAGGGGTCATCCCATTTATATCACTAAAAGTAAATCATTAATGAAATGAAGCTTGTGTAGTTTGATATGCATTCTGGGATCTTAACATGGTTCAGTATTGTACTACTGCTATAATACTTGATATGCAAAAAGACCCAGGAGTTACATACTAATGTATAAAAAATATGGCTGTATGCATATATAATAAGCTATTATTAGAATGATATCAAATAATTAGAGTAACATTGGCACTCTTAAAAGTTAAAACTGGATCACACAAAGTTTAAATGCAATGTCTCCTTTAAAGAATGACAGTATGCTTTATCTGAAATAACACATGCAAATCTTGAAAATATAACTGCATATCTGAAATTAAAGACACTGTTGTATCTTTGATTGAGCTTTACTATAGTATGGATACAATATTCAGTGGTTATTTATGTTTTAATTAGCTTAGTAAGCCTTCTGTTTTGAAGCAAAGTTTAAAAAAGAACACTTGCGGATGCTGTGAGCATATTACTGCTTACAGAATCATTAAAATATTATTATTTTACATACAGCAGCTTTTTATGGGTTGAAATGCATTAGAATAATTTGTTATTGTTTTTAGTGGTTTGGAAAGGTTTGAGGGATTAATGAATACTCTAGAAGTGGCTTAAATTCGCTTGTGAATATTGTGAGCATTTTTTGTGCAAGTTATAACAGATAAACAAATCATTTTTGTGCCCTTTATTATGAATACTAGCTAAAAACAAGCTAATTAGAGTCAGAAGCACTTTTGTAAGGCTTTGAGACCTTTGACAATTCTATGAGATGTGAAGATTACTTCTTCCTGTCTAAAAGTTAAACCTGTTTCAACTCACCCTCTGAACCAGGAGTGACACATCAGAATGTTAAAATGTGAATTACAGGATGTTTTGACTGTGAAAGCTGATATTGCAGCTTAAAACAATATATATTAGATCAATTAACATACTGGGCTGGATTCACGATGGCATGCACGGAGTCAAGAGTAGAGTAAGACTCCATGCAGCCATCATGTCCGAAGAACGATCCAGGAACAGCCTGCAGGGGCATGCAATAGAGCTCCTAAAATGGCTCTTACACGGACAGGGCTGGGATATGCAAATTACCTCAATTGCAGGTGAAAGGCATGCAAATGAGGTAGATTTGCGATTCAGGAAACCCGAACCTGTCCTAGTAAGAGCAGTGTTATTTGCAGAAATGTACTCAGTTGACAATTGAGTACCATTCTACAAATAGCAAAATAGAGCCGTGACAGCTCCAAATAAAGGTTGCATCCAGTGCAGGAAGCATGCCAATGGCCAAACATATGGCCATTGGCAATGTTTTCCGATGCAATATGAAAAAAAACAATTTTTTTTTCTCTGATTTCCCATGTTTAAGCATAGTGCAGTGCCGCGCAAACGAGCTGCGCTCTAAAAACCAGAAAAATTAAAAATCAAAACCCACAAATGTGGATCTTATTTAAATTGTTAATGTACAATGCAAGGGAATGGCAGACTGAAGACAACATGGCCACCGAGTAGAGGTTGCTAAGGAGGGAAGCTCAGTCTAAGAGATGTAACCATTAGTAGGCAATCCTATGCAAAGGAGGGTTAGGTTAGTGAATCGCAAGTTTACATAGCAAATGAGCACAGTCAGTGGAGTGTAGGAGTAGGATAAGGGGAGTAACAGAGTAGTAGACAGGTGACATCACGAGTGGGGATGTATGAAAGAAGTGAAGCTCATTGGAGCAGAGTGGCATGTGTCAGCTGTCATTTACACATCATGGAAAGAGGTGTGTCAACAGGTAGGCTAGGTAACGTGGATACCACCAAAGTTTCTTGCTGAGCGGGAATGTGCACGTGTGCGCGCCTGTAAACCCGAGTAAGAGAGAGTGCATGCGTGTAAGCGTGAATGTGCGCGTTTAAGCCGGAGTAAGCATGTATAAGGTTGTTTAAAGAGTTGTAAGCACGTTTGCGCTGGTGTGCACGTGTTTTAACCCGAATAAGCAAGTTTTAGTCCATGTAAGCATGTGTGCATGCATGTGAGCTGCTGTGAGCGTGTTTGTGCTTGTGTATGCGGCACTGCCCCCCCCCCCGAGGAAACAGAAAGGAAAAAGGAAGAACAACAAATAGTAGGAAGCTACCAGGGAATACTAGCAGAACTAGCAGGTAAAAACAATTAGAATCAGGCAATTACACAGGCAGTACACTAGCCCAGCCCAGCCTAGCACTTAAAATTCTGCTAACAACAGTCCATTATGTTTCTCACAACAGAAACTGCAGTAAGCTAAAAGAAGTTAAAAATGAAAAAGCTTTACTGAGACAAAGAAATGTTAGGGGCTGCCATTGCTGTTATAAGGCGACATATGCAACATGCTGAGGATGGTGACAATGAAAATGCTGCTGGACAACCCACAGTGAGGAGACGGAGAACAGTGTACAGGCCAAGGGTAACCTACCAAGGGCTACATGAGCTGGAGACAGTGGAGTGCTATAGAGTGGACAGAGACCTCCTGCAGCAAATTGTTGAGCTGTGCAGGCCATGCCTCACACACAGAACCAACAGAGGGGAACCCATACCAGTAGAAACCAAGGTATGTTTTGGCCTAAGAATATTAGCAACAGGTACCTTCCAGAGACCAACTGGTGATATGATGGGGATATCACAGGCATCAGCATCCAGGGTACTGCACCAGTTACTGTATGCCATGTCAGCACATGTCGGTGATCATGTATATTTCCCCAATTCCCATGAGGTATTGGCCAGCAATATGCATCTCTTCCAGCAAATAGCAGAATACCCTGAGGTAGTGGGTGCAATAGACTGCATGCACATAAGCATCAGAGCACCAGCCAGCAAGCGGGGTAGGGTCTACTTCAACCGCAAGGGCTTCCCCTCCATCATCTGCCAGGTCGTGTGTGATGCCCAGGGCATAATACTGAATGTGTGGGCTGGCTGCCCTGGAAGCTACCATGATTCCCATATCTGGCATCTGACGCAGCTGTACCAGACATTTGTCAATGGGGACATCCCACATGGTCACCTAGTGGGGGATGCTGGCTATGCACTGGAGCTGTGGCTGATGACACCCATCAGAAACGCACACACACCTGAACAGGAACGCCATAATGAGGCACACGCACAAACACGTAATGTAATCGAGCATGTGTTTGGGCTGCTCAAGTCACGTTTCCGGTGCCTGGACACATCTGGTGGAGCCTTGCAGTACTCACCAACTACATGTACCCAAATTGTCATGGTATATGCTATGCTACATAATATGATCCTGTGAAAACAGCTGCAGCAGGACCAGCATAGGCCTGGGTCAAACAGCCCCCCACCATTGCCAAGGCCATCACAGGCAGAGCGTGACTTGGAGGAGGAACATCCTGAGCCTGCCCCAGTAGGCAGAAGGAGGCATGCCCAGTATGCTTTGGCCTTGGCAAAGAGGCAACGCATAGCACATACACTGGCTCAGTAGGAACTCTGGAAATTATACCTCTCTCTGACTTGCACATATAGTAAAAGGGATGCCTAAGTTGACACTACCTGCTTTCAAACATGTACAGGGAGTGTAGTATGTGCATCTGACATAGGCAGCCCTGCAGCACCAACTGAGGCATGATTGCCATGTGTTAAGCAATATAAAGCAGTGCTAAACAGCATTTACCACCATGTAGTATATGCAAACAAAATCGCACACACCAACTAGCACAACTGTGGTCAATGTTGAGTAATATTGGGCAACGTCCAGCAATGTTGATGAATATTGAGCAATGTTGGACAAGCCTGGTTTAAGTAGGGCATAGCTGAACAAAAGCCAACATGCTCATATTTGCTTAACTGGCCCTTAAGCAGTCTGGTCTGCTCAGTATGAAAATATAAAGCAGTGATGGGCCTCGAACCCAGGATACTGTGCAGTATAGTTAAAGTACTGCACCACTAAACCATGACAGTATTGCAGTGGTCAGCCTGTATGAAGGAATGTTGATAAGTCTATGCAAAGTATCTCATGGAAACTCTGCAGGCACAGCATAATCCCTGTCGAGTTATGACACAAAGGTGAGTCCTGCAGTAAGAACAGAACCTGACTTACAACACACACAGTATAAATGTTAATATTGGTCATGTTCACACACATCAACAAATGTAGTGGACCTCAGATAGCAACATACTGAAAGGTCACACTGGGCATGCTCACACACTTGAATAAATGAGACAAATGTCAGGCAACAAAACACGGAAAGCCTGAACTGGGCATGTTCACACACTTATGCCATGTGTGAGTACAGCAGTGGGCCACACATATCTGGCAGTTGCATGTGTTAACCCAGGAACCACTCACTATCCAGCAATCTGCCCTGTGCACACAGTTATATGACAACAGACACATAAATAATGTAGCGGAACGCTGTCATAATCAAATATGTTCTGCAAATACCTAAGTTGTTCATAGAAACTGGGAAAGCAAAGACGATAAAGACCTGCAAACAGTATCAGCAATAAACATTGTGCATCCCGAACAAAAGCATAGGTTCAGAGGTCGATACTAGGCTATCTGCCCTAGGGCATGTACAAGCCTAGCCAGAGTGTGTTTGGCATTCGCAACCCTGTCAGATTACTACACTGTGCATGTGAATAGTAGGTCACAGAAGATAGCCCATGTACATTTGGGCTAGTGTGCCTCTGTCTAGCAGGGACACAGAGATATCCCAGGGGTAAACATACGATCACCCATACAGTCGTCAAGATGTCTCCTGTAGGTGGTCAGTGGGTGGCTCTGCCTATGTGAAACTGGGATTACAATCCGGAGTGAGTGGAGCCTCTGGGATAAGAATCTGTCCCTCCAGCATGTCCTATTAACATCTGTGCTGAGGTATATGTCCCTGGAGTGTGTAGCTCCAAGGGAGTCGGATATCCTGAGGTGGAGCATGTCCAGTAATTCTGGGTTGGGTATATCTGTAAACAACAGGCACACATCATATCCGAGTAGGTGGTAAGCGACTGAGTAGAGCTGGAGTTACTGCATCCGAACTGTGCAGGGCATCCGTGTGAGTCCCTAGATCTGCTTGGTGAGGAACTTCTGTGGCCAGTACAGTTGCTGCAGGTGTCGGGTAAGGTACACCCCAAATGTGGCATTGTAACCAAGCATGGTTGTGATGAGTATAGGGGCACAATGACCTCACTTGATCTAAATGTGAAACCATATGGGATAAGGTGGCCTATATAGAAGGTCTGTCCAACCACTTTGGCAACGTGATTGTCAAAGGCAACTGTACGAACAAGTCATGTCCCCAAACCCCTATCAACTCCTACCGTATGTAATGGAGTACTACCTATGTGGTAATGTGTGGGCATGTTGTTATTCCCAAAGGGGATGACTATGCAACTAATGACATTTAGCTGCAGGCCATGGCTCAGGCACCAGTCATCCATCTCTGTGAGACCCTGTTTGAGTATGCATGTGGCAGCTGGAGAGTTGATTATGGCACCCAGTTTGCAGTCAAGTGTGAACATGGTCAGCCATATTCCCCCTGTGGTAGCCTGTATGTCAGACAAATATATACTGAACAAGAGAGGTCCCAGGACCGAGCGGTGTGGGATGCCACGTGTAACTGGTGTATAGTCAGACATGGCACCAGCAATTCTGACCATGTGGGTGCTATCCCTGATCCAGGTAGCAATCCATCATGTGAGATATGTGTCCATATCAATGCTGGTGAGCCTATGCATAATGGCCCAGGGGGTTATTGTGTTGAAGGGTTTTGCAAGGTTCAAGTAGGCTGTGTGGACAACCGTCCCTATGTTGATGGACCTGTTAACTGTTTAAAGAATACAAACAGGTTCAAGAGGTAAGATTTGCCCACAACAATTCTGAAATGTGTAGGACACAGTGTCTGTAGGTTCCCGATGTCTGTGTGTATGAGTCCCATGACAATATGCTCCATAGCTTTGCAGAACAGGCTAGTTAGGCTTATAGGGCAATATTGTCTGTGGTCCTTTGTGGCACCAACTCTGTGGAGTGGGACCACTGTCACTGTACACCATTCCTTGGGTATATATCCTGTAGTAACTCCGATATTGAACAGTAATGTAATGTGAGGGTTACATCTGTCATGAAGCTCGTGTAAGATGCAGGCCGGGACACCGTCTGGTCCCATTGATGCAGTGATGTACATTTTGGGGAGGGCAGCACTCACCTGTTACTGTGTGATGTCAGGGAGGTTACACTCTGTTGGGATGGATAGTTCCTCCTTAGAGGGGATGGGGGGGAGACATCTGCACTGAACCTGTTTGCTAGGATGTTGGCAATGCCAGTGGGTTCAGGGTAAGTTTAGTCAGTATGCAGTAACTCACAGCATATCAGTGAGTGTCCACCCAGGTTCCTGACATAACTGAAGAAGGCCGTGTGATAGTCCTACGTGTCTGGTGCAATTGCCCGGTAGAAGCGGCTCTTAGAAAAGTTCATGAGTGATCTTAGCTGTCTGCTAGTACAGATCACAGATACCTTCCCTGTCTGGGATTGTGCTCTATCATGTAGCTTCCTCCTGACATTGTACAGCTTATTAATGGCTGGGGTCTACCAGACAGGTCCCCTGCCATTGGAGCAGTGAGTCCTGTTGTTATTTGGGATAGCACAATCCATGCAGTCCACTAGGTGTCCATAGAATGTGTATGTAAAGGATTCAGCAGTCTGAGCCATATTTGCCACTGTCTCAGGGTCTCTGAAGGATACCACCTTGCTTTGGTGAAGTGAGACATTAGCTCATGAGAAGTTCACCAAGATTACCCAGGATGGGTGTGTGGAGGGTATATGTATGTCCAGTGAGATACATGTATGTTCTGACCTTACCAATGAGGGGTATATCACTGGTGGAGAACATAGAGTCCCCATGTTGGTGATGATCAGGTCCAATATGTATTCCCCCTTGTGGCTGTGCTGAGTGGTTGTGCCATAGCATATGAGTCTACAAATTGTAGTGACTGTTGGGTGAGGGTGTTGGGGCTTGGGTAGTACCCCCAGTCAATATTTGTGTATTTGAAGTCACCCAATATAATGGTGTTTATGGAGACCTTCATATTCTCCATAGTTCCCATGAAAGCCGAGTGTGGTTCCTGAGTTTTGGAGGGTGGACTGTAGCAGGCAACAAACTGAAAGGCAGTTTTGCACAATGGTAGTTGTATATGTATGGTCTGTGATGCTTTGTGTAGTGCTACTAACCCGGAGGTGACTGTATCTGTGATGTATATGGATACTCCCCCTAGTTGTGTTGTCTGTTCCAAGTCTTGTGGTCAGAAAGCATGGTATGAAACATAACCTAGTAGTGCTGGTGGGCATAAGTGAGCCTGAACCAGGCATCTGTTCATGCACAGATATCGTTATCCTCCATACTGAGGAGAGTCCTGAGTGGCCGCAATATGAGGGTAATGCATCTGGTGTTGAGCAGCATTCCCTTAGTTTCATTTAACCTGTAATGTCTATGGAGGTGGGTTTGTCTTTTGAGCCCTGCTTAAAAAAAGGCACTATGGTGGTAGCAAGATCCTTAGCCAGCATTCGAAAGTCCAAGGGTGACAGGTGCAAGCTATCCATAGTGAAGCTACGTGACTTGTCGAGCATGTCACCACAGGCTGACAGACACTGTATCCCCTATGAATGACACCAATTTGTTAGCCAACTGTTAAACGTGATATGTTTGTCTGTATACTGTGACATCATAACTGGTGGGTGTAAGATGCTAGACAAGGTCAGGGTCATACTGGCCTGGGCTACATGATCAGAGTGTTCCTCCATGTATCATGTCATGTGGTCCAGGGAGTAATGTCTGAGGTTTTATGCACCAGCATGGACAATGATGGTGCCAGTCCTGTACTTGCTTTGGAGTGACCTGACTGCATGTATTATGTGGCAGATCCTGGCACCCGACAGACAGCCCAAAGTGAGTATTCCCTTGTTTGGGCTGGTGAGTGGTACGTCAGTGTGTCTGACAATAAGTGTCACCTATTACAAGTGTATTGGGTGTGTTGTTTAGCCCGAAGGACAGTGACTGCATGGCACACTGACATTGTGAACTATGTGATATGTGGGTATTGTAGTGGGGTAGCAGTTGTGTGTGTGTCTGCTTTGGAGGTCTCTGCTGCTTAGGCAGAGTTCATTTACAGCATCCAAGTATGTCTATGTGTGATAATGTGGTTTGAGTGCTGTTGCTAGAGGATATGTGAGACTGATATGCAGTGTGTGTGGTTAACTTCACCACCTGATAGACTATGCCAGTCATGGGTTGAGAGAGTTCAGCACCCTGTATGTCTATATAGGTGCATCTCACACATATATCTGAGTTTGTTGGGAGGAGGAGAGGGTTGTCTGTGTACATGAGGCAGATGTGACATTGTGTCAACATCACAATATTCAACAGCTGGACTGGAGAGTACACATAAAACCGACCCCTGGACATACCAGTTTATTATGATGACATACTCTGTAGCCTGATCACAAAGGATCAGTAGGGTGTTAAGTGTGTAAAAGAGTATAACAGGGATTAGTGCTCAGGTTCGTTGGTGTTTTGTAAAGAGTAGCTGAGAAGGAGTCCAGACTGAATCAGGACACCTCCTTCAGCTATGTCATAAATAGCAATGTACACCCATATATGTCCTGAGTCATGGCCAACTGTACCTGACTGACAATGCCGACATCCTGACAGACAGGCCCATATATACATACCCACCTCCCACTGACAATAGTCCATATCATCATACCAGGATATATCACATGTAGAATGGATGAGCAGCTACCCCCAATGCCAACAGCATGGCAGCAAGTGGAATACATTGATTCCCAATATGTGTCATGCATAAACTACAGAACAAACAGATCCTGCACTTGAACAGTCAGCTGAGCCTCACCCCCTACACAGAATGTGGAACCGTTGAATGTGTTACAGCACAACACACCATGGGAAGTACAGTCCAGTACGCCTATGAAGTCTGATCTGCAAGGTCATGGAGTCCATCATGGTTGAAGTCATAAACAGAGCTATTGGAAGCTGACATACACACAACCCTACCAACTGTAGTATGTTCATGTGCGGATCATGGTTCCCAAACATGCTAGACTTTTTGCAAGGCAGCCACCCAGGACATACATCATTGAACACAGCTGCACATAGGTTCATAGGTTCATACTAGGCAATCTGCCCTAGGGCATTTATAAGCCTAGCCAGAGTGTGTTTGGCTTTCGCCATCCATTTTAAATTAATTTTTCTATGCCCTTTTTCGAGGTTAGTATACTGTGCATCTGTCTAACAGTGACACAGAAGTGATACCCGGGGTAAACCTACGATCTCCCATCCACTCATCAAGATTCCTCTTGAAGAGAGTCAATGAGGGACTCTGCCTAACCTGGACTGGGATTTTATTCCAGAGTGAAGGGAGCCTCTGGGTTATGAATCTGTCCCTCCAGCATGTCCTATTTATTTCAGTGCTGAGGTTCAAGTCCCTTGAGCGCGTAGCATGTCCATTAATTTTGGGTTGGACATGGCTTTATACGTCAGGCACAGATCGCCTCTGAGCAGGCGGTATACCACTGAGTAGAGCTGGAGTTTCTTTAACCGGGCAGCATATGGCATCTGTTTGAGCCCTTTGATCCTCTTAGTGAGGTACTTTTGGGGTATTTCCAGTTGCTGCAGGTGTCTGGTAAGATACATCCCAAAAGGGGCATTGTACTCAATTATGGGCCTGATGAGGGATGAGTAAAGAGGCATGATGACCTCCCCTGATCTAGATGTGGATCCCTTCATTATTAGGTGGGCTATATAAAATGTTTTTCTAACCACTTTGGCCACGTGGTTGTCAAATGAGAGATTGCTATCAACTAGGGTCCCCAGGTCCCTAATTATTTCTTCTGTACTTAATGGATTACCACCTATGTGGTAATTTGTGGGCACTTTGTTTTTGCCAAAGGGGATGACTATACACTTTTTGGCATTTAGCTTGAGGCTATGGCTCTGGCACCAGTTGTCTGTTTCTAGGAGGCCCTTTTGTAGGATGCTTGTGTCGGCTGGAGAGTCGATTATGGCGCCCAGTTTGCAGTCATCTGTGAACTTGGTCAGCCACAGTCTTTCCATGATGGCCTATACCTCCAAGAAATATATACCGAACAAGAGAGGTCCCAGGACTGAGCCTTGTGGGATACCACTTGTAACTGGTTTGGAGTTTGACATGGCTCCAGCAATTCTAACCATGTGGGTTCTGTCCTTGAGCCAGTTTGCAACCCATCTAGTGACATAGGGGTTTATATTTAAGCTGGTGAGCTTATCTATAATGCTCGAGTGGGGTATTGTATCGAAGGCTTTTGCGAGGTCCAGGTAGGCTGTGTGGACCACCTTCCCCTCGTCAATGGCCTTGGTGACTGTTTCAAAGAAATCAACCAGGTTTAAGAGGCAGGATCTGCCCTTAACAAAGCCGAACTGGGTAGGATCCAGTGTCTGTAGGTCCCCAATATCTTTATTTATGAGGTCCATGATGATCCTTTCCATAGCTTTGCAGACCAAGCTAGTCAGGCTTATGGGGCGATAGTTTCCAGGATCCGTTGAGGCACCACCTTTGTGGAGAGGGACCACTGTTGTGGTATGCCACTCTTTGGGTACATATCCTGTAGTAAGGCTGAGATTGAACAGTAGTTTTATGTTTGGGTTTAGCTCTTCTTGGAGTTCATGTAGGATGCAGCCCGGGACACCTTCTGGTCCCATTGATGCTGTGTTTTTTGCTTTGGAGCAGGCAGCTCTTACCTGAGCATCTGAGATGCCAGGGGGGCAGCACTCTGCTGGGATAGATATTTGCCCTTTTGGTGGGGGGGGGGAGTTTGCGCTGAACCTGTCAGCTAGGATGTTGGCAATGTCTGTGGGTTTGGTGTATTTTTTGTCATTTTGGACTAATTCTGAGCATATCTATGAATTCCCACCCAGGTTCCTAACATAACTAAAGAAAGCCTTGTGATTATCCTTAGTGTCCTGTGCAATTTTTCTCTCGAAGCTGGCCTTAGATGATTTTATGAGTGCCCGTAGTTCTTTGCTAATACTGATCAGAGATGCCTTCCATTTTTGGGATTTTGCTCTATCATGTAGTAGCTTCCTCCTTCTATTGTATAGTTTGTTTATGGCTGGGGTCCACCAGACAGGATGTCTGCCTTTGGAGGATTGAGTCTTGGTTTTATTTGGGATTGCATGATCCATGCACTCCTGAAGGTGTTCTTAGAATGCGTTTATAAAGGATTCTGTGGTCTGGGCCATATTTTCCACAGGCCCGGGGGCTTTGAAGGATTCCACCTCGGTTTTGAGGAGAGTGAAATTTGCTTTAGAGAAGTTTTTCACTGTGGTTTTCAGGGCAGGGGGTTGAGTTGGGATGTGAATATCCAGTGAAATTAGTTTATGGTCTGATCTTACCAGTGAGGGATACACTTCTGGTTTGTAGCATAGAGTCCCCATGTTGGTGATGATCAGGTCCAGTATGTTTTCCCCTCTTGCGAGAGTGGTAACAAGTTGTTCCATAGCATTTGAGTTTATAAATTCTAGGAACCTTTGGGCTAGGGTGTTGGAGCTAGAGTAATGCTCCCAGTCTATGTTTGGGTAGTTGAAGTTGCCCAATATAATGGTGTTTGGAGAGACCTTCATATTTTCCAGTGTTCTCAGGAAGGCCGAGTGGGGTTCCTGGGTTTGGGAGGGTGGTCTGTAGCAGGCCATAAACTGGAAGGCAGTTTTACCCACTGTTAGTTGCACAGGGATAGTCTCTGATACTTCGTGATGTGCCACCAACCTGGAGGTGTGGGTATCTTTCAGAAATATTGATAATCCCCCTCCTTTTGTGGTTCGGTCCAAGTTTTGGGGCCGAAAAGCATGGTATGAGGTATAACCTGGTAGTGCTGGGGTGCTCTCAGGAGCCTTGAACCAGGTTTCTGTTACTGCACAGATATCGATGTTCTCCATGCTAAGGAGAGTTTCGAGTGCGTGCATCTTGAGGTTTAGACTTCTGGCGTTGAGTAGCATTACTCTTAGTTTCTTATCCCTTGTGATACCTATGGAGGTGGGTTTGTCTTTTGAGCCTTGCCTAAAAAAGGCACTATGGGGTTAGCAAGAGCCTTTGCCAATGTCTGAAAGCCCAGGGGTGACAGGTGCAAGCCGTCCCTAGTGAAGCATCGTGGCTTGTCGAGCATGTCATCCCAGGCTGACAGGCATTGGATCCCCTTTGAATGACACCAATACTTAAGCTAATTGTTGAAATTGATCATCTTGTCTTCATATTGTGGCATCATTCTTGGTGAGGGTAAGATGCTACTCAAGGTCAGGGTCATACCGGCCTGGGCTACATGCTCAGAGAGCTCCTCTATGTCTCTTTTCATGTAGTCCAGGGAGGTACGTCTCAGGTCATTCACACCAGCATGGACAATGACTGAGTCATATTTGTAGTTGCCTTGGAGTGACCTGAGTGCTTGTGTTATGTGGCGGATCCTAGCACCCGACAGGCAGCTCACCGTGACCTTCTCCTTGTTCAGCCTGGTGAGCAGGACGTCAGTGTGCCTGATGATAGAGTCACCTATTACAAGTGTATCAGGTGTGTTGTTTAGCCTTAAGGGCTGTGACTGTTTGGCACACTGGCTTTGTGAGCTATGTGTTGCACGTGTTTTGTTTTGGGGTAGCGGTTGCTTGGGTGTCTGCTTTGGAGGTCTCTGCTGCTTAGGCAGATTTTTATTTAGAGCCTCCGAGTATGTTTTGTGTGTTTATGTGTTTGGTTTGCTGTCATGGTAGGTCTATGTGAGACTGGAATTGTAGTGAGTGTGGTTTCCTTCTCCTCCTGACTGGTTTTGCCAGTACTGAGTTGAGAGAGCTTAGCCTCCAGTATGGCTATATGGTTGCATCTCTCACATGTGTTGGAATTTGGTGGGAGGGGGAGAGGGTTGTCTGTGTACATGAGGCCATTGTAACATTGCCTCAAGATTCCCAGATTCACCAGCTGGACCAGAGAGGAGATTGACAACTGACCTTTGGACATGCTAGAATAGCATTGGGAATTCCTTTATAATTGAAAAAAAGGGCCAATGGGGAACGAGGTACTCAAGGGGAGTTTGTGAGGGTGTAGTGCTTTTAATATTTTAGTGCTGACTTACATAATTGCTTTAGTGAGCAAGTGCCAGGTAACTTAAATGCAATGTGTTGCAGGTAACTTAAATGCAAAAATGACAAACTGTAACTTTCTTTCAAGTGAAACAAGGAAATAAGTACAGTAAGCAATGCAGATATCACTAGGGATCCACAGAAGTGCTGAAAAGCCGCGTTTTAGGTGGAATTAGCATTTCAGGGAAATAACAAGCAAACAAACAACAAGCATACAAATAAAGCTAGATTCAGCAGGCCTGGATCTAGTCTATGCTACAGCAAACAAGGTGTACCAATTTCAGTAAGAAACAGTTCAAATATGCAGGTACTATAAGCCTTTAGCCAGAAATTCCCAGCTCAGAAGAGCAGAGTCCAGCCTCTCCTCCCACAAGAGTGCAGACCACGAACCTTCTTAATGTAAAATAACTGGCCTGAAGCCCAAGTGCTTAAACCAGACTAATACACTTTTAGAATAACAGACACTGAGCCCTCAATCAGCAGTTCACAACTTAGAAGGATGTAAGCTATCTGTCCTCCCACCACAGTGCAGGCCACAAACCTTCCTAATGTAAAACAACTGATCTGAAGCCCAAGTGCTTAATCCAAAAGACTTAGAATGATAGCTACACTTTAATCAAGTTACTACCAAGCAGCAATAGATACAATTGAATACTTTAAAGAATGCCTGGATTAGTGCTCAAATTATACAAACAAAGCTAGATTCAGCAGGCCTGGATCTAGTCTATGCTACAGCAAACAAGGTGTACCAATTTCAGTAAGAAGCAGTTCAAATATGCAGGCACTATAAGCCTTTAACCAGAAATTCCCAGCTCAGAAGGGCAGAGTCCAGCCCCTCCTCCCAAAAGAGTGCAGACCACGAACCCTTTTAATGTAAAATAACTGGCCTGAAGCCCAAGTGCTTAAACCAGAATTAATACACTTTTAGAATAACAGACATTGAGCCCTCAATCAGCAGTTCCCGACTTAGAAAGATGTAAGCTACCTGTTCTGCCACTACAGTGCAGACCACAAACCTTCTTAATGTAAAACAACTGGCCTGAAGCCCAAGTGCTTAAACCAGATTTAATACACTTTTAGAATAACAGACACTGAGCCCTCAATCAGCAGTTCCCAACTTAGAAGGATGTAAGCTACCTGTCCTGCCACCACAGTGCAGGCCACAAATCTTCCTAATGTAAAACAACATGTCTCACATAGACTTTGAATAGCCCTTTATCAACATCCCAGACACATGTTGTATCCACAAAACCAACAAGCTGTGCATAAATATGTGTTGACGTATGAAGGAATGTCAATGTGTCCACAGATAGATCACACAAGGTAAGGATTATGAGGTCCTGTTCAAGCTGTTGACACCTGCTGACCCACATGGACCATTCCTGGAACGGCACAAAACAAAGTGTACACACATCACCATGTCCAGTCTGATGATGTCACCATCCTATAAATATAGCAGGAGAAGAGGAACCAGCTAGTAAAGCAAATAGTGTGCCGTGTTAATGTGTGTTTCTCTAGTATCATAACATAGCTAGGCAGGAGTTTGAATCCTGCTGACTGTGTGTGTGGTGGGGGTATGTGCAGTTTGTTTTGAGAGAAGTGCCCTTTTTGGAGACTGGGCAAACTCACTAAAAGTGGTACATTACTGTTTGGAAAGTCTGATGATGTCACCATCTTACAAATACAGCAGGAGAAAAGAAACCAGCCAAGAAAGCAGATAGCGCACCGTGTTAATCCGTCTCTCTATAGTATTATAACATAGTTAGGTAGGGGTTTGAATCTTGCAAACACTGACTGTGTGTATTTGTGCAGTTTCCTTTGAGAAGAGTGCCCTTTTTGGAGACTTGGAAAACTCACTAAAAGAGGTGCATTCCTCTTTGGAAAGTCTGATGATGTCACCATCCTACAACTACAGCAGGAGAAGGGGAACCAGCCAGTAAAGCAAGTAGCGCGCGTGTTAATGCTTTTTTTCTCTCTCTCTCTAATATCATAACATAGTTATGTAGGGGTTTGAATCCTGCAAACACTGACTGTGTGTGTATGTATACAGTTCCTTTTGAGAGGAGTGCCCTTTTTGGTGACTGGGAAAACTCACTAGAAGAGGTACATTCCTCTTTGGAAAGTCTGATGATGTCACCATCCTACAAATACAGCAGGAGAAGAAAAACCAGCCAATGAAGCAAATAGTGTGCTGTGTTAATGCGTTTCTCTTTCTCTAGTACCATAACATAGATAGGTAGGGGTTTGAATCCTGCAAACACTGACTGCATGTGCATGTGTGTAGTATTCTTTGAAAGGAGTGCCCTTTTTGGACACTGGTAAAACTCACTAAAAGAGGTACATTCCTCTTTGGAAAGTCTGATGATGTCACCATCCTACAAATATAGCAGGAGAAGGAAAACCAGCCAATAAAGCAAATACTGCACCGTGTTAATGTGCATTTCTCTAGTATCATAACATAGGAAGGGGTTTGAATCCTGCAAACACTGACTGGGTGTATGTGTGCAGTTTCCTTTGAGAGGAGTGCCCTTTTTGGAGACTGGGAAAACTCACTAAAAGAGGTACATTCCTCTTTGGAAAGTCTGATGATGTCACCATCCTACAAATACAGCAGGAGAAGGGGCACCATCATGTCAAGCAAATGGAGCGCTGTGTTAATGCATTGCTCTCTAGTATCATAACATAGTTAAGTAGGGGTTTGAATCTTGCAAACACTAACTGTGTATGTGTGTAGTTTGTTTTGAGAGGAGTGCCCTTTTTGGAGACTGGGAAAACTCACTAAAAGAGGTACATTCCTCTTTGGAAAGTCTGATGATGTCACCATCCTACAAATACAGCAGGAGAAGGAAAACCAGCCAGTAAAGCAAATAGCGTGCCGTATTAATGCATCTCTCTCTAGTATCATAACATAGTTAAGTAGGGGTTTGAATCCTGCAAACACTGACTATGTGCAGTTTCCTTTGAAAGGAGTTCCCTTTTTGGAGACTGGGAAAACTCACTAAAAGAGGTACATTCCTCTTTGGAAAGTCTGATGATGTCACCATCCTACAAATACAGCAGGAGAAGGTAAACCAGCCAGTAAAGCAAATAGTGTGCCATTTTAATGCGTCTCTTACTAGTATCATAACATAGTTAGGTAGGGGTTTGAATCCTGCAAACACTGACTGTCTGTATATGTGTGCAGTTTCCTTTGAGAGGAGTGCCTGTTTTGGAGACTGGGAAAACTCACTAAAAGAGGTACATTCCTCTTTGGAAAGTCTGACGATGTCACCATCCTACAAATACAGCAGGAGAAGGGAAACTAACCAGTAAAGCAAATAGCATGCTGTGTTAATGCGTCTTTCTCTAGTATCATAACCTAGTTAGGTAGGGGTTTGAATCCTGCAAACGCTGACAGTGTGTTGGTCATTGCGGTGTTGGTTTTGGTTTTACTATGGTAGGACATATTATGATTAAAACAGTAAGTGCATTGTACACATCAGGTATCTACATGGCAAATATATATGTGTACATGTCCCCTCAATCAGTACATAGGTGTGAAGCCTGCATACCACATGAATACATCTGTTTCCATTGACACGTTGTGCCGCTGCTTCTCAGATCGTAGGTCAAATATATATGTATGTGACAAGGCCGTCCACTGTTGTGATCTGTGGCTAAGGTCATCTGTGCCACACACACCCATGACATTTACTAAAGAGTAGTGTGAGTGAGGATATATGCCTGGGGTATATGTCAGACATGTCCATACACAAAAATGACTGGCAATAATGGACAGTCTGTATAGGTGTACAAGTGCCTTGTGGATATGCATTCAGGCCTTTAATGTCTTATGTGATACACCGAGGGACTCCACAATACCTATGGATATGTGGATACCAAGGGACACATGACATAACACGAGGCTGTATGTACACATTGGTACCCAACATACATGCTGAGGTCTACCATCGATGTGGTACTGATGGGATAGTATGTATAGTAAATGTGGATGACTATGCCATAGCTGGCTTACTGCTATACAGCATGTATCAGACAACAGGTATCTGTCTGTATGATACCCTTGTGTAGGATATGAGTCCCATCCAGGGAATGCATTGTAGTCCAATGCATGCATTTCCAGATGTAGATGGACACATCCCTAGTGTGTTTGCATGTACCTAAGGGGGCTATATGCCAAACAGGTGTGGTCCCAGGAATGGTTGGCGGGCAATACCACTGGTTAGTGCTAGAGTATAGTACCGGAAGGATCCAACTGTTACTGAGTTCCCTACAACTGTGTGTAATTTGTCAGGACATCATCCAATGATTGCTTATAGTCATGCTGCTGAGGTTGTGTATACTACCAGACCACAAATCATTGACAGATATTAACAGTATCACTCACAGCATAGTGTCAACCCATGTCATACACACATGTGGACCCATGTTAGTGCATAACTGTAGCAGAATGCATACTGGTCATTGAATGTTACTATGAGATGTTAACAATGTGTACAACAGGGTATGCCACACATCCCATGTGTCCACCATGCACGTACATGCAGACAGTGCACACCCAGCATGTTCACAGATGTACACTTGCTAATCTGTACTGCACACATCACAACACATGTACTGTCCACTCACTAACATGTGCTGGCAACACATTACACTTCAGCCAAGTGGCACATGGGTGGACAATACATACTCAGACCTAACAGTGGTGTAAACAATGCTACATTGACAATCAGAGCTTTGATGCATAATGCCTGCTCAGACATACCTACAAGGATGTCATTACACTTTCCTGTTGACAACTTGCTAACATTGCTACACTGCTATAATGTCACCCTGTGCATCAGCACCATGTTAGCCTGTTCCTGCATCAATGTTACAGATGAGAGGAGGCGACACAGGTATCATCATATGCACAGGGTGTGTTGTTTTTGCCAGAGCCTGACATTGACCCATCCAATCAACATGTGTGTGTGTGTGTGTGTGTGTGTGTGTGTGTGTGTGTGTGTGTGTGTGTGTGTGTGTGTGTGTGTGTGAGGGACAACAGTACATCATGGGCCAATGTTGATGTAATAAGTGTGTGTATGTGTGAGCCCTAGTTGTTTGGTTAATGTGTGTGTGTCTGCATGCGCACAGCTCCACCATGTGGCTGCCATATACGGTAGTTTGTGGGACAGCCACAGACTGTACCTGCTAGGCTGTACAGATCACTGTCTCCGGCCATGGACACAGTACCTGTGCCTGGCAGGGGTGCTACGGACAGTATCGGGTACCAACCCCGACTGGGTACTGTCATCAGAGGCAGAGGTATGACGACTGGACCCATGTCCCTGCTGGGACTGGCCAGAGCCATGTGCACGTGGTCTACTGGGACGGTCAATGGACAGGCCAGCTCCAGCATGGCTGGGGCTGGTACTGCCACTATGAGAGTGGCTGTGAACTATGGGCCATCCGCTACCACTGCCAGCTGTTGCTGTTGCTGGCATGCGTCCGCGTCGAAGTCACAACCGTCCCACATGGTCCTGGCTCATGGAAGACATATTGTGGAGGGCATCTACTGTCTCCCCCCCAACGTCTATCAATGACCTTGGTGTAATTCCAGATGGCACCAGCAAGGTCACGGATGCTGTCATTGATAGCAGTATAATGGGCCCTCTGCACCCTAAGTCCCTGTCTGGTGTACCGTTCCATACATGCCTCAGCCTGCATTACAGCCCAGAACATACTGGACGTTGTAAAACCTGTGAGGGCACGTCTGCCAGGGACAATACAACCAGCGGTGCTCCCCCGAGAACCCCTGGACCTCCGCCTATGTGGTACCGTTCCAGGATTTCGGCTATGGCTGCTGTGAGGGGATGCAAGTGCCATGGGTACCACACTCTCTTGGTCAATGCCAACTGTATGCTGTCCCTCACCTACGGCCATTGGTGATGAGGGATGTATTGACAGTATGAGTGTGCACATAGATGGGGTTGAACGCTGTGTACTGTCGATTGGCGGATCAACGACAGACCCTGTCAAACCTTCCTGTGCCAGAATACATGTCTCATCATCACCACTATTCGTGGCAGTGGCTTCAGGTTCCCTGCTGCTTTCGGCCACCCCTAACTCAGCACCTGTGAGAGGAAGACAGGAAACACACTTTACAGTCTGCACATGATGCATGCACACATGCACACATGATTACATGCACACATGAACACATGAACACATGCACACATGCACACATGAACACATGCACACATGCACACATGAACACATGAACACATGCACACATGCACACATGCACACATGCATACATATACACCCCTCACTACAGCACATACACACACACACACACACACCAGCAATCCAACACATACTCTATAGTGGGTGAAGGTAGGTGTCAGTATCACAAGGCAAACAGTCACCACACACGTGTCAGCATGCAGAATATGTGTTGCACAAGACCATGCAGTGCAAGTGTAGACACCCCTATTTCATGGCAGTGTACATGGCTTTGATGCAACTGTGTAGTTGTTCAATGATTGGCTACACCCTGGAACACAATGTGTACCTGGACACAACATTGCTGTGCAAGTATTATCAGCTCTGCAATGCCCTGTGCACCATCACTCACAGGTATACATGCCATGGCTGCATGTGTTATCTGTGTGACACATAGGTTTCCATGTCTGAGTACAGTGTCTGTGTCCATAGCAGATAATAGTGGGCATAGGTGTAGCACATGCATGCTATGTACACACATGGGATGAGTGGTGCATGTTGACGTGAAGAAATCCCAATGCTCGACATGGCCAGTGTACAGTGGTTATGGTGAGTGTAGGACATAGTGCAGATATGTCGGTGCCAGCCATGGCATGGCATGCTACATGACTGCAACATTACACACCACACATGCTCAATGTGTGTCATGTGACCTATATACCCACTAGCATTCCAGGACATATATGTGACACTTTGTTCGGATGGCGACTGCTATGTATATTGTGTATACTGGCACATGTAAGCACACACACACAACATGCTATGCATATTGTGTATAGGTGCATATGTTTGCACACACACAACATTAAGGTGCACAGCAATGATTGCTATGAGTAGTACTGTGGTCACTGTAACTGGATGGGGTGTAGTACCCTGTGCCATCATCATCATGCATCTTGTGGTCACTCACAGCTACTAATGTGTGCAAGACCACTGCCTAGCATGCTGTACCTGAACTGTAGTGCTGTGGCTACGTTCACAATTACACAGCCACTTTGTACATGGGTGTGTGAGGTGCCCAATAGGGAGCATTGCCTAACATGACTGTGTTATGTGTTGAAGAGTGTTGCACAGCCCCATGATAGGCCTCTACCCCTGAGGTACATCATGTGTGTGTGCATGACATGTGGGATACTGAAGTGTGACCTTACAGCAGGTGTGTGGTAATGCCAAATGTAGCATGTTTTTGTGTACTGCTTATGAAACACATGTTCTGTTGTGTACAGCTGTAGCAACTATGCATATCCAATGTGCAGTACAGTGTTGCCACAAATGTGTCTGCTGCTCTGTGCATTGCATGTGATTGAGGCAGCTACTGATTTTACTGAGATGTTTAATGTCTCACAGCAAACATGCACAGCATGCATTATGCATAGGTGTGTTACGTGTACATGGCCTACACCTCACCTATGACATGCACATGTCATTACCAATATTAAAGTGTTAACACACTGACCAGCATGTATTGTCTGCCCTGCTGTCACACCAGAGGGACCTACAAGAATATGACACAGTTTGTCAGTGACCACAACTGTGGCATTGCTACCGTGAGTGTGCTAAACTACAGCAGAACAACAGTCAACAGTCACAGATGTACAGATACTATTCCAAATATCAGTATTGCACACAATAGGCAGCACAACTGCTGAACACACAGTACACATCTCACATATGCATATTCTGACAATACAGGTAACAGTAGTCAACAGCTAGGGCATATTACCTGCACGCTCCAAGTCATCATGCTGGGTGGCTCCGGCCTCCATGATAACACATGTGTGATGCTGTTGCTGCTGTAGGCCAGGTGCCACCACGCTTAAGAGCAGCTCCACCACTCTGATGAGGGGGGGTGTATGGCCGCCTCACCACCTGTGGCAAGCTGTTGTCTATGGATATCAGACGCACACCGCCGGACATGTCTAATTAAATCACTGCAGTGATGGTGCACCTGCTCATATGTCCAGTTATGCATGCCTATGTCATTTAACCGACGAACAAGATCTTGCCACAGTGCAGTACACTCATGCTGGTGCTGGCTGGCCTTGGAAAACAGCAGTGTATAGTGCTGCACCAGGCTGTTGTGTATTTCCTCTTCCACCGCAGCTGTATATGATGGATTGCGTTGATGAGCTATAGCCCTGGAAGACAATTAAACGATATGTGTGAGCAAGTCATGTGGCACACTTAACATTATTAAGTACAGATATCACTTAACTGCCATATATAGCATCTGTTTGTCTGTCAGAGGATACACACGTTCAATGCCACATATCAGTGCTCAGCCCACAACTGGATGACAGTGCCTGCCACACTCCATATAACAAGCCAGTATACACCAGTACTCGGCACACTGTTTGGGATACAATGCACAACCTCGCCATGGGGGTATATATCAAGCTAATGCATGAAGAAATATGTCATCCAATGCAATGAATGTAAAGTACATTTACAGTATTACCAGTAAACCACCCTAGTCGTTGATGCCATACCCCTACCTAACATAAGTGCATGGTTGTTAATATAGCTGGCATACTGCTGTAACAGAGTATACATTTTGCTAGGTACACACACATACCCTGTAACACACATGTGATTGCGGGCATGGTACATGCATCATTACACACACATCAGACATACATACAACACACAAATGTATGCCGACACAGATGAGCATTACCTGTGTACCTTACAGTACTGTGTGCCCCTACTTACAGATACCTATGCCTGAGGTATGTAATCTGTGCAGACTACAGGAAACACACAAGACAGTGTTACCAGGGAATGTGAACATACACCATACTGTGCTGCTTAGGCCTACAGCTTCAGGTAGTACAACAGTTCATATGTGAGCTGGATTCACCAGCAGTACCACTTACTGAGCATACATGTATTGCTTCAGCCTACAATGGGACACCACAGTCGTACACAAGGAACTACGTCACAACATATGCCACCCTACTATGTCTGCATCCCAATAACTGACACATCTTTCTCTGGCCTCACACCTAGGACACAAACTACCATGACAGAAACATCCTCACACTAAGCTATCACACCTTTAGAGACTTTGCACACATTCACTGTCACACTCATTCCACCTCACATAGCAGGTATTGCACTGAGTACATATGTGTGTGCATTATGTCATAGGTAGGTAATACGCTATTGGCCCTAGGGCCTAGAGCAGCCTAGCCATATGCTACCCTGGCGTTTGACACACATGTAATGTGATTTCACTTGCTCCTGTCAACCGGATACACAGAGGTGACTCCCAGGGCATATTACCTATCTCCCAAACAATCATCAGGGGTATGTATGACATCTGCTAATGAGGAGCCTTGTTTGTTAATGCTGGGTGGTTTAGTCCAGAGTATGGCATATTTGTGGATAGGAACCTGTACCTCCGGCATGTGCTGTTTAGTGAGGTGGCGAGGATTAGGGCCCTAGGTCATGTAGCCTGGAGGGATTGTGAGGTGTTGACATGGTGGTTGGCAGACCGCTATGGGTGTGACATACCTCTGATTGTCCGGCAGAGGTAACCTCTGGGTGGGCGGTATGCAAAGCACTATAGCTGTGGTTTTGTGAGTCAGTCTGCATAGGGCATGTGTTTGAGGGCAGTATTACTCTTTGTGAAGTATGTCTGTGGCCTTTCCACTTTTGTAGTTGTCATGTGAGGTACATACCACATGGGGCATTGTGATGATTAGAGGGGAGCACTGACCTATATTTCCCTAGATGACACACCTTTTGTGATGACACGTACCACATAGACAGATTACAAGACTAGTGTGGCACTGTGATTATCAAAGGGGAGGCTACTGTCCACCTGTGTCCCATGTTCCCTTCTGACACCTTCAGTGTTAGGCAGGCTACCACCTATGTGGTAGTTACTGGGTAAAGTGTTTTGGAATGGTGTATGGCACTGCAGTAACAACACTGGTGTTCAGTCCATGCCTTGGTCAACAGGCACCTGTTGCAGTACATATGACCCTGTGTCTCCCTTTCTCTCTCTCTCTATATATATATAAATATATGTATATATATATATATATATATATATATATATATATATATATACACATATATATATATAAATATATAAATATATATATATATATATATATATATATACATAGCTATACATATCTATACAGAGCTATACATATCTATACATATCTATACATATCCATATATATCCATATATATCTATCCATATCTATATATCTATATATCTATATATGTATATATATATCTATATCTATATATCAATATATCTATATATATATATCTATACACACACACACACACACACATATATATATATATATATATATATATATATATATATATATATACATGTATATATATATATATATATATATATATATATATATATATATATATATATATATATATATATATATACACACACACACACACATACATGTATACATCCATTGCTGCACATATAGATGCACATATAGGCACACATACTGCCCACCTTTCATGGTGGGGATGTCAATTATGCAACAGTTGTGAGACATACGGTTATGTAATAATATTCACAGTGTTGTGCAGAATGCATTTTGATGTCCTCAGGCCGTATAGCTGTAGCAGGCCTCACTGCCTGTAGCTCAGTCCCACAGCGTTTAACCACCACATGACATATGCTGGCACTGCTTGCTGTCTGCAATGCCACACACTACAATCTACATACATATGTGCACATAGCAACCTTCAACAACATATATATGTCCAGCCTTCACTAACAGTTACAGTATGTCCCTTGCCCTATGCACATGTGCATATACATATAGATATGGACTGCTGCCACATATGGATGATTCACAGTATGTAGAGTACCCTTCAGACACATAATTCGGATGCCAGAAAATACATATCTGTTACATACCTTACCTCTGTATTCCTCGCCTCTGTCTGTTGTAGCTGTTGCTTTGTTTTTTTTTTTTTTTTGGTTTTGGTTTCCTCTGTGTGTCTGTCTTACTTTTCAGTGTCTGTCTCTTACATCCTGTTTGCCTCTGTCTGTCTGTCTGTCTCTGTCTGTCTGCCTCTCTTTCTCTCTCAGTTGGTGCAATGATATTATTGCATGTGTGGACAGCAAGTACAGGCTGCTTTTCTAGGTATCTGCACATGTGCATGTGATGGCCTCTGCACCAATTAGTGCCCATCATTTAGTATTTGCATGCAGCCTGCTGTGTGGTAATTGCAGTACTCACTGTGATTGCAGGACAGTGCTATAAAATGATAGGTTAGGTAGGAGTAGCCCTTTCAGTTTTGCAAGGTGGGGACCATGCTTGTTTGCTGTGGACACTGTTGTCTCAGTCAAAAGGTTGGTATATGTCTCATATCTGAAGCTGGGTTGTAGCCAGTGAAATGCATGTTGTACTGAAACCTGACTGTTGCTTCTTCCAGTGCACTCTTCTCAGTGTGTAAGTTTACTCACACCTCCTAATGCTAACAATGGATACATGGGAGTATGCACTTTCTTTTCAAATTAGAGAATTAACTGGCATACAACAGTAGTTATTGCAATGTGTTCCTATGGCTTTCCTATTTTCCCTTTACATTCACTCATTGTAATGCATGATATATTTCTTACAGAACCAAGTTATTGTATATCTGATGTGGCTTAGTGGTACTTCATGCAGACTGGTGAGTCCAAGGTGTGGGGTTCGAGACTAACAAGGGTATTTTATTTTGCTGCTGAGCAGTACAAGGGCCCTGTCATACACAGTGACTAAGGCACTTTGAAGCAGTTGTAAGCGGGTTTGCGTGGGTTTGCACGACGCTTAGCTAAGCACACACATGCACACACTGGTGCAAACCCGTTTACTACTGTTTACAAGTGCTTACTCTCGCTAAACCCCACGCTCATTTCTTTGACAGAAAAGTAAATGGGGAGATAGGAATGTGGTGATAAAGGGTGCACAAAGAGGGGAAAACAGTAGGGTAACCAGCTCGGGATGTACAGGATGGATGTGGGGAAGGTCCATAGGAGTGAAATTTAAAACCTTCCACCCCTGAGAGAGGGGTGATGACAACTAAGTATGTTGTACTACCAATTATGAATATTAGGCACATGCACTGTTTGTGAACTGCTATACTGTCATTAGTACATTACTCACTTCTGAACAATTTGTGGTTTGTTTGTGTTGACATTAGCACAGTCTGCTCAGGACAACTGGACATATTTCAGTACAGTGTATGCCTACCTACACCCGTGGGTGTGCCTGACTACATAGGTATATGGTACTTTTGGGTAGGGGTGCAGAACTGTGGAGAACATTATTTATTATAGTGTGCTGTTTATCTTGCTGAACATGCAGAGTTGCTTTGTACCTATTAGTCTATAAAGGCTAATAGTCTGTCTCAATAGCTCCCACCTGTGGACATATCCAGATGGTAGACAGAGGTTAGCCTAGAATCCTTTGACTGTGCACCACACCAGTCTTTTCAGCACCTGAACAATGGCATTGTCATATGTGGTTGCTAGCAGTACATGGCTACATCCTTTGATATTTCTGTGGTGTACTCCTACATATGGGCATGCTTGTGGAATTCATTCTACAGCTATTTGCTGAGTGTGTAACAGCAGACAAGCTGATATGCCTGTGTGTTTCTGACACTTCCAGGCCTCAGATACCCTCAGGTAAATATTTGAACAGCCTCAGGGAAAGGTATATATAAGTGGGATACACCTGTGATATATTTCAGATATTTTGCTGTTGAGACTTTGGGGGATTCAGAGCATATGTATTACTACACCTTTTCTGAAGTGCAAGCAGTTTCTACTCTCACTTATTGACATTTTTCATTAAGTGAGATTCCCCACCTTTCTGCCTACTGTTAGTACATTTCACAGGGAGTCAGAGGGGCACAGCTAACATTTGTTTGCAAATCAGGGACATCCCTGTAAATCAGTCACATTTGGGAGGTATGGCCTCTGACCTATTAAAATATGCCAGTGTTTATCCTGCTCTGATACTGTGTGGGGTTTGTAAGGTGCTACTGTAACATTATTCCCTACTAGCATGGGTGGTTCTCTTTTCACAGTCATGTCATGCAATTCCACAACACTTGCTGGTTAAGGGCCACAGAACAAGATTTGTGTTATGCCATTCCTATTTTCCCTTTACATTCACTCATTGTAATGCATGATATATTTCTTTCAGCACCACATTATTGTATATCTGCTGTGGCTTAGTGGTACTTCATGCAGTCTGGTGAGTGGTCAGCAGTCGGACACGCCCCCTGCTTTCTTACACGGTCCGTGTAAGACTTGCAGTTGAGTCAGCGTGTCCTCATGCATATTCATGGCACGCTGACATCAAACTGGTCAACTGCAGCCTCTGAGTAAGACTTATTAAGTCTTACACGGAGGATTAGTGAATCCGGGGGACTGTTTTGAATCATATGCAAATATATTAATGAATACATGTTAGATAAGTAAAAGACAACAAATTGCATTTTAAAACCACTAACAACTATCCAATAGTTTTGAATGCTTGCAGTATAGCAAAAAGATAGACTATATACTAGCTTACAGAAAGACACTCCGGATAAAAAAATTAGGATTAAATTTCTCTGTTATTGTTTCTTTTTAATGGTAATTAAATTTAAAATCTCAAGACAATTTATTTTGGAAAGTCTGAATTTTAAAGGGAATATTTTTCAGCTGTTTTTATATAAGCCAAAGGATTCAATTCAGAAGCTCGAAATACTGAAATCTCGACTTTCAGTATCTCGTGCCCAAGAAGTGGAATCCACAAAACAACGAAAACTAAAAACCGCAAAAGTCAAATCCTTGAATACCAGAAGTTTTGAATTTCGCAGTTTTACTACACACACACACACACACACACACACACACACACACACACACACACACACACACACACACACACACACACACACACCATCCACCACACAAACACACACAATCACGCTACTACATGAAAGCAGGGGGGCAAGCCCCCCTGCACCCCCCCATGTGGGGGGCTGACCTCCCCCCACTCCCCCCTTCTTAAATATTCTCACTCTGAGGTCACACTACATACAAACACACACAAAACACCACCACACAAGCTACTTTCTCTTTGCACACACACATATCACAGCAACAAAACACACTGACACTCACCACAGCCCCTACCCAAACCCCTTAACACACACACACACACACACACACACACACACACACACACACACACACACACACACACACACACACACACTTACCTGAATACATAACGATAGCAGAACTTTAGAAGTGTGAAATTCAAAACCTCCAGTGTTCAAGGTTTTGAATTTCTCGCTTATAAACGTTCGCTATTATGTGGATTCAGCTTCTTGGGCTCGAAATACTGAAATTCAAGATTTCAGTATTTCGAGCTTCTGAACAGAACCCAAGGCAAAATATAACTGCTCTATCAAATATCAATCAATAATAGGATTATAACTAAAATATAGAACTTAGAAATATAGCAGTTAGACTAGCAGTTAGATGGCAAAACTCTTTATCGCCCTACCTTCACACCTCTAATGGCATTTCCCCAAGGCTTGATATTAGCCCCACTACTGTTTAGTATTGTCATTAATCACCTTCACTCTTCATTCAGTCAGGAGGGGGGGGGTCTCTCATACAATATGCTATTGACTCTACAATTATATATTACGCAGACACTTCATCAGATCTACAATAAATCACTCAATCAGCATTTACTTCTATACAGACCGGGTGATACAATAACCATTTGTCTCTTAATCTGAACAAAACCAAAGTTATTATATTCCCAAGAAAAACACTTCCATAAAAAAATCTCAGTTCCTATAAATTCCCAGAATAACACAAAAATTTAAGTAGTTAGCCACACTAAGCTGCTAGGGGTAATAATTGATGAGAGCCAAAAATTCAACCTACACATACAAAACAACATCAAAAGAAAAAAAAAACACATCAAAACTAGGTATTCTGCACAGGCATAAACACTTCCTTGCTCCTACCACTAAACAAGTACTTGCTACCACTTACCTGTTCTCTGTCTTATCTATGGTGCCTCCTTGCTTACTAACCTGCTATCCTCCCTAAAAACTAAGCTTGAAATGTGCTATAAAAAAATCTCCAAGTTCATAACTAAGGACTGTATATTCTACCCACCACTGCACATCCCTACACTCACTTAACAGGCTTGAACTCCCACGCTATCTCACATATCTGCAATTAACTACAGTACACAAAATAATTTTCAGACCCTCAGTTTGTCCTGCTCTAAGTACTTTATTTACCCACTATCTTCCCAACAGACCCCTCAGATCTGAAAACCAGCACCTTTTGCAAACCCACAAGCCCATGCTACATTCTGGCCAATTACTTTATTCTTGTATCATAGCCATCACCTGGAATTCCCTTCCATTAGCAATTTGTACCATTCAGAGTCATTTCTTTCAAAACTTATTTTTGTGAACACCTCTGTACTAACTCGTTCTGTACTTGTACTAAACTTCCTCCATCTATAAAATGACTGACATCTTCCTCTTGTTTATATTCATATTTTCTAATTTCTTTACCAATTAAATATCCAGAGATATCTTAGTTACAAATGTAATCTAAACTCTTGCTCGTCATAACTTCTTTGCGATCTTAACAATGCATTGCTAATGTTTCTCCTGTGCTTTTATTTTTCATGTATATTTTATATTGCTAAATTCTAAGATAATATTAAATTTTTTGTGTAAAAATTTTTAAAATTGTTACTTCTGTTAACTATTCTAAGTTTTATGGAGTTTTTCTCCCTGGGCCTTCACTGAAAATGGGCTCTTCATGGCCTAGTGGACTTTCCCAGTAAACAATTGCCAATAAATAAATTAATAATAGTAACAGTATAAGATATAATATACAAACAGAAATAGAAAGATATCAAGATAACTATATATAGGTTCATAGGTTCATACTAGGCTATCTGCCCGAGGGCATTTACAAGCCTAGCCCATAGTTTTGTGGCTTACGCCACCCCTTTAGTATGGGGAACTATACCCATTATTTTGCTGTGCCTCTGTTGAGCAGTGACACTGAGGTAATCCCTGGGGTATATCTGCGATCTCCCATCCATTGGTCAAGATTTCTCTTGAACAAGGCCAGCGAGGTGCTCTGCCTCACATATACCAGGATTTTGTTCCACAGCATAGGGAGTCTTTGGGTGATGAATCTATCCCTCCAGCACATCCTATTAATAGCCGTGTCGAGGTTTAAGTCTCCCGCCCTTGTGGCTCTGACGGATCTAGATTTTTTTGAGGTGAAGCATATTCATCAAATCTGGGTTTGACATGGCCTTGTATGTCAGGCAAAGGTCACCTCTGAGCAAGCAGTAGGCGACTGAATAGAGCTTGAGTTCTTTCAGTCAGGCAGCATAGGACAGATTTTTGAGACCCTTTATCCTTTTGGTGAGGAACTTTTGTGGCCTCTCCAGCTGCTGCAAGTGTCGGGTCAGATACATTCCGAATGGGGCATTGTACTCAATCATTGGTCTGATGAGTGATGAGTATAGGGAGACTATGACCTCCCTTGATCTAGATGTGAATCCCTTCATGATAAGGTGGGCAATGTAGAAGGTCTTCCTAACTACTTTAGCTACATGGGTGTCGAATGACAGGCTACTGTCAACCTGGGTCCCCAGGTCCCTGATAACTTCTTCTGTGCTCAGTGGATTGCCACCTATATGGTAGCTGGGGGTAACCTTGTTTTTCCCGAAGGGTATGACTATGCATTTTATGGCATTTAACTTTAGGCCATGGCTCTGGCACCAGTTATCCGTTTCTGTGAGACCCTTCTGAAGGATATCTGTGTCAGATGTGTTTTCAACTACGGCGCCCAGTTTGCAGTCATCTGCAAACTTTGTCAGCCATAACCCTCCTGTGTTTGCTTGTACTTCGGAAAAGTAGATGCCAAACAAGAGTGGGCCCAGGACTGAGCCCTGTGGGACTCCACTTGTGACAGGCTTTGAGTCTGACATGGCACCAGCAACTCTGACCCTGTGGGTTCTGTCACTCAGCCAGTTTGCAACCCATCTTGTGATGTATGGGTTAACATTTAAGCTGATGAGTTTTTCAATGATACCCGAGTGGGGTATTGTATCGAAGGCCTTCGCCAGATCGAGTTAGGCTGTATGGACTGCCTTTCCCTCATCAATGGCTTTGGTGACTGTTTCGAAAAAGTCAACCAAGTTTAAAAGGCATGATCTGCCTTTGACAAAGCCAAACTGGGTTGGATCCAATGTCTGCAAATTCCCTATGTCTTTATTTATGAGGTCCATTATGATCCTCTCCATGGCTTTGCAGATGAGGCTTGTCAAGCTAATGGGCCGGTAATTTCCAGGGTCGGTGGAGGCACCGCCTTTGTGAAGTGGGACCACAGTCGCAGTGCCACTCCTGGAGTGCGTATCCAGAGGTGAGACTATGATTAAACAGCTGTCCTAGCTGTGGGTTTAATTTCTCGTTGAGTTCGTGGAGCACACAGCCAGGGACACCATCAGGTCCCATGGATGCTGTGTTTTTTGCTTTGGAGAGAGCAGTTCTCACTTGGGCGTTAGAGATGTTTGGGGGGCTGCAATCGTTTGGTATAGATATCTCTCCTTTTGCGGGGGAGGGGGGGAGAAGTTTGCACTGAACCTGTCAGCCAGTATGTTGGCAATGTCTGTAGGATCAGTAATCTTCACATCATTTTGAACTAGTTCTGAGCATATCTGGGAGTTTCCTCCCAGGTTTCTAACATAGCTAAAGACAGCCTTATGATTGTCTTTTGAGTCTTTAGCTATTTTTCTCTCAAAATTTGCTTTGGATGATTTTATGAGAGCTCTTAGTTTTTTACTTATAGTGATCAAAGGTGTCTTACCTTTTAAGGATTTTGCTCTATCTTGTAGTAGCTTCCTCCTTTTGTTGTAGAGTTTGTTTATGGCTGGGGTCCACCAGACTGGACGCTTGCCTTTGGTACAAAGAGTCTTTGTTTTGCTTGGGATTGCCTTATCCATGCAGTCCTGCAGGTGCTGGTAGAAGGCATTTGTAAGTGATTCAGCGGCTTGAGTACTGTTTTCCGCCGGCTCGGGGCCTTAAAGGAGACCACACTAGTCTTTAGAAGTGTGAAGTCGGCTTTCGAGAAGTTCTTTACTGTGGTCTTTTTTATTTCAGGTGGGAGTGGGATGAGGACCTCCAGCGAGATTAGTTTGTGATCTGATCTCACCAGTGAGGGGTATACTTCCGGTGTTGAACATTGTGCTCCCATGTTCGTGATGATGAGATCAAGTATGTTTTCTCCTCTTGTGGGGTTGGTGACTAGTTGTTCCATGGCATTTGAGTTTATGAATTCCAGGAACTTTTGGGCTAGGGTGTTTGGGCTTGAGTAATGTTCCCAGTCTATATTAGGGTAATTGAAGTCACCTAGTATGATGGTGTTTGGAGATACATTTATCCCCTCCAGTGTTTTCAGGAAAGCCATGTGAGGTTCCTGAGTTTGTGAGGGTGGCCTGTAACATGCTACAATTTGCAGAGCAGTCTTGCCTATGGTTAATTGCACCTGGATGGTCTCCGATGCATCGTGCGTTGCCACCAGTCTTGAGGTGTGGGTGTCCTTGATGAATATGGATACCCCCCCTCCTTTCTTGGTATTGTCCGGATTTTGGGGCCGGAATGCATGATGTGAGGTAAAACCTGATAGTGCTGGGGTGCTCTCAGGAGCCTTGAACCAGGTTTCTGTCACAGCACAGACATCGGTGTTCTCCATACTGAGAAGGGCCTCGAGTGCGTGCATTTTGAGATTTAGACTTCTGGCATTGAGCAGCATTACCCTTAGTTTTTTTCCTTTTTTGTGTTCTAGGGTGGTAGGTTTAGAATTTGAACCTTGCCTAAAAAAGCCACTATGGGGGTGGCAAGAGCCTTTGCCAATATCCAGAATCCCAGGGGTGACAGGTGCAAGCCGTCCCTTGCGAAGCAGCGTGGCTTGTCCAGCATGTCATCCCAGGCAGACAGACATTGGATCCCCTTTGAATGACACCAGAGTTTAAGCCAATTGTTAAAGCTGATCATCTTATCTCTGTATTGTGGCATCATTCTTGGTGAAGGTAGGATACTGCTCAAGGTCAGGGTCATACCTGCCTGGGCTACATAATCAGAGAGCTCCTCAATATGTATATCATTAGAACATTATGTCAACAATTTACACATAGTAAATAAAATTTAAAAAATATGAAATCACCTGACCTATAAATTAATAAATATGAAAATCACAACTGACTTCCTCCCTATAGTAGGTCAGAAAGATAATGAGAGGTCACAGGGAAAGATAATAATAAAGATAATCAGTGTGGTTGACTTATAATGAAAGAATCTAGGCAGCTTTTTAACTTTTCTCAGTCATAATAACTCACTGATGGGCTTTTTAAGAAGAGACATACTAAACATGAGGCACATTAGCATGAAACAGAAGTATGAGCTAGGAGCAGTTAATCTAATGGGGAGGTTGAGAGGTAGTTTGTTTTACTTTTTTAACAAACTAGGAATATGTTATTCCATGATAGAATGTTTTAGGGTTATATTATTAGATATTCTTTTATTTGTTTTAAAAGTTTTATCCATAGCTGAAATGTTCATATTGTTATTTATAAATTATATAAGTTCTGTACATAAATGTGATTTTATAATACCTGGTTTCTTTTTCTTATATAAACCTCTTATTTTAAATGTATATCTATTAACATGAATGGATTAAATAATCCAGTAAAGAGGGGGAGTCTGCTCAAATACTTGCAGTTACATAAAGCTCAAATAGTATTTCTATAAGAAATGCATTTTTAATAAGGATGTAAATAAACTATCATTAAAGAATTATTTGATTTTAGTAGGTTCTGGTTTTCAAGCTGAAAGAAGAAGCACTCTCATTCTATGGGAGAATTCATCAGTAATGCCTAATGTAAAAGATACCTGTATTGATAAAAATGGTATGATATGCACTGATGTAGTTTAGTGGAATGGAAAATTATATACTACAGCCTATTACATGAAAGGTGGAGTCATTATGGTTGGTGATTTCAACTGTATTTTATCAAAGATACCACTGCAGATAGGAAACTGAGAATCACAACTTCAGCTAAACACTTAGGAAATTTTGTAAATTTGATTAACTTAAAGGATATACATGAGCCAATAAAAACAAACTGACATCAATTTACTCATTATTCATATAGACACGGAATACAAACAAATATTGATAACATTTTTGTCGCAATCTGTTATCTCATATTGGAGACGTTTCAATAGCATCATGTCCATTACTAGATCACAATGCTATAGTATTCAATGTTATATTAAAAACTGACAACTTAGTACACCATAGGTGATTACCAGCATACATTGTTAAGATAAAAGTATTTAAGGAGTGGTATGTTAAACAGATTAGAAACGTCTTAGTAATAAACATGAATGGTGAAGTATCTGACATTGTCTAGTGAGATTCACTAAAGGCTTATTTAAATGGAAGAGTTACAAGTTTGTATATTAGTAGAAAAAGAGAATGTGACAAAAACTTTAATACACTACAAGCCAATATAGATAAATTAAAGTTAAATCTAAAACCAAATGATATTATCAGTCAGTCAGAACTTAATAAACTTAAATACAAAAATATGTTGAAATTCTAAATCATAAAGTTTCAATAAACCTGGAAAAATATAAGCTTCAAGCATATTCAGTAAACCCATTAAGCTTACATAAACTTGCTATTAGATTAAAGAACATTAATAAACTAAATCAAAGAAACGATAACACATATAAAGAGTAAAAAATAAAGAAGAACAGATGTTAAAGGTATTTTGAAAGCTATGGAATATGGAATGAAAATATAAATAAAAATATAAATAACTTAGGTAATGATGAAATAGTTGAACCTTTTCTAAGGAAAAATATAAAAAAAATTAACAAGTAAACAAATAAAAACATGGATAGACCATTCACTTTAACAGAAATAAAAGATCAAATAAAAAAGTAAAAAAATAATAAGGCATCGGGCTTAAATGATCTTATACCAGAATTATATAAAGTACTACTGGATGATGCTGTTAAAATATTAGAAAAGGTCTATAGAGAAATAAAAACAACTGGTGAAGTCCTCCAATCATGCAAATATTCCTTCATATCACCTATAGACAAATAAGGATGAAGCTGCCAGGTAACAGCAAAAGAGGAAGGCCTAAGATAAGGTTTATGGAAGTGGTGAGAGAGGACATGCAGGTGGTTGGTGTGACAGAGCAAGATGCAGAGGACAGGAAGAAATGGAAACAGTTGATCCGCTGTGGTGACCCCTAACGGCAGCAGCTGAAAGAGGAAGAAGATCACCTATAGACAAATAAAAACAACCAGTCATAAAAGTGTTCATCATACAGACCCACTTCACTTTTAAATGTGGACTGTAAGATGTTCATGTCCATTTTAGCCAACAGAATTAATTTACTAATACATAAACTAATTAACAATGATCAGAAATTTTAAATAGAGAAGTACAGGATGATATAATAAGAATACATACAGTAACAGATTATGCAAATAAAAACATAAAAGAACTTTCTAGCATTAGTCTTGATTTATATAAATATTTGACACACTCAATTGGCTTTATCTGTTTAAAACACTTAAAGAACCAAACTTACCGGCTGAGCTAATTGCTTTAATTTCAAATTTCTACAATAACTCTTGTGCTTATGTTAAATTAGTCTCTTTTCTTTCTAATTCCTTTAAAGTACAAAAAGGTACAAAACAAAGTTGTCCATTATCAACTTTACATTGTGCATTAGCAATAGAACCCTTTCTAATAGCATTAGATCTAATAAGAACTTTAATGGAATCAAAATAAAAGATGATTTCAAACTAAAGATTCAGCTCTTTGCAGATGATAATTTACTAACAATAGGAAATATAGAAAAATCATTAGAACATATAATTAGTTCTATGAGACAGTTTGAAGAAATCTCAAATTTAAAATTTTATCATAAAAACAAGTAAATGACTAATTAATAAGAAATTTAAAACAATTTATACACAATATTCTAACTTCAGTTGGAGTTCAAATTAAATATACTGGTATTTCCATTATGCCTAAAAGTAAAGAAATTATGCAAACTAATTTTCGACAGGTTGTTGATACACCTTTAAGTTTAGTCTCAAATTGGAATAATTTTTTCTTTACTATGGAAGAATTATGAATGTTAAGTAAGATAGCAATTCACCCTAAAATATTATTTGTCATACAATTTTTTGTACTGTCTCCATCAAAGAAAAATAATGAAGAAGATAAATAACATTCTACTGAAATTATTTTGGCATCCAAATAAACTGAGAGTTTCTTTTAATTGGCACAGAAAAGGTTGGGATAATGGTGGAAAAGGATTCCCTGATATTCAATTCTAAGCGTTTTCAACAATTGTAAAAGTTATTGCATTGTGGATAAATTCATCATATGATTCAAAATGGAAACAAATACATCAATAAATATTATCTGTACATAATAAACATAACACAACCAGTCATAAACAATTAGTCCCTAATGGTTTTATCTGGCTATTAAAAGATTTTTGGGCGAATGGAAATATTTCTTCTAATCAGATTCCCTATACAAATAATATTATTTCCTCACATATTTTAGCCATTGTATTAAAATTTAATATTTTCTGTATTTCCAATAGCATATACAAATTAATGCTTATAAGTTCACAATTTAACCAAAATGATATAATTGAAAGAACAAAGCAACTTAATTTATTGGCATCAATTCTTAAATGGTACCAAAATGCATATTGTTGAAATTTTAAAGTCTAGATACAATCATGATTCTAAAAATTGGTTAATATTAAAAACATGTAGAGTTTTGTGAACCCAGAGATAAATAAGACATTTAATCTAGGTAAGGAATCATTCTCCAAAATATTGAAATTCTTTATAAATATTAACAATAATGCAATGCAAAACAAATCATACTTGTCATATATTTATAACATTCTTAGGTTATATATCACATATTTAGATAATAGCTATTGGAATTATTCCTCAAACATTAATAATGAAGACTTCACCGAAGAAAACAAGAAAATAACATTAAAGTCTACAGATAAAGCTATATTCTCATTATATTGGAAATTTTTCACTTGGAAATTCTTACACAGAGCTTTTGCTACTCCTAACAAAATCAAACTTTTGAATAAATAAAATAGAATTAAATGCTGGAAATGTGATTCTGAAATAATAGCTGATTGGATGTACATGGTATATGAATGTGAGATCATATCCCCTTTTTGGAAAGAAATTAATAACTTCATTCAAGGCCTGTGGTCAGATAGATGTAATATTTCCAAATCTTTGATTTTATTTAATGCTCTGATTCCTGAGATAATTCCAAAAACTCAAGTGCCTGTTATATGATCTATTCTAGCAATAGCTAGAAAAATAATAACTAAAGACTGGAAAACCAAATCTACCCTGTCTAGTGTTGAATTTATTAGCATGGCAAAATTGTTTGCTGTAATGAATTGCATACTATAAAGATGAAAACTTCTAATGTTACACATTCATATAAATCTTGGCTTAAATTTAAAGATTTGCTTGACAAATAATTATTTTTGATTTGTATAAATTTGATGTATTTATCAGCTGCTGGCATATATAAATAGTTATTTGTTTTATAATTAATTAGTTTGGTATTGGTTATGAAAACAAAATAAAAAGTTTTTAAATGAGAAGTAGATGCTAAAAAGGAGTGTACCAGTACTAAGCCCAGGATGCATCATTAGGCATCTTCATATTTTCCAAGGAAGCTGCATCTGCCACCTTAACTGTGCATGTTCTATCTTTCAGCAAAAGGGCTATCTACCTCACCACATATGAATCTACTTTTAAGAGACTTACCTTATTAACAATGTCAGTATGATGTTTAGGTTGAAAGACTTGGCCAAATCCAAATGAGCTGTGTGAACAGAATGACCACTGCCCACAGCCTTTGTAAACTTCTGAAGAAGTTAACTAAATTGACTTGTAAGGATCTTCCTTTGATAAAGACAAACTGATGGGGGTCTAGCCTGATAAGGCTTTTAATATCATAGTTTATGAGCTTAGATGGGATGCAATCCAGTTTTTTTTTCAAATCAGACTATTACTAATAGGTCTGTAGTTTCCTGGATCCATAGTATGGTTACCCTTGTGTTGGGGCATGAGCAATGCAGTTCACCATACTTGAAGGACAAATATGTAGCTAAACTCAGGTTTAAATAATTTAAATGATTCCCCAAGGGCACATGTGTGGTCTTATTTAAATTATTAGGCCCCACAGAAGTAGAATTTTGTATGTGAAAGACCACCTTCAGTATGTCTTCCTTTATGATTTTAAAGGAGGGATTCAGGAATTTGTGGAATTAGGATATTCATTTAGGGGTAAAGTTTGGACTAAATTTGCCTGTTTTTTTTTGTTTGTTTTTCCTTTTGTTTTTTTTTTGTTTTTTTTTTTTTTGCTATGTCTACTACATTCAAGTGGGTAGCATCATTTTAAGTACATTTAGAACATTGCTGGGTGTTATTTTTAGTTCCCTAATAAAATAAAAGAAGGGGATTGTAATTATCCTTGGCTTCAGAACCTAATTTAAGTTCATGATTTCCCTTACCACTCCAGATAGTAGCTTTTAGTTCTTAACTGATATTCTTTATGCAGACTTTAATATGAGAAGTGTTAGATCTGTTGTATGATTTAAGAACTTTTTCTGTTGTTATAAAGTTTATTTTAATTAATGAACCATTAGAGGGATTTGTTCTCAAACCTCACATTGTATTTGGTTCTAATATGGATAGCCAGGTTTAGGAACTTACCTAGGTGGCAATACAATACCTCAGTATTAACAGCAGCTGTGCCAGGTCTGGTGATATTACAAGGACATTTGGATATTTTTTTTATAGATTTTTGGGGATATCTGTCTATTTGAAATTCTTGAATTCAGAATTACTGCCTGCATGAGTTTTAAAGATTTTGAAAGAGAAGGTTTCAAGTTTATGGTGAGACTTAATCAGGAAGGGAAAAATTAGATTAGAGGGTTGATACATGCAGTGGCTATACTATTTAGGACAATTTCAAAAGTATTATGTAGCCTAGCTGGTTTGATAACTATTCCAGGTGATTTTTATTAAGTCTAAGAATCTCTGGACATACCCAGAGCTGGGTCATGGTTAAATGGGGCCTTAAGGAGGTTGATGGATCAGGACCAGACATACACACAAACACACACACACACACACACACACACACACACACACACACACACACACACACACACACACACACACAGAGCAGTTCCTCACAGCAGCCATTCCAGTGTACCATTACTTGGCTATATTACCCCAGTTACCATAACACTGGTCAGATCTGTCAGTGTGCATATTAATATCTTCTATACTTCCATTATGATTACAGATATTTGGATTTAATTTAAAACTTTTATTTCAAATGCTGTAGCACAAGTACTGCTATTTGTTAAATAAAGCAATGCAGCCTTACAATGAAAACAAACATAGCATGAATAGTAAACATCCTTGCCTCTGAAATTCACATTCATTGAAATGGCACTGAAACCCACATTCAATGAAAATGCATTTGGCCAGTGGTGGATTAAGTTTACCTTTGTACTGTTTTCATACGACAGGCCCCTTGCACACATTTTTAGGACAATACATACAATCATGTGTTCATTGAATCACCATGGCAAAGAATTTTATACTTCAGTGTTTCATCTCCAAATTCAATGGCTGCTGTCCTTGAAGAATAAATTGCCTGTGCTATATTAAAAAAAAATTGGTAAGCTGGTGGTATTATGAGAAGGAATGGATGGCAAACTGATAACAGTTTCATAGATACTAGGCATCTCATTCAAAGGAAGACACACTCAAGACAGGAGTGCCCTCACCCCCCCCCCCTTAAAGTACACTACAGTATCAACAGTCCACATACATGGTGTGAGAGTAGAACCCACAGCCTTCTAGACCAAAGGCAAGTATGCTATCTGTTGTGCTGCTATAATGACTTTCAAACTCTATGGTACAAACAGTGATGGCCATTTGCTAAACAAAACAGTTGCACAGTGAAAACAGACTTAGCATGAGCAATAAACGTCTCTTCCCTTGAAGCTCAAAATTCCTTGGAAATGTAGAACTCACAATCCCTTAATTCACAAATTCCTAAAAAGTGCACTGAAACTCAATTCCTTGAAAATGAACTGAAACACATATTGTTTGAGCAGTCAAGTAGTTGGAGTAAAGGATTCAGAACAGCAAGAATGAATGTTTAAATGTGTATGCATCAACACACGCAGGAAGAAGCAACATGAATGTAAATCTGCATTGCATGAGCAGACGCAGAGTTTATTCTTAAAGGAGACATGAAATGTATTTTTTTTTAGTTTGTGACAGCCCCCAGCCAGTGGGCCCCTCCCCAGCCAGCAGGCTCTAGGTGACTGCCTAGGTCACCTAGCACTTCATCTGGCTCTGGATATACCCAACTTTGAAAATGTAGGTATTTCAGTTTATTGAAAGGTAGTTGAAATCTCCCATTATAAGCACATTTTTGGCAACAGGTAGGTCTTCAAGTACTTTTAGGAATCTTTTATGGTCATCATGGAGGGCATACTGTAAAATGTTATAAGTTATTAGTCTGTCTTGTTCAGGGTAAGTTAGAATTCAATGAGTTTACTTTGTGAATATTTAGAAATCTGTCAAGAGTTGCTGTGGAGCTTGACAGATATTGAAACTTCACCACAGCTTCTATCAGAACCTGAATGCACTGTAAGCACAGAACCCAAGTGTGAAGGGAACGTTACTTTTATAATGGAACTGAGTCTCAGAAACTATACAGACGTATATGTTGAAATTGCAGAAGAGCATCAAAATTAGACAAATTGTTGTTAAGACTTTTGAAACTGAGAAGAGCTATCTTAATATGGTCTTATTTGTTGAAACAGTGCATAACGTAGGTGCTATCTTGGGCCATAGGCTGAAGCTCTGGGACCAAGTGCCAGATGTTGTTAAATCATTTTGCTTCCATCTACGAAACATCTCCAAGATTAAGCATTTCCTATCTCAATATGATCTCTTTGAAGTACTTCATGCCATAGACTCTTCCAAGTTGGACGATTATAAATGCCCTCTATCTAGGACCTCTCTGCACTGAAATGGACCACTTATAGAATCATCTTTTGAAATTCCCTTTGCAGGGGAGGGATAGTTCATTTAATTAGCTTTTTTTTTTTTTTTTTGCTGTTTAACTTTTATCACATAGGCATTTACTACTACTACAGACTTATTTTACTTTATTTTTTATTTATTATTTCCTTTAATTGTATTTGGTGGTTTGTTGCTAAAACACCTAAATAAAATTGAAGTTGAATATTTAGAGTTGTAAATGGCTACACTGATATCTGCTACACTGGGAAGTCTATTAGATGAACTCTCCCTTAAAAAGAAACTATGGGGAAGCAAGGGCTTTAGCCATTATGCTGATGCAGTGAAATGAAAAGTGCAGGGCACCCTTGGTGAAGCAAGTATTGCATGAGGAGGAGATTGTCTCCTTCACTCTTCAAATGAGGCAGCAAGATCATTAGTAAGTCCAGCAAGACTCTAGTCAGTCAGTTCTTAAGCCAGTGATTGACAGCAAAGCCATTTATTTATCAAAAGGTTCAGACTGAAGGGCAATGGCACATACTAAAACAGGTGGACAGGAATTCACTTGGTTGTCAAAACTTGTGTTTTCCCATCTTATGAAAAAACTAAGCTTTTTTCTTATCTAGCTAATGCAGTTTGGCTGTTCATTGCTGTTTGGTAGACAACAACTGAAAGTTATTGATTAAGGAAAAGTTTTTGTTTTTCAAAGAAAATTTCTAAAGCAACTTTACAGTCAGTGTATTGCTATGATTTTGACAAATATACAGTAATGGTGTAACCTGAAATAGCACACTGAAGGTGTTGTAGGGACACTACTACGCTTACAGAGAGGTAATTTTCTGAACACTTTTCCACTTAGGCATATCTGGTCTCTTGCATAAGTGCTAGGGATGTCTGCTATGTATACAAAGTAGCCTACAAGCCTCATAATCTAGCTAGTGGAACTATATGAAAATGGAAAACAATAAACAGTGGCCTGACAACTTCCTGGTATCCCTTGGGCTCAGTGACTATATCTAACTTCACTGGTGCAAACGGTGGAGCTCAGAAATCAGTATAAGTAACCTGGATTTGAAGAATTAACAAGGGGCTAGAGGAATAAGTTAGGAGACTAGTATGAAGAGGCTAACTGTCTGCTCGATAGTGCTGAGTGACAGGGAGAGAGAAAGAGAGAGAGAGAGAGAGAGACTGTAGGAACTAGCCATTGTGCTGCTGTCCTCTAGTCAGGATCAAGGTGTTGTCAGTGGACAAGGCTTAGGAATGCACTGGTCTGTCCCTGGTACCACCTTAACCTGACCTGATACAAAGCTGTCTGGGTGAAATGAACACGTGGACTGGTCATGGAAAAAAAAGAATGCCTTTCCTTGTACCCTCAGCTTTACCCAAGGGCTTCCTGCAGCCTACCATAGGAATCACCTGAAGACGCATGTGACCCAAAAATCTGGCAGTGAAGCAACATTCATTGATACGGGACCATGGAGAGACAGATGGCAAACAGATGAGTACAAGTCTTGGTGTGAGATGGAAATGAGAAAAAAATGAAACTGAGAATGAAAAAGGCATAACCAGTGAACAATCAAAGTGAAGGCAGATAACAGTGAAAAATATTTCATTGAAAAAACACAGGTAGAGGCTAGAGCCAATATTTTTATTCAGGTCACTCTGTCCCTCCTATTTATGCAAAGGATTGTACTATCACACGTCCCACTGTTATATACAGGACCAATATTAACATTTTCAGGAGTATCAACATGTAGCAGCCCGCTAATAATGCAGTAGGAACTGTGTTAACACAACAGACTAATGCTGTTACTCCAAAATCACATCCACAATCACTATCCTAATCAAATACTACCACCTTATGTCTTCCTTCTCCATAAACAGCTTACCTTGCTGTCTCTGCTCCCCTTCTTGACCCTTAATAAGCAACTTTCGTGAATTATAATTATTATTATTATTATTATTATTATTATTATATCAGGAAGTCGAACAGCAATACCATCCAAATGATTCAATAGGCTTTGGTCTGAATGCTAATTTTTTCTCAAACCTTCATTAACTATGAATGGGACCTGCCAAAATTACTTGTCACTGAAACCAGGCTTACATTTATGAAACTCATGTGACTTTAACCTTGATATATATATATATATATATATATATATATATATATATATATATATATATATATATATATAACCTGTATTTGGTCGAAATGCAGGTAATCTTTGAGGTGGTCAATACAGTGTCTATTGTATTCTTCTGATGTCCTTCTATGTCACTGTTACAGTATTCTAAAGAGTAGCGATCTCCCGCCATGGCAGCCTGATGCCCAGCCAGTATAGAAAAGACTAATGCTGTCATATGCACCATACATCACACTTATGCTCCCTGCACAGAACATAGGGCATAAAAAGGACATATGGATGCAACTATCCAGAACTTCTTTACTGTCAGTTTAAATGCTATTATTGCAAGTTGGTCTGAATGCCTTGTTATTGTACTGAATACTTAGATGCCAGATAAGTGCTCTGTTTTTTTTTTTTTTGTTTTGTTTTTTTATTTTCTTGATCATGTATTTTATTTTCCTACCTAGGGTTCATGTCCACTAAGAAGGGGAAAATGTGAGTATAGGAGGCAGATTTCCCATAAAGATTGCCATGGACAGTGTCTTTTCTGTTTGGGTGCTTCCCACAACCATACCTCTTGTAGTATCTGTAAGGCATTTGTGCCTAAGGCACTCAGATGCCATTTGTCTTCCCTAGCCATTTATCTTGAAAACCAGTGGCTTAAATAGTTAGCCTAGGGTACCATGACAGCCTCCTTTAACCCTTAGATACTCCTGCTAGGTAAGAAGGGGAAGAAGTCTCAGCCGGATTCTTTAGCTGCTCATCCTCGACCGGACATCCTTCTAGATGCAGTTAACAACTGTTCGGCATCTACATTGTATTCCTCTGCCATGACCCAATTGGATGCCAGCAAGGATCTGTCTTTTTGCATGTCCTCTGAGGCTTTGTAGGCGTCTGCTCCCAATGTTGAAGGGGAACCATGCTTGATTATGTCATAGGGTCCTAGAGATTTTCGACAGATATTGGTCAGGGAACAGGTTCCATGTTCTATTATCAAATCTCACCAAGGGTTGGAACCTCCAGTATTTGTTAGAGGTGAAGTACCTTCCAAGAAAAAGAGAAACAATGAAGCGTGATTCGGTCCATTAAAAGGATCTTCAAAGGGAATGGCAAGAGTTTACTCAGGGCATGTTTTCTGCCTTGATGAGCCTAAAGCCTCCTCAAGGAGTTCTGTACCTGTTTCAACTTGGACCTCTACCTTCTAAATGACTTAGCGAACTGGATTCCTTGGATGAGGATTCAGTGCCTGATGAGGTGTGTTTGTTCTATTCTTCATGGATGCCTTCACCTTTGGCTTACGTTTCTGATGAAGAGTCTGTTAGCTCTGAGCCTCCTTTTGAGGAATTGTCCTTTGGAGGCACAATTGCAAGGATGATGGAATACTTTAAGTGGGATTCTTCTGAAGTTTCTGATATTCAGAGAAGATATTATATTTTGCTTCAGGTGGATACTCCTAAACCATGGGCAGTTCCTCCTGTGTTGGCTACCTTATTAGATGCTTTTATTGCTGCTTCCAAGTATTCTGATTCTCAGCCTCCTGCTCCTAAGAAACCTGATAGGTTCTATAAGGTTCCTGAGGGCTGTCAATTTGTATTTAAATGTCCTTCTGATGATCCTGCTGTGGTGTCAATCTTTTCTGACAAACCTTCTAAGCTTTTACCCTCTTCCAAACATTTGCCTTCTGATATGGATAGTAGGGCAATGGAGAGAATCTGTAAGAAAGTTTACACTGCTTCTACTCTGGCCTTTAAGGCTAATTACCAGACCCACATGACCAGGTATGCTCTGGCCTTGATTGCTCAGGCTTGTCAGGTTATTTCTCACCTTTCTGATTCTGAAGGCAAATCCTCTGCCTTACCTACTTTAGCTTCTGCTTCGTAAGTGGCTCGCCACTCTGTTATGTGTAGCTATGATACTGCTGCTGCCTCTTACAGGGCTGCAGCTTTTGGGTCTGGCATGAGTTGTTATTCTTGGCTTTGTCTCCAGTCTCTGTCTGATGACACTAAGACCACATTTTTGGATGCTCCTTTGGATAATAAACATCTTTGTGGGACTGCTGCTGACATGTTTAAGGCTCTTCACGAAAAGTGCTATGCCTTGCAGGACCTTAAACATTTTTTGTCTCTCCTGTCCCAAAGTTCCAGAGGAATTATCCTGCTAGGTCTGTTTTTGTTCACAGGCAACCCCACCAGGCTTCCAAAGGCAGGAAGGGTGGTAGGCAGGCCCCATCTGCTGAGGCTTATCAGATTTATGTGGCCCAGAAGCCTCCTTTATCTGATAAGCCTGCTTCTCTTTGACAATCTGCCCCCTTTTTAGATCAGGTTCATTTGTCCCTTCAGCTTTCCCTTTGTCTTCCAAATTTGCATCTCATCACTTCAGACTTGGGTTCTTTCTATCATCTGTCAGGGTTACTTCATAGGTTCATTGGTTCATAGAGTAATACTAGGCTAAGTGCCCTTGTGGGTCATTTTAAGCCTAACCAGTTACCCCATGTGAGACTCAAACCCTGCACTTTGTGTCTGTAAGGTAAACACCTTAACCATTATGCCAACCTCCCACCCCTGGTTCATGGTATGGAAGTCACTCCCTCCTTTTTCAGGGAATACTCAACCTCCTCTAGAGCAACTTCCTCATTTCCCAAAGGTTCTAGGGTCCCTGATGAACCAAGGAAACATTCAACCTGTCCCCGTTCCCAAGTGAGAAAGGGTTTTATTTATGTTCCTGGTTCCTCGAAAGAAGGGCACTTGGAGACCTATTCTGGATCTCTCCCAGCTCAACACCTTTCTCAAGGTCCCTTCTTTTTGGATGCTTACTCTTCAAACCCTGTTTCCGCATGGATATCTAAGGCCATTTCCTTTTGTTATACTTTTCATTGCAAATCTCTGTCGACTTCTGTTAGAGCTCATTCCACTAGGGCAGTTACCTCTTCTGGTGTCTTCTTCAAGGGGTTGTACACCAATTCCATATTTCAAGCTGCTATTTGGTCTTCACTGCATATATTTACTAAGCATTATAAGTTGCATATGGTTTCTAGATAAAGAGCAGGTTTTGCTGAAACCATTTTATATGGATTTGTTGAGAGCTCTTCTCAATTTTCCACCTACCATTCTATTTCTTGAGCTTTTCTGCTCTCCCTCCTGTTTAGGATACTGCAACAGTGATACAGAAGGACATAGTACAGTTGTGTAAAATCTTGCCAGAACAGTAAAGGTCCTGCTCTTCACTCTTGGAGTATTCTTTCCTTCCCTCCAACCCCCTCTTGTTTGTTCTGAATTTTGTTTTAGATTCCCTTCTGGCTGAAAGGTTCCCCTTTTTCTTCTGCATTTTTTTCCTTCTGGATGTGCAAGGCCCTAAGGAAACTGTTCTCTTTGTGGAAATTCACTTCTGGGTAGTTGCATCCATACGTCCCTTTAATGTCCAACATTCTGTGTGGGGAGCATGTGTGACTTATGGCCCATACAAGATCATTTGGCTTTTGAATTCTGGCTACAACAGTGAAGAGAAGGACATCTACTGTTATGGTAAGATTTTACACAGCTGTACTTCTCTGGAGACTGACTAAATATTAATTAATAGTCTTACTCATTTCCTAAAGAGCTACATTTCTTTCCTAAGCAGCCATTGCATATTGACCCAGATCTGCCTTAATCTGAACCATGATTTGCAACATATTGCATTTCCATCACAGATCAGCAAAAAAAAAAAAAAAAAAAACAAAAGCTGTTGTTTCCCTGTCTCTCTTTTCATGTGGGGTCACTAAGTCAAAATGATTTCTCACTTGCAGGCTGCAATACAGGAATAGAAAAAGTGCAATTTAGTATATATTAACCAAATTGTGCTCAGTGAAACCCCAGTATATTAGGAATAACAATAGAGACAGTTTCAAGTTAAGTGCAGTCTATTTACAATGGAAAAGTCAATGCAAAGGTCAGTTTCAACTTAAATGAAAATGAGCAGTCTTTACGTAATACATTTCTGGTTACTTAAAGTTAAGTTCTCTGATCATCAGTGCCTTTTTAAAGTCTCTCAGTAAAATACAATATCCTTTACAGTTCACAGGCTTGGCACTGCAAATCAGATAAAGCCGGGCATCCACAGTAGACTCCTAGTACTCCTTAAATAGATCCACAGGACTTTGGCTGGTATTTTCACAGTGTCTTCTGGTCAGGGTCCACCAAAAGTCCCAACACTTGACCTGAAATCTCTCCCTGTAAGATGCAAACATCCCTGAAATTGTTGGCTTCCAGCCATTCATTTAACATCCCTTCACAAGTGTTTCACATTTAAGTATACTATTCCAATTTTTCCAACAGATGTTCAATAAACACCTCCATCAAGTTCTTACTATAATATGAGGTGCATATGCAGCTCATCAAAACAGCATTTCTGAAATATCAGATTGCCAGTATGCCACAATACACACACACACACACACACACACACACACACACACACACACACACACACACACACACACACATGCATATGTGGAAATATATATGTATACGTACATATGTGTGTGTGTGTGTGTGTGTGTGTGTGTGTGTGTGTGTGTGTGTGTGTGTGTGTGTGTGTGTGTGTGTGTGCATGTCTCAGCTAAGAACAAATTCTCAAAACAGCTTTGAAAAAAACATCAACCTAAAAAGCTTGTACAAGCAAAAAAAACAAACAAACAAACAAAAAATTCAGTTCCTCTTCACCCCCCCCCCCCGACCTCCTGATAATTATATATACCAACTCCAAGATCGTACTACAGCAGGAAAAGGACAAATTCCCAGACTCAGCTGTACCAGAGTCTCACACAAAGAGCTGCCTGCATGCAGAAAAATAAGCAAAAACAACATCCACATTCATGAACGTTCACTAGTAGCTATTACACTCATAGATATAAGCAGACATGGATTCATACATACCTGAATAAACAGATAGATATATGATGCCTTTGGTTTCAGCTGATCAGCTGACCACCTTCTCCTTCAACCACCTAGGATTTTGGTTCATATGCAAGTTTTAGTCAGCTAATCCTGCCAAAATTGCTGTATCCTCCCTTTCTCCTCCCTGCATTTTGAGAGCCTCCTGGAGTAATGGTACAGTAATACTGGAGTAATGGTATAGTAATAGTGCTGCTGCTGCTGATTTCCTTCTAGCATGGCTTTTAGCTTGTCTTGATTCTCAGGCATTTGTAGAGTTGTAGCTACCAGTAATTCACTTTATAATCTTCTCTTCAGCTTTTGGTAGACTCAGCTTGTGCACTATAGCATTCCAGTGTTATATCCTCCGAAATACCATATCTTCAGATTGTGGACCATTATCCAATGTGACAAAATTAAGTATGCTTTGTGTAAAGAAAATAGACTTCAATACACTTATCACACTGTTGCATGTGGTCTGTGTTAATTAAATCACTTCAGGTTCCTTGGAGTAATACTCTTCATATGTTAACTACATCACTTCTCTGAAATGGAACAATTCAGTGCCCATTGAACTCCATGTATGAAGGTTTTCTTCCTTATCAAGCCAAACATGGAATATATCAATTAACACTTCTGGATTGTTACAGTTGCATAAAGTCAATATATCACAGATTTGCACCACATCTTTATCCGTGCCACCATTTCTGTCCACATCTCTAGCACTGTCTCTGCACTTTGCTTTTCAAAGATGTTTAGGTACAATCATCTTGTTGGCTTTCAGCTCCTATGCATACAGTGATAAATCCCTGATACAGCCTAGATAACATGAGGTGAAGCAGTGACTCTGGATCTTGAAGAACCAGGTGCTAGGCTAAGAATGAGCTGCCATTGGGGAGGGCGGGGGTCTGGTGGTTCCAGTCTTTGTCTACATTTAGAAGCAGTAAGAAAAGTCAGGCTGGTGTCATTAATACAAAACAGACAAGGGATGTAGACTTGGTTTGCCTAGCCAGTGACAGAGGCCCTCAATGAAGTGTGAATGTAGAAGCATGCACAAACTAGAGGAATGTGTAGTGGGCTCTTGTGTGATGTAAGGGCTCTACATCAGTCACCAAGAGGTAGCCTTATATAAAGAAAATCCATGGCATCCAGATGGATGATGGCTTCACTGAAGGTTCTCTAAAACAGTCAAGCCACTAAGTGGGCTGTAATATTGCAGGCGAAGGTTAATGGTCATATTAGCTGCCTCATGCAAGCCTTCATGCTATCAGTCAGAGCACCCCATGAGGAGGGCCTAATTAGCCATTTCATAGGGCAGATGACTGCAAGGGAAGGCTGATTCTGTGAAATGTGAGGGTTTTAACAAATTCCTGTTTTTTATTATTGACAGAATTGTTGACCATTTTAGAGAGGGTGATGTTAACCTATACTTAGAGAAAATGGAATTGGAATGGCAATTGAGGACAAACGCCACAATATCTCCAGGTATTAATGATAATGTAACATTAAGTTCTGTCTTGAAGTTAAGAGCATTGCAAGTTTAAGGTCACCATTAGATATAATGGTTAATTTTTTCCTTTTGGAATTTCATCTATACAGGCTTTTAAAATGTATGTGGTTCCTTGGTATGCTTCTGTTAGCTAAGCTTTTTAAAGTTTTAAAGTTTTATTACAGTATTTATTAATTAATTGTATTCAACAGCAGGGTTTGCACATATTTATATATGGTTATATCTATATTTAGTTATTTAGTTACTTAACATAATAGAATATACTTTTTAATGTGTCTAAGTGTTTTTAACCTTATTCCTTTAAGAAACTACTCATCACAGTATTGTATAATTAGTAGTGGGCATGTTGTATTCTATAGTTATATAAATGAAGTTGCTTTTTGTGGTTCATTTATTCAATGTTATGTTGCTTTTTGTGGTTAATTTGCTCTGATGATGCCCTATTGATACAAGGTGAAAGTGCTTAGTATTTGAATAAACGGTTTTGGTTCTCCTTCCAACCTGGTTGTGGATTTACTCAGCGTTTTGGTATTTGTTTTCTTTTTTATGTGTATATGCTCTTCTGAGCTAGTTCGTTTTATTTAGTGTTTTCTACCATATAAGATATAATTTCTTCCAAAATTGCATGGGTTTTAACACTAATAGTAATTCCCAAACACAAAGGAGAACACACACTGTACTTCGATTTCAGGAAAATCATAGCCACAGCAGTATCTTCCTTTAAGTATGAAATGCCATGGGAAGATGACTTGTAAAATAATGTTTGTTCGACTAAGTATATTAATATTCTGCACTTCACAAATGAAACATTGGTAGATCCCTCCAAGGAAACATACAGTTAGTTCAGTGTCAGTGGCACAACAGGTACTACACTCACCTTTGGTGCAAAAGGGTGTGGGTTTTACTATTCCCACTCCAGTTAGATTGATTGCTGACACTGCCATGTACATAAGGGGGGTACTGCCCTCCTGAGTATGCTGTCCATCAGATAAGATGTTAAACTGGGGTCCCATCTCCTTGAGTTGGTGGTAGTTCAGGTGGATGTATAAGATTCCACAGCACCTATTGAAATGAGTATTCATTGAATAGTGGGATTAAATGCCCTTGCTAAATGTCCCCTAGTAGTATAAAAAACATTTTGGGTCTTCCTTAATAGTAGGCCACTAGCCTAGAGGGATTAACCTATCAACAAAGGTTAAGTAAAATATATATACTGCTATGATAGCACACAGAAACTCAGGAGTCCAGAAGCAAAAATCTGCTCACAGTATTATCATATAAATATAAATATTTGTATTTCTGACCTGGATAGTATTTCACACACACAAATCTGTCTCATTGTGTTGGAACAACTAAAGTCTTCAGTAGGTAGAAATTAAAGGAGGAGACTAAAATATTTATACCAAGAGTATGCATGTATGTAGTTAGTCAGTTAGTTAGTTAGATAGTTAGTTTAACTTCCATGTTCCTTCCATCCATCCATCCTGATGTGTTTGTATGCAATAAACTACTTAAACGAACACCCAAGTCCTATCATCTTCTTATTATACACAAGATGAGCTACATGGTGTCAGAATGGGATCCAGAGTCACAGCTGTGAGGCAACCGGTTTGAAATGGAGGAATACACAGAAGTTAATCATCTCAACCACTCAAATGACTCACAAAACATGTCAGAAACAAATTCCAGGTACTAAAACTCGCTTAAATGATTTCTTTCACTACGAATATAAAAGAAAGTATTCAGAACACTCAGAACAAATTCCTTATTAAACAAAATGTCTGAAACTATGACAAATTAATAAAAATATTCAAAATAATTACAAAAACATTTGAAACAATATCCGAATTGCATAAAATGTATAAAAAAGGGAAAATGACAGTATTTTTTCACTATGTACTACTTTTTTGCAATAACTAAAGCTATTCAAAACATCTGGTGTGCAAAGTGTTTGCAAGTGTGTGTAGTATTACAGTGCAGTTATTTCACAAAGCACAATCATTTCAAACCATATTTCACAAAGTGCAGTTATTTCAAAGGCTATTTTACAAAGTACAGTCAGCTCAAAGTATATTTCACAGAGTATTGTATTTCGTATTTATTGCGCATTTGAATATTGTTGCAAGTACCTGGTGTGTGTGTATGTTTATACATAATTACAAGGGCCAAGATTGCATTGTGTTTTACTATAATCTGTGAGTATGGCAGAAGTATTTCTCAGACCTGCACCACTTGTGTTTGATAATAATATTGCAGATAATTAGAGACTGTTTGAGCAGGAATATGATATTTGTATACAGGGTGCTATTTTGACAAAGACACAGGTACAAAGGCATTTATTCTGCTTAATTTAGCTGGTTCAGAAGCCACTGAAAGAGAGCATTGATTTGTGTATGCACCTGCCATGTTTGCAGGGGAGGAAAAAGACCACCATATTGTAGTACCAGCTGAAACTCGGGAAGACCCTGAGTGCATAAAATGTAAATTTAGAGAAATGTGTAACCCCCAAATGAATACTACAATGGAAAGGCACTTATTTTACACAACAGATCAAACACCTGGTGAAACTTTTACAACATATATAACTGACTTGAAAAATAAGGTTAAAACATGCAGACTTGGTGATATGAGAGATGAGTTGATAAAAGACAGGCTTGTGTGTGGTATTAATGACACAGTGAGAAAGATTTTGCTTCAAGACAGTGATTTGACATCAAATAAAGCCATAGAGATTTGTCCAATATACGAGCTTACAGAAAGGGGAACAAGTATACTTACAAATGAGAAAGTAAGCCTTCCAGTACCTTCCAAAGCCAATGTAGATAGTATGCAGCACAAGGTTAAAAGATACAGCCCAAAGGGCGCGGACTCCACAGCAAAACCCAGAGTAAGTTTAGTAAAATCTAGGGCACACTCAGTAAAAGGGCTCCTGGTTACCCCAACTCTAATACCAATTACAGACCAATAAAGTTAGCTGCAGTACCAGATTTTATTGCCAGCTGTCATAATTGTGGTGGAAATCATGAACCTAAAGAGAAAAGTGCTTAGCTTTTGGTCAGCAGTGCCATTCTTGCAATAAGTGGAATCATTTCAAAAGGTTTTGTAAATCAAACAAGGCACAATCTTTTATCAAAATACAGCACACAAAGAGGCAAGCTGATCAATTAGAAAGCTGCAACCCTACTTTTTATGTTAATGTTGTGTCTGTGCTTGGTGAAACAGTCAATGCAGTAGATTTGTGGGCAAAGAATGAAATCTTTTGTACTGTCCAGATTAACGGGAAACCTGTAGAGCTCAAAGTAGATACTAGCTCTAAGCTCAATGTTATGTCAGCAGAAACATTGGCTAAATATGAGACAGCGCACCAAAGAGGGAGGATGTAGAGCAGAGTGTGTGATATATCTTTAAGAAGCATTCCAGTCAGTGGGCATGTGCATATAAGTACTGAGCATGTGCAAGCAAGAATTCCATTTTGAGTGAGCAGCCAGACTGAGAACATGCATGTAGTCAATCAGTTAGATAGTTCCTTTAAGTTCAATGTTCCTGCCATCCATCCTGATGTGTTTGTATGCAATAAACTACTTAAATGAACACCCAAGCCTCATCATCTTGTTATCATACAGAAGATGAGTGACACTAACATCTTCTGAAAAACAGGGAATTTATACAAGTGTGTATGTAGGCATGTGGGGGGCCAAAAAGTTTACTAGAGCACAAAGATAATCTAAGGCTATGAGAACTGCATGGAGGAAGGAAGCCTCCTAAGGAATGGTGGAAACAGCTTTACAGCCCCCTCCTCCCTGTAGGAATTGGCATCAATATCCAAAAGTACACCAAAGCACTATATGAGCATTTATATAAATGCATGGAATAAGGAATACTCGACATCCTCCGCAAGGAAGAGTAAACCTGTCTGGTGGACATCTGCAATAAATAAACTCTATAACAAAAGGAAAAAAAAATTGCTGACCAAGACCAAGAAGGAGCAGGTGCTAAATTGGAAGCAATGTCTCCTTAGCCTGAAAAAGCAATAAGAGCACTAGTGAAATCCTCCAAAGCAAACTTCAAGTGCAAATTGGCCACATCTACTAGAAACAATCATAATACCTTCTTCACATATATCCACAACCTCAAAGGAAGCACCCAGATCTGTTCAGAACTGGTGGTTAAGGACACCACATATACAAATGCCATAGATATAGAAAACTTGCTGGCTGACAGATTCAGCGAAAACTTCACCCCCTCTGCCCCCCTCATCAGTAAATCAGGACATCCCCAATACCTGCTCCCTTCCCCTTATATCTAGGGAACATGCCATCACTGCTCTCTCAAAGACAAAAAATACAGCCTCCAAGGGACCCGATAACATCCCAGGCTGCATCCTACGTGAACTCAGGAAGGAACTTGCAGCAACATTAGGCTCCCTATTCAACCAAAGCCTGAGTACTGGCTTCATCCCAGCTGAGTGGAGGACAGACATTGTTATCTTTTTGCACAAAGGTGGAGCGTCCACCGATCTGGGAAATTATAGACCTATCAGCCTAATTAGCCTGCTCTGCAAGGCCATGGAATGGATTATCATGGACCTCATTAACAAGGACGTTGGCAACCTCCAAACACACGATCCCACACAGTATGGCTTCGACAAGGGGAGGTCATGTCTGTTAAAACTGACCGACTTCTTTGAGACAGTCACCAAAGCCATGGACGAGAGGAAAATGGTGCACACCACCTACCTTGACCTGGCCTAAGCCTTCAACACTATTCCCCACTCGGGCATAATACATAAACTTTCTCAACTAGGCATCAATCCATATGTTACCAGATGGGTAGCAAACTGTCTCACCAATAGAACCCACCTAGTCAAAATAGAGGAAACCACCTCAAGCAGCAGACCCGTAACAAGCGGCGCACCCCAGGGTTCGGTCTTGGGGCTTTTGTTATTTGGGGTATACTTTTCTGAGGTGCAGGCCAAAACCAGTGGGCTATGGCTGACAAAGTTTGCAGATGACTGCAAGTTGGGTGCTGTCATCAATTCCCCTAGTTATGTGGGCATCCTCCAAAGGGTCTCACCCAGACAAATGACTGGTGCCAGAAACATGCCCTCAAGCTCATTACCAAAAATTACATCATCATCACCTTTGGAGAGAGTGACAGCCCCACAAATTATCACATTAATAACATCATAGTAGTGAGGGATTTGGGCACCCAGGTTGATAGCAACCTGACTTTTGGCCATCATGTTGTTTCCGTTGTATGGAAAGCCTTCTACATGGTCCACCTCATAAGTAAGGGTATCTCATCCAGGGACAAGGAGGTCATAAAATCCCTGTATTCTTCCCTTATAAGGCCCATTATTGAGTACAATGCCCCTTTCGGCATGTACCTCGCAAAGCACATGCAGCAGGTGGAGAGACCACAGAGGTTCCTCACCAGGAGAATCCAGAGCCTCAAACATCTACCATACACAGATAGGCTAAACGCCCTATCCCTCTACTCAGTTTCATACAGGCTCCTCAGAAGTGACCTCTGTCTGGCATACAAGGCGATCTCGGACACTGGCTTGATGAGACTGATGCATATCCACAAGTCATGCTCCACTCGAGTAACCCGCATGCACGGCCTCAACATGGTCTGTAACATCAATAGGACATGTTGGCAGGACAGATTTGTGTCCCAGAGACTCCCCCATCAGTGGAATAGACTCCCTCCCCACGTCAAGCACAAGTACCTCTTTACTCCTTTTTAAGCGCAACCTGGATAACTGGATGGGAAACAGAAAATACACCCCTGGGATTCCACCCATGTCCCTGCTGGACAGGGCATCAGGAGCTGACTTGCCTAAACATGGACTAAACTCTTGGCTAGGCTTATAAGGGCCTCAGGGCCAATAGACTAGTAACTTCCTATGATCCTATGAGCCTAAGAAGACTGTGTGTGGGGGTGGGGGGGGGTGCTGAAGTGGCCATAGTAGGTAAATGCAAAATAATGAACAGGAAGCATTTCTAGCACATGTGCAAAATTAAAACACACACACACACACACACACACACACACACACACACACACACACACACACACTGAAAACAATGTGTTATAGGAATAACTGCACAATTGCACAATGACAGTGGTTAAATGTAAGTGAAAATGCAAGGGAAGGCTTTCATAACATCTTTTCAAAGCAGTGTTATTAAATGTTAAATATGCTAAGGTTAGATGTCAGATCTAATCAACTAAAAATGTTTTTCTAAAGATGAGCAGCCACTTAAACTATATTATTTTTCAGTCATGTTTTCTTTGGAATTTTATTTTATTTTTGTTTAATTTTAAGCTAGGGTTAAGCCCTGATCCACTTGGACTTTTTTCAGCTTACACAGGTATAAGTCTCCTATACAATGCAATGCAATGCTAAGTGAGTAGAAAACACAGGACCAGTATACATTTGGCAAATGAATAATAAATAATTTTTTCATCTTCTCATACATCAGAATGGCATATTCAAGAAATGCATAACAGTAGGTAACTGGTGTAATATTTCTACCATGTTGCATAATGTCTATAGAAAATACAAAGGTAAGGGAAAACAGCTCTTAAACCTTACAAAAAAGCACCTAAAAAGGCATGTCCAAGGGTCAGCTTCCGGTGGTTTCTCCTGTCCAACTGGTGAATCTGGGCATACTGGGGCAATGCGGCAACTGCCTCATGTACACAGACAATCCTCTTCTCCTACCACCCAACACTACAATCTGTGAGAGATGCACTTACATAGTCAAACTGAAAGCAAAGCTCTCTCCATTCAAGACTGTGCTAGACAGTCAAGAGGAGAAGGCTAGCACCTGCATTACACCTCTAGGAACTCATAGCCCTTCAAAACCCACACCATCAACTCCCACACATAGCAACACTAAACCCACATATGCGGAGGCCCTTAAATTTAACCTGCCCAAGCAACGAGGACCTCCGAAGCTGAAACGCAAACACCAGTCACAACCAAAGTGACTCATAGCTCACAGCACCAGTGTGCCACCCAACAGCAGCCCCTAAGGCAAGACAATGTACCCAACACTTTAGTCATATGTGACTCTATAGTCAGGCACACTGATGTCCCACTCACCGGGCTGAACAAGGAGAAAATTACAGTCAGCTGCCTGTCAGGTGCCAGGATCCACCACATAACGTATGCACTCAAGTCACTCCACAACAAGTACAAATACGACTCTGTCATTGTCCATGCTGGAGTAAATGACTTGAGATGCACCTCCTTGGACTACATGAAAAGAGACATGGAAGAGCTCTTGGATCATGTGACCCAGGCAGGTATGACCCTAGCCCTGAGTAGCATCCTGCCTTCGCCCAGAATTATACCACAGTATAAGGACAAAATGATTGACTTCAACAATTGGCTAAGCTTCTGATGTCATTCAAAGGGATCCAGTATTTGTCTGCCTGGGAAGACATGATCGACAAACCACAATGCTTTGCCAGAGATGGTCTGCACCTGTCATCCCTGGGATTCAGGTTACTGGCTAAAGCTCTTGCCACCCCTATAGTGCCTTTTTTAGGCAAGGTTCAAAGGATAAAACCACCACCGTAACAGATACAAGCATGCAAAATCTGAAGGTAATGCTACTCAATGCTAGAAGTCTAAACCTCAAAATGCACTCTCTCGAGGCACTCCTAAAAATGGAGAACATCGATATCTGTGCAGTGACTGAGACCTGGTTCAAGGCTCCAGAGAGCACCCCTGCAATATCAGGCTACAATTCTTACCACACTTTTCGGCCAAAAAACCAAGACCGAAACACTAAAGGTGGAGGAGTGTCCATATTCACCAAGGATATTCACACCTCCAGGCTAGTTGCCCAACACAATGCATCTGAAATTCTCCAGGTGCAACTAACACTAGGTAAGACTGCAATCCAAATTGTAACTTTCTACAGATCCCCCACCATACCCCAAGATTCTCACTACACCTTCCTAAACATACTGGAAAATATTAAGATACAACCAAACACCCTAATACTAGGTGATTTCAACCACCTTGCCATTAATTGGGAAAACTACTCGGGTACCAACTCCTTTTCCCAACAGTTCTTGGAATTCATAAATTCCAATGCCCTGGATCAACTAATCCATTGTCCCACCAGGGGCTCCAATATCCTAGACCTGGTCATTACCAACATGGGAGATAGATGCTCCACACCAGTGGTTCACCCCCTCATTGGTCAGGTCTGACCATAAGCAAATCACCCTTGACATCCACATACCACCCACACCCCCCAGTAAGGAAACCTCCTTAAAAAACTTCTCCAAAGCCAACTTCATGCTACTGAAGTCAGAAGTGACAAACTTCACAACACACACGCAGACAGGATCTGGAAGCTCGACTGCAGAATCCTACACTAAGGCACTGTACGAGCACATCCACTCGTGCATGAATCGTGCCATCCCAAATAGAACCAAGATGCTCTTCTCCAAAAAAAGGAAGCCAATCTGATGGTCCCCTGCTATAAACAAACTATACAACAGAATGAAGAAACTGTTGCAGAAAAGAGGAAAATCCCAGGATGCAAAAAACTCCCTCACCAGCCTCAGTAGGTAGCTGAGATCCCTCATAAAAACCTCAAAAGCTAGTTACGAAAATAAAATTGCCAAAGATTTCAAAGACAACCACAAGGCATTCTATAGTTATGTCAAGAATCTAAATGGCAATGCTCAGATCTGCTCTGAACTACAACAGAATGGCATTAAATATACTGATCTCAAGGATATTGCCAATATCCTGGCAGATCGATTTAGTGCCAACTTCACTCCCCTCTCACCCCCTAAAGGGCCCATCTCAATACCAAAAGATTGCCAAAATCCGATAATCACAGCCACACAGGTAGAAACAGCACTCTCCAAAGCTAAGAATACAGCATCCATGGGACCAGATGACATCCCAGGCTGTGTACTACATGAGCTACAGAATGAACTGGCACCCCACCTAAGTGTCATGTTTAATCATAGCCTCACCTCAGGCTTCGTGCCCACTGAATGGCGCACAGCTACAGTTATCCCGCTCCACAAGGGAGGATCCACCTTGGATCCCGGAAACTATCATCCCATCAGTCTGACAAGCCTGATCTGCAAGGGCATGGAACGCGTTATCATGGAACTTATAAACAAAGACATTGGCAACCTCCAGACACTGGACCCCACCCAGTTTGGGTTTGTGAAGGGCCAATCTTGTCTCCTGAATCTGACTGACTTCTTCAAATCGGTCTCCAGAGCTGTGGACGAGGGTAAGGCGGTCCACACAGCCTATCTGGACCTCGCCAAGGCCTTCAACACCATCCCCCACTCTGGAATAATAGATAAACTTACTAAGCTGGGCATAAATCCCTATGTCACTCGATGGGTTGCCAGCTGGCTTACTGACAGAACCCAGACTGCAAAAGTAGCCGACTCCAAATCCAGCTCCAGACAAGTGACAAGTGGAGTGCCTCAGGGTTCAGTCCTGGGACCACTCTTGTTTGGCACCTCCTTCTCTGAAGTACAGGCCAACATTAAGGGACTCTGGCTAACAAAGTTTGCAGATGACTGCAAACTGGGAGCCATTATTGAATCCCCAAATGATGTGGATATTCTACAAAAGGGCCTTACAGAAACAGATGCCTGGTGCCAAAGCCATGGGCTCAAGCTTAATGCCAAGAAATGTATAGTCATCCCCTTTGGAAAAAAACATGTACCCATGAACTACCACATAGGTGGCAGGACACTAAACATCGAAAGTGTGATGAGAGACTTAGGGACACAAGTGGACAGTGGTCTCACTTTCGATAACCACATCGCCACAACAGTCGGGAAATCCTTCTACGTGGCATACCTCATCACTAAGGGCTTTTCATCCAGAAAAAAGGAGGTCATTGTCCCACTGTACTCATCCCTCATTAGACCCATTATAGAGTATAATGCCCCATTTGGTATGTACCTCACAAGACATCTGCAACAGCTGGAAAGGCCACAGAAATACCTCACTAAAAGAATCACAGGCCTAAAGCAGATGCCATATGCTGACCGTCTAAAAAAAACTCCAGCTATACTCTGTGGCATATCATCTACTCAGAGGCAATCTCTGCTTAACATACAAGGCCATGTCAAACCCTGAGCTGTTGGACATGCTCCACTTAAAGAAATCCCAATCCCTCAGAGCCACACACTCCAGGGATCTAAACTTTATCATCACATTGAACAAAACATGCTGGAGGGTTAGGTTCCTGACCCAGAGACTCCCCATACTCTGGAATAGACTGCCCATACATGTCAAGCAGAGCACCTCATTGGCCCTCTTCAAAAGGAACCTTGATGATTGTATGGGAGATAAGAAATTCCTGAATAGTGGTAGTACCAAAGAAAAACCTAATTCTAGAGATCACATCCAGCTTATAGTGTCTTGCAGATGTATGTGGTGATGTCCATGTAGCCACTGCACAAATATCATCCAGGGAAGCATTTAAAAGAAAGCCTTAGAAGTAGCCATGGCCATGTCAATACAACCCACAGACTTATCAATTAAAGTTAGTATTTTTTTAATCCAATTGGAAGTTACTTAGTAAGAGTTAATTTGATACCTTGAATCCTAATTTCTATTCTGAATATGATACAAACAAGTGAGTGTCCTTTCTGTCTAATTTGGTTATGTCCATGTAAAATCTGTGCATCTGTGAACATGCATGCAGGGCAACAGATATTCATCTCTCTCTCAGAGTAATTAGGGAAGAACAATGGAAGATTGATTGCCGATATTAAATTTGTCCCTATAACAGCTTTGGGCATAAAAGGGAGATTTGTTCTCATGCACACTCTGTCTGTGGAACACTAAGTAAGGAGGATGGATTGATAAGGTATGTAAACTTTGCCTGCCTTATCCAGTTTATTCCACTCACTAGCACCTCAGCTTTACAACCTTTCAAGTACATGTGGACACAAATCTTAGTAAAGCTGACAAAATTTGTTTTCACTTCTGTATCTGTTTGGAAAACATACCCCTGCTTCTTCTCAACACTAACCATCCTCCCCGTCATGAAGTTATATCTGAAAACACAAATTGGTGCACTCTCAGAGACTTCACCACTACTCTCCACATCCCTCTTAACATTATCCTTTTAGGTCCAAAAACATACCGTGTAACATTCCTTTGGAGTTCACCACATATTTTGTACACTGCATTCATCAGCTATTGATCTGTGTATCCCATAAGATGCAATTTTTAAGTACAAATTTTGCTTATTCTCCAAAGTGCTCTGCCCTTGTACAAAACCTTTTTGCCGTCAATAACCGACAATATGGTAATGAATCTATTCACTTACTCAAGCCTATAATGTCATTTTTGTATACTTCCAGTTCACATCCATAGGTTTTTATGATGCCCAGATATTTTTGGGCCTGGTTTCTTTAGCTAAGTGACGTGTCAACTAATAATAGGTAGTACTGGAACAAGTAAAGAGTTATTAACAAAGTGACACTAGGACTGATAATCTAGGATGGCTTGCAGTAGAGAAATTAGGCAATTACTTTGTTACTTATTATTTTTATTTTCATATTTATGTTCATATTTTTATAACTGAAAGCCCTACATCTTATTGAGAGGTATAGTGTGAATGTCATGGGGGGACTTGTTGCCAATGTCCATTTATAACACACTATACCTGAGATATTGCTATTTGTTTGTTAGTAAATATGAAAATAAACAATTTTCACATGTACTTAATATTTCAGGAACCAAGTCACTTACTGTTGCATGCCATCAGGTAGAACCTTGGATGTTCTAGAAGAAAGTTGTCTTTGATATTTGCACTGTACAGTGCACATTTTTGGAGATATTCAGTGTTAGTTATATTGCAATTTATATAATTATGCACGTCATATTTCTGTAAATATCTTAATAAACATGCATTATAGAGGGATTTCTTATTGCCATGTGAAAGCTAATGTCGGGTTAACAAAAATGTTGTAGCAATATATGTCTAGGCAGTACAGTTTCTAATATATGACAATTTATGAAAGTTTAACAAAAATATATTTTGGGGTTCGTGTGCAGTATTATAGCATTTATGGAAAGACTATGAATGCTCTGACTATTATCACTGTAAAAACACTTCTTACTGATAACATTATTATTTGTACAGTGTTGATAGCTTTAATTGTTTGCATAATACTTACATTTGTTTATCTTATGCTTTTTAAGTTTATATTTCAGAAAATGCTCTGGAAAGCAAGATGTGTGTAGGCTGCTAGAAGTGTGAAATTCCACACCACATAGCTGTTAATAAGTTAATATTTGTGGGTGATCATTTTCTGCATGCAAGAAATTATTTGAAGCTGTAACTTTCCTACATACCTTAGAGCAATTGTCATCCATATTATAATATTAAATGCTGTATCTAAAGCATGAATAGCATTCTTGTCCCACACTGATGTAAATTCTAATCTATACCTTTTAATCTGCATGCTTTCCAAAAACAATTCCATATTATGCTCTTTTTCCACTTTTACTATAACTATCAGGTCATCAATAAACCTGCTACATGCAATTAATTCAACACCTTCTTTATTATATTGGTAAATATATTCCATTTCAAATCTGCCCATAAATAAATTGGCACACGTGTTTGCAAATAGAAATTAGTTTTATATCTAAAATAGATGTGTGTAAGGGCATATTCTAATAATTCACACACATAATTACTTTGTGGTGAGTCACCCAATGTGAGATGTACTGCCTCCAGTCCATAATAGTGCTAAATACTTCCATACAGGTTTTTTCATCACTTGTTAGTGAACAGAAATCCTGCTGCCACTTAATTCCCTATAGCTTCCTACAAATCATACCTGTCTAATATAAAATAATTCAACTGTTGTGCTGCAAATGGGTACAAAACTGTGTTTATTGCCTGCCCCATGGGCTCCCTATTCCAGAAACTATCGGTCCAGAAACTATCGGTCTTCCCAGGGATATTCCCTGTCTTTATGTATCGTAGGCAAGGGAAAAAATGGTATAACTGGTACTCAAACCATTTATTACTTCACTTGCTCTAATGCCAAAATAAGTAACCTTAGTCCTTTTAAAAAAAAACTCATTTAGTCCCTCCTGATATTTTTCCATTGGGTCGCTCCCCAGCCCACTATATGTTTGCCCATTTAATTCAGATGCATTCTATCGCAGTCTTCATTTTCCATTATCACAATATCATCCCTTTACCTGCAGGCTCTATAACCACACTTTTTTCTTTTCCCTTTCCACTTCTTTTAAACTCCTTCCATTCATTTTTTTTGTCAAATTATATTTTCTGTACTATTTCATACATCTATTAAACTATTTCGGCATTTCATTTAATACTAGAGAGGTAGCAGTAGGGTTGTCAGGGTGGCCTAATGGTTAAAGTGTTTGCCTTACAAACACAAGGTACAGGGTTTGAATCACACAGGGGATAATTGGCTAGGTTTAAAATGGCTCTCAAGGGCAGTTAGCCTAGTACTAATCTATAAACCTATGAACAGAAAACTTGCATGGTTGGATTATAAAAAACTAGTACAAATTCACTCTTAAAGTCTGTCAACTATTCCTTAATATTTTGATATCATCTACTTGAAAAGCTGTAAATATAAGGTGCTGGTGAGTAGAATAAACTGAACAAAGCAGACATGTGTGTCTTATTTTGTCTTATATTCTTATTTTCTTGTTGGCAAGACTCAGTGTTTCTGTTTCATATTTAGAAGGCTGGAAACCCTAAAATTCTCCCAGTGGAAGTGATAGCATCACTAATAGCTTGTTCAAAGGGGGCTGAGATAGGTTTTCCAAGGCTAAATACAAGTCCTAAGGTGGAATGGTATCCCTGAGTTGTGGGCACAGAAGAAAAGTTCCCTTCAGAACCATTTTTCGCATATTTAAATAAGCTAATGATGAAGAGTTGTTACCCTGATGAAAATTAGAAGTTGCCAATAAATGTATTTTAACTGAAAAAACACTGAGGCCAGAAACAAAAACTTGGGGCAAATATTCCAAAAAAGACAGGTCTGAAACAGTGAAAGTATCTCTGTCTTGATTGTCAAGGAACAGAGGCAGACTCATAAGGAAAAAAGTTAAATAATAGTGTAGAATACAAAGTGAAGCAACTGGCCTTAACACAGAAGTAAGAAAGACTCTCAGAAATCATTTCCCAAAGGTAACCTAGAATTTGTGGAACTTTACTAGAGATGTAGATATGCCCTTTACAACAATAAGAAAATCTGGACCATTTTTAGCAAATAAGGCTTCTCACTGATTTTCAATATTCATAAAGGAACTGCAGTAACCCATGGTGGTGGTGCTGTGGTAGCATTGTCGCCTCACAGTAAGACGCTGTCCGGTTCGATTCTCAGCTAGAGTGTTTTCTGCGTGGAGACGTGTGTGAATGGGCGTACCTTTGTCGAAGGTTGTGCGGCAGGGCTGGTAACTCGGCACCTAAAATTCAACTACCAATCATTAGCGGACCGGAGTTCCACTGTGGCGACCCCTAATTGGGAAAAGCCGAAAGACACATCATCAATAAAGGAACTGCAGTATTGTACAAATTCTCAAACTGTTTGGAATCAGTTCTGTAGCATCCAGGCTGTGAGATACTGCCAGACAAAGAATTTTATACTGATGTGGAAAGAAGCTTGTCCCTCAAAGAAATATGTATAGATTGCAATGTTATTAGACCCAAGACAGACTTTGCATGTAAGGCACGTGCACCAGGCCAAAAAATACAAATAAAGTAAAAAAATAGAGGCCAGCACCTTAAGAGTGATAACTCGGTTTACTGCAACTGGTAAAAAATCAAACCAGTTTCGGCAGTCTTTGCCTTCATCAGTGATTATCATCCATCTCAGAAATTGCTTCATTTTATACATCCAGCTTCATTGTCAATAAAACATTTAAAGGGACAGTAATTAATTAACTATATACATACCAAAGGAGTATATCAAGAATATAACAAAAATATATTCAAAAAATATATCAACCAAAAATTACAAATGGTCATTAAGACCTGGGGAAAATAATGTCCCTAGCTTAACTATCCAGCTTTTCTTTTTATCATTTAGTATACTGTGCCACCCTAGTTTGTGTGATCTATCTCCCCATATTTTGTCAATAATGTAAAATGAAAAGTGGCTGTTTTATGAACACATACATGTCTGCACAATGCATTGGTCAAACATCTGTTCCTAATGTCACCTAATTGTTCAGATATCCTTATTCTGAATGGCCTGGAGGTCTGCCCAACATAACATGAGGAACATGAGCAGGTGGCCAAATAGACCACCCAGTTCATTCCACAATTGGAAAAATGTTTTATACTATACACCTATTTGGTGTTCATACTAGAAAACTCCTTGGATTTTGGCATATATCTACAAAAGGAGCACTGTCCACAGGAGAATGATACCACCAGTTTATCTCCTGTGATAGTTAATTGGTCTCCCATGATTTGTCGTTCAGTCCTGGATTTGTAATGATTGAGGTAAGATCCTAATGCCCTACCTCTATGATATGAAAATTTACACTCATCTGTCAGGAAGCTAGATAATTCCTGATTAGCCATAAGGATATTCCAATTCTTATTGACTGCATTTCTGATGGCATGAATGTTTCTACCATATGTAGTTACAAATCTGATAGTGTTGTCTGTTGGCATTTTATTATGATATTTCAATAAATCTAGTCTATTCTGCCCAGTAGCCAAATTGCTAGCTGAAAGAATATGTCCTGATTTATAACCTCTGGCTTTGAACCTGTGTATCAGGTCATTCTTATGATATTCATAATCTTCATTGGAAGAGCAAATCCTTTTGGTACGAAGGAATTGGGACTTGGGAATATTCCTTATAATATGGTCCGGATGTAAACTAGTGGCTTCCAAAAGGCTATTGTACTGCGGATATTTGCAGAACACCTGTGTTGACAATGTGTTGTCCACATTCCTACAAATCTTAACATCTAAGAAATTAATTTCTTGTTGGTGCATATTGAGAGTAAATTCAATTCCCCACTTGTTATCGTTGAGGTATTGGGCAAACTCTAAAAGATATGCAGTGTCTGCACGCCAAACTAGCTAACAGTCATCAAGGTATCACCACCAAATGTCCATATCATCCAAAAATATGTTATGATTGACATCATATATAAGGAGTTCCTCCAAGTACCCCATAAAGAGGTCCACATAAATGGGGGCAAAAGATGCCCCCGTAGCTGTACCATGCATCTGCCAGTAACATTCCTTCTGAAAATAAAAGATGTTTTTTGTTAGGACATGTTCTGCCATACAGACCAACAATGTATTAAAGCCTGAACGATAAAGATTTGCTTTATCTAGCCAGCATTCAAGAGCCTCAAGCCCAGCCCAGTGTGGGATGTTTGTGTATAGAGCCGTAACATCCAGAGTATACACTATCCATTCTGGTTATAATTGTGTATCACTTACAATTCTAAGGAATTCTGTGGTGTCCTTGATCCTTCTGACCAGTCAGAAGTGGCTGTAGATACTTAGTGAGGAATCCTGATAAGGGTTCCGTGAGCGAACCCATGCCAGATACTATCGGTCTGCCAGGTGGTTTTTGCAAATTTTTATGAATCTTTGGCAGCAAATACAATATTTGTTTCTGGGGATCAACCACTCTAAGATGTTGTAAGTCTGATGTACTAATAATACCTTCCTCAGCAGCCAGCTCCAAGAAGGAATCAATTTCCTTCTTGAAGTGGCTTGTCGGGTCTAGAGGCATTGGCATATAATGAATGGCATTTTTAAGTTGTCTGTAGGCCTCTGATAAATAACAAACCATGTCCATAACTACGACTGCTCCTCCTTTGTCAGCAGGAATAATAACTATGTTGTGATTGTTCCTAAGTTCCCTAAGGGCTTGTTGTTCAGCCCCTAATAAACTGTTGCCTAACATACGATATTCATAACCATGGAAATGTAGATCTTTGAGAACAGATTTGTGAAATGCTGCAACATATTTATCCATGGGAAGTTGAAAAACAGATTTCTTAAACTTGAAATCAGTGGATATTTGAGAGTTGTCCTGTTGGCAAAAAAAATAATTTCAGATTTAGCAACTGACAAAATGAGAGGACATCCTTAACAACAGTGTCTTCATGGACATAAAACCCAGGAACATATGTTAATCCTTTATTTAGTAGTTTAATAGCAGTTTCAGAAAGAGTTACAGACGAGATATTAAGTACATTTGAATATTTCACTATTTGGGAATTATCATTTGTAACAATTTTTCCAAATTTTCGACATTTTTAATGTTTTCCCCCACCCCTATGTGTCCTAGATCTAAAGGGGCGGCAACACTTTTCTGTTTCTTGTGGGCTGGGGACCCCTGAGTAAGCCCTTGCTCTGTTTCAGTAATGCATGATTCCTCCCCTGAGATACTGCTATAGTCTGTTATTGATTTCTTTAAAATCGATCTGGGTCACTTTCTCCTGGACCTATTCTGTGTTCCCCATCTGAAAAAGCAACGTTCTTTCTGAACCCATCTGAACCCAAATGGTTTACCTTGTTCATAATCCATCAAATCCCTTATGCAGTTTCCTATTCCTTAGATTTTTTTCATTCACTAACAAGTCTTTAGACAATTTGTGAAGACCTTCCTGATAGTATGTCTGGCCCTCATATACCTTAATCTGCTCACAGATATGTTGAGTTTCTGTTATGTTGGTCTGGATTGACCGTTCATAAATGGAAGACAATAGTTTTACAAAAGACATGGTGACATCCTGCTGTGCTTGTGCCCGTTCCTCATGTAATATATCATCAGGGTTGTTAACATAAGGCTGCATCCGAATTCTTAGGCCTCTAGGAGTTGTTTTAACCTCATAGGCCTTAAATAATTTGAGGTGCCAAACTGAATTACGTAAGTTGGTCATATTTTTGGTCAGTTGTAAAAAAAAGGCTCTTGCATAAATCATTAGAGACCCTAGTATCCCCCATGTCAGTATTAGTATTATTTGCATGAATACCAAACAGTTGAATGTCATTTTTATCCACAGATAAACCCTGTAATATAGTTACCAAATCCATCATTAATAAGTCCAAGATGATCTTGGACTAGTTAGGGAAGATGAAACCATTATCTGGATACAAGGAATATATCATTTTGCCTGAAAAGTGCTATGGTTAGTGCTAAGCATTTCACAAAGTCTCTTAAAGAATTCAGAAACTGAAATGTAGGACTGTAGACAGAGTATGTTGCCCTCCCACTTTAAACATAAAAACATTCTGTGAAACAAAAGAAGAAATCATGACCATTGAATTGATCAGGTATGCAGTCATCCTAAAAAGCTTCATGAAACGAAACGGCAAGCAAAGAAATTATTACCAGTATAAGTTTCAGAAGCATGGGTTTTCATTGGCCTTGTCTCTGCCTTCAAACTATTGGGGGGAAAAAGTTGTTTCTGGACCAAGAGAGAGAGAGAGAGACTGAGAATAGGTAGATTCACAATCTTGTTTAGAACAAAATACAAATAAGCTTTCTGCAAATTTATCATATATATAAAAAGTACACAGAGATCTTAAAATCACTATAACAGAGAAGAAGAAAAAAAGAGATACTCAAATAATTTTTACAAAGCAGAAAAGCAAGTCAGGAGCACTCTTATTATTGAAACATTAATAAATTCAGCAAATGGTCCTGACCTCCTTCTGATGGAACTGATTTTAACTCTGAATTGATTAATTATTAATGTTTTTTTTTCCAAGAGAAGAAAGTCAGGATGCTAATTAACTCTGCCAGAACTGATTTCCGTGCGCTGTTAAGAACTGCTGAGCAGGCAGTTGCCTGGAGTTGACAGACCACTTCTCAGTCAAAGTTGCTGAAATGTGTTAAAAAGCGCATTAAAATAAGAGGCTAAAAATTGATTTAGTTACACAATCTGATGCACTTTTAACACTCTCTACCAGCTTGGTTTCATTGCTGAATGCACATCTGGTAGTGTGATTTCTTTCCAATCAACAACAGTAAGTCACTGGAGTGCACTGCAGCACTGGAGGCACATAACATGGCTGTTTACTGCACAGCTAGTGTTCTCAGTTTGGTGAAAGCAGTGCATCCTAAACATTGTCGATGTTAATTTATTAGGTTCATAGGTTCATAGGTAGGTACTAGGCTATCTGCCCGAGGGCATTTATACGCCTAGCCAGAGTATGTGGGCTTTCGCCACCCCATTGATCAATTAACTGATCCTTTGTCAAGCAGAGCCAATGAAGCAATCCCAGGGGTGTATTTTCTGTTACCCATCCACTCGTCAAGGTTTCTCTTCAAGAGTGTTAGCGAGGGGCTCTGCCTGATGTAATTTGGAATTTTGTTCCAAAGCATGGGGAGTCTCTGTGACAGGAATCTATCCCTCCAGCATGTTCTATTTATTGTTGTGGTGAGGTTTTGCTCACTAGAGCGCGTGGCTCACAGTGGCTTGGATTTCTTTAGGTGGAGCATGTCCATCAATTCTGAGTTGGACATGGCTTTGTAAGTCAGGCAGAGATCACCTCTGAGTAAGCAATAAGCCACTGAGTACAGCCGGAGTTTTTTCAGTTGGGCTGCATAGGACATATGTTTGAGACCAGTAATCCTCTTGGTGAGGTACTTTTGTGGTCTTTCCAACTATTGGAAGTGTCTTGTGAGGTACATCCCAAATGGGGCATTGTACTCTATGATGGGTCTAATGAGTGACAAACAGAGGGGCACTATAACCTCTTTATTTCTAGATGCGAACCCTTTAGTAATTAGATGGGCCACATAGAAGGATTTCCTAACTACTTTGGCAATATGATTGTCAAAGGAGAGATTACTATCTACCTGGGTCCCCAGATCTCTTATTACCTCTTCTGTATTAAGGGGGCTGCCACCTATGTGGTAATTCGTGGGTGTTTTGTTTTTCCCAAATGGGATGACTATGCATTTTTTGGCATTTAGCTTGAGGCCATGACTTTGACACCAGGTGTCTGTCTCAGTAAGGCCCTTTTGGAGGATGTCCATGTCAGCTGGAGAGTCAGTTATGGCTCCCAGTTTGCAGTAATCATCGAACTTGGTTAGCCATAGTCCTCCTGTGTTTGCCTGTACTTCTGAGAAGTATATGCCGAACAGTAGGGGTCCCAGGACCGAGCCTTGTGGGCCACCACTTGTGACTGGTTTAGAGTTGGACCTGGAGCCCGCTATTCTTACCGTGTGAGTTCTGTCTGTAATCCAGTTGGCAACCCATCTCATGATGTAGGGGTTTATGTTTAGGCTGGTGAGTTTTTCTGTAATACTCGAGTGGGGAATGGTGTCGAAAGCCTTGACGAGGTCAAGGTAGGCTGTGTGAACCACCTTTCCCTCATCTATGGCCTTGGTGACTGTCTTGAAGAACTCAACCAGGCTTAGTAGGCATGATCTGCCCTTAACAAAGCTGAACTGGGTCAGGTCAAGTGTTTTGAGGTTCCCAATGTCTTTGTTAATGAGTTCCATGATGATGCACTCCATAGCCTTGCAGACCAGGTTAGTCAGGCTTATGGGGCGATAGTTATCAGGTTTCGTTGTAGCCCCTCCTTTGTGAGAGGAATAACCATTACTGTGTGCTATTTTATGGGCATGTAGCCTGTGGAGAGGCTGAGGTTGAACAGCGTGTTTAGGTGGGGGGGTTAGTTCAGTCTGTAGTTAGTGCAAGACGCGGCTTGGGACACCATCTGGTCCCATTGGCGCTGTGTTTTTGGCTTTTGAAAGGGCTATTTTCACCTGTGCGTCTGTGATTTTTTGGGACACAACACTTTTCTGGTATTGTTGTGGGCCCTTTTGAAGGTGAGAGGGTGGTGAAGTTTGCACTGAATCTATCTGCCAGGATGTTGGCAATATCAGCAGGTTCAGTATATTTTGTGCTATTTTGCACTAGTTCAGTGCATATCTGCGAGTTGCCACTTAGATTCTTAGCATAGCTAAAGAAGGCTTTGTGGTTATCTTTTGAATCCTTGGATGATTTCATGAGGGATCTCAGTTTCTTACTGATACTGATCAAGGATGTCTTTCCTTTTTGGGATTTGCATTTTTTCTGAACTAGTTTCCTCCTTCTATTGTATACCCTGTTTATTGCAGGGGTCCACCAAACTGGTTTCCTTCTCTTAGAGGAGTGAGTCTTGGTTTTGCTAGGGATGGCATGATCCATGCATCCTTGTATTTGCTCATAGAGTACATTTGTAAAGGTTTCTGCATCTTGGGCAGCATTATCCTTTAGCGTGGGGGCTGTGAAACTTACCACATCTGTCTTAAGTAAGGTGAAGTTTGCTTTATAAAAGTTTTTTACTGTGGTTTCCTTAGTTGGGGGTGGTGGGGGGTGTGGACATCCAGAGTGATTAGTTTATGGTCTGATCTAACCAGTGACAGGTTGACCTCCGGTGTGGAACACCTGTCGCCCATGTTGGTGATGACCAGGTCCAATATGTTTTCACCTCTGGAAGGGGAGTTTACCAGCTGATCCAGGGCATTTGAGTTGATGAATTCCAGGAAGCGCTGGGCCTGGGAATTTGTACTTGAGTAGCTTTCCCAGTGAATGGTAGGGTAATTGAAATCGCCCAATATCAGGGTGTTTGGTAGGACCTTCATGTTTTCCAATGTCTCCAGAAAGGTGGAGTGGTGGTCCTAGGTCATGGAGGGTGATCTGTAGCAGGCCACAATTTGCATTACAGATTTGCCCGATGTTAGCTGCACATGGATGATCTCAGAGGTATCATGCTGCACCACTAACCTGGAGTTGTAGGTATCCTTGATGAATATGGATACACCCCCTCCTTTTGTGTTTCGGTCTGTGTTCTGTGGCCGAAAAGTGTGGTATGAGTTGTAGCCCGGTAGTGCTGGGGTGCTCTCTGGAGCCTTGAACCAGGTTTCAGTTACTTCACAGATGTCAACATTCTCCATACTGAAGAGTGCTTCAAGTGCATGCATTTTGAGATTTAAACTCCTGGCATTGAGTAGCATAACCCTCAGTTTTTTGTTAATTGTGCTATTTATGGAAGTGGGTTTGACTTTTGAGCCTTGTCTAAAAAAGGCACTATGGGGGCAGCAAGAGCCTTGGCCAGTATTTGAAAGCCTAGGGGTGACAGGTGCAAGCCATCTCTTGTGAAGCAACATGGCTTGTCGAGCATGTCGTCCCAGGCTGACAGACACTGGATCCCCTTTGAATGACACCAGAAGCTTAGCCAATTGTTGAAATTGATCATTTTTTTCTTTATACTGAGGTATCATTCTTGGTGAGGGCAGGATGCTACTCAGGGTCAGGGTCATACCAGCCTGGGCTACATGATCAGAGAGCTCTTCCATGTCTCTTTTCATGCAGTCCAGGGAGGTACTTCTCAGGTCATTCACACCAACATGAACAATGGCAGAGTCATATTTGTACTTGTTCTGGAATGACCTGAGTGCTTGTGTTATGTTGCGGATTCTGGCTCCCAACAGGCAGCTAACAGTAACCTTCTGCTTGTCCAGCCTAGGGGGTGGGACATCAGTGTGCCTGACTATAGAGTCACCTATTACTAGTGTGTTAGGTATGTTATTTTGCCTTAAGGGCTGTGATTGTGCGGCACACTGATTTTGTGTTTTATGTGTTGTCTGGTTTGTGATGGGAAGTGCAGGTTGTTTGGGTGTCTGCATTGGAGGTCTCTGATGCTTTTGCAGGTTTTTATTTAGAGCCTCTGAGTATGATTTTGTATATTTATGTGTATTTTTTGCCAGTGCTGTTTTAGTAGGTCTGTGTGCAGCTGGAGTTGTGGTGCAAGTGTTAACCTTCTCCTCTTGACTGTCTGTTCCAGTCTTGGGTGGAGACAGCTTAGCTTCCAGTTTGGCTGTATAATTGCATATCTTGTATATGTTAGTGTTTTGTGGTAGGAGGAGAGGGTTGTCTGTGTACATGAGGCAGTTGTAACATTGCCTCAGGATACCCAGATTCACCAGCTGGACTGGGGAGTGCACCTGAAATTGCCCTTTGGTCATGCCTGAATAGTATGGTGAGCTGCTTAGTCGTTTGGTTGGTGAGGGGTGAATAAAGAGCCTTGCCCTACTGGGCAATCACTGTCAGGGTATATTAGTACTTGCTATTAGGTCTAAACAAGTGCTGGGCTGTAAGATGCTTTTTGAGTGCTTAGGTTGAGAGTTAGACTAGTTTCAAGGGAAAAACTGAAGAGGAGACTCAGTGGAACCGGATGCGCAAAATCATGCAAACACAGTTTTTATAGTAGGGAAATGAAAGAGATAGAAATTAGCCCAAAATGGCCAATAAACTATTAACTTCTGGGCTGGAACCACTACTCCAGGGACAGATAGGTTGCTCAAAGCTCCCCTCTTTCACAGGTGAACAGGGAAACTTCCTTCTATCCAAGTAAGGTATGGGCAACTCAGAAACTAGTATCACAGCCCTGAATTCAGCACTAGCCTGAAAACTGGAATATACTAGCTTAGAAAGATGGGAAACAACATTATTTTTTTGTTTTTTGTTTTTTGTTTTTTGAAAAGATAAGGCAAAAACAGTAAAAAATACACTTAAAACAGCTTTAAACGATTACAAACGATCAGAAAAGGCTATCGCAATTTAGTGTGTAGCCTACTACTACTATTAATAAACTGAAGTGGATTTAAATACTGTAATAAAGCCTGATCACAGCAACTGTTTTATATTTATTTCACGGACAGGATTAGGAATAAGTATATTAGAGGGTCAGCCAAGGTTGGAAGGTTTGGAGACAAAGCCAGAGAGGCAAGATTATGTTGGTTTGGACATGTGCTGAGGTGGGATGCAGAGTATATTGTAAAAAAGATGCTAAGGATGAAGCTGCCAGGTAACAGGAAAAGAGGAAGGCCTAAGATAAGGTTTATGGATGTGGTGAGAGAGGACATGCAGGTGGTTGGTGTGACAGAGCAAGATGCAGAGGGCAGGAAGAAATGGAAATTGTTGATCTGCTGTGGCGACCCCTAATGGGAGCAGCCGAAAGAAGAAGAAGAAGAATATCATGTATATACCTACTTACTGTTATGAATCATTATCTCATTAATCATTGCTGCAAATGGAAAAGTTTTTGCCAGTACAAAATGTCTGAAGACAGGCTTGATTTCTCATCCACTTATGCTGAAGTTAAAAAAAGTAACCATTTTCCAGAAGTTCAGGATGAGGAAAAGGAGATAAAAAGTCCAGGTATGACTCAACAAAATGGAGTTGAAAACACCTGGCACTTACTAGTTCAAGATCATGAAAATTGTTACATTGAAGAAAATCAGTGTCAAAAGAAATAACTTCATAAAACAAATAAAGCCCTTGAAAAGAATAAATGGAAGGAGGGGTAACTGATTTTACTGAAGAACAGAAGCCCTTGCCTCAATTATCTATGATTCAAATTTTAGATTCTGTCAGCTGAATGATGTAGTCAGTAGCTATATCATTAGAAATAAAACTACAATGTGCTTGTTTGCCTCTCTAAAATCTTCACCTAGCATTTTCACTATTAAGCTCATAGCTAATTTTTCTTTTGATAGTACTCATCCAAAACTATTGTTGAAATAGCAGCCTTGTCAGAAAGAAATTCCCCATGGAGGAGACCCAATTCCTTATGGATACATGGTCCTCTACTTTTTATTATGAAAGCTCTCCAAAACCATTCTGAAAATGTCCTCAGCTTTAGCAGAGACTTCAGAAGCATTAACACATCAAGACTAAGCCATGTTTCCTTACTGCAGAAAAAGGCAGAATTCTGTCATAGTAGAAACAGTACCAGGATGACCATAGGTCTCATACAATGGCAAAAATGTCCAGTGGCCTCTGAATTATAATGGAACTGTTGCTGGTCTTTTCATGACCTACCCAATAACATACCATACTATTTGTGCAGGACAACTGACCGGCATGTCTATCATGTGCCATCACTGGCTGCCATTGACCTACTGATCTTCAATAGCTAGTTATCAAACCTTCTCTCTCATTTTAAGATGAAGAATCCTTTATCAAAGGCATAATAATGGCTGGGAATATGTTCCTATATCAGTAGCATATTTATATGTACATGCAGATATATATATACAGCTGCGGTGTTGCAGTTTTTAGCATTGTCACCTCGCAGCAAGAGGATCTCCAGTTTGATTCTCAGCTGGAATGCCTTCTGTGTGGAGTCTGCATGTCCTCCCCTCGATCAACTAAAATTTAAAAGGCATGCAGGTAGGTGCATGCATGTGTGGGTGTGCCTTCCCTGAAAGTTGGGTGCCGGGCTGGCAACTTGACACCATAAAAATCATTGCCAATCATAAGCGGACCGGAAATCTGCTGTGGCGACCCCTAACCGGGAAAAGCCAAAAGACTTTTTTATATATGTATCTGCATAGATGAACACCGCACACATATGTTCAAGCACATGCACTCACTGATATTTCTGACTGCAAGTATGTGCATCATGCATGCACCCACAAGCACACATACACACATAAAGCACGTTTATAAATAAATATGCATGTATATATAATCAGACTAAGAAATTTAGGCCACTGTGAACAAAACACTGTGGAGTGAACAGAGACAATAAAATACTGTTTATTGTTAATAGTTGAGCACTTTTGTCTTATACAGTACCAGACTTCTTCAGAACAATGTACGTGAATACCCCTACATTTAAAAAGCCTTCCTACAAACCCATGTGATTACACCTACCCAATAAAAAGTATGAATATATTATTTGTTTAACAATTATCTAATTAAGTAAAAAACTACCCTATTGTAAGTTCCTTACAAAACTAGTCTCATATTCAAATTCCTTGTGTAATAAATCCTTAAATACAATTTATAAAAACTCATTTAACCATGCATAAAAAGGCTCCCTACCAACAAAAATATATGCACTATATACTAAAATAAATTAATACAAGTTAAAAAATAGTACATATAAATAGTTGTAAACAAACTCATAACTTAGCTGCCCATATTTTTTAATATTAGAAATTGAAATGTTTTCATTTTATCTTGGGGGGGGTTCCTACATCCATTCTGATTTGCCACATTAACTCCTCATACTCAGCTCTGTTCTCCCAAGAGCCCCCCATGTTGTTATTCCAAGGCTTGTCTCATATCTTCTATTTTTGCTCCTGGCAAGCAAAACCCTATTCGTTGTTCATTATCTTCTCTGCAAACATAAGTATCAGTTCCTCTAATAATTGAATCTCAAATTACAAGAATATCTTTGCTCACCAGCTGTGAAGAATCATCAGCTTCTTATACAGTAATATCTGCTCTATGAATTGTTAGGAAGGATAGATTTTCATCACCATTGGTCTTATTAATCCCACTGTTTTCATTGTGTATTAAATTCTCATCCAGCTGCTATTGTAAATCCACAGCTTGAGCCATGTAGTTAACATCCGTCTTTCTCTTCTTTTTTCTTACAGTAATGTTCTTCAATCCTTCCACGTTCAATTTTGATTTCTTCCTTTTTACCTGCCACTTGCCTCTTTTTTCCTACTCCCTCTTTTGGAAAAATTATGCCTTTTTCTGTAGACTGAAAAGTTTTCAGATAGAAAAATATTATCATTCCCTGTAACCTGTGTGTTACATAACAAAGCAGTGTTTTTAGTGTGTATTCTCTTTCCTTTACAGTCATTAATCAGTTTCTTTTTCTTCCTTGTTATTTGTTGTGAACTTCTTCCTTTCTTTCATTTTTTTGTTTCCTTCTAAACAAATCAGATCCTCAGATTGCTGAATGCTTGCATCCAGAATTCCAAAGTTATCAGGGGCATCGTCTTCTTTCATAGGGGTTGAATGATCTTTGCAGACAATAGATGCATCATTTCCTAAATGTGTTCTATTTGTTCTTTGCCTAACATTATTTATTTCACCAGTCCAGTTATTTATATATGAAACAATAGTTCTCCAAGTCATGCTAATTGCACAAGTGCAATCATCATCAGTAAGTCTAGATTTACTTCTAATAATGGTAAGCAAATCATCCGATCTTTGACACAAGGAACACAGATGGTGTTATCAGCTGTTAGCTTTAAATATGCATAGCATTTATTACACTGTACAAGATATTTGTGCATTAGCAAATCATTACTTGCATACTCATTTAAGGAATCCGTATGCAGCTTCAAATTAATAAAATATTGTAAAAGAAAAGAATAATTAAAATCAGTAACCACGGAATTCAAAGAGAACTTAAATCAACTTATATGACAAAAATCACATCAGCAATATACAACTAAATACTAAAGTAAGTACAGTAAAGTTGTTCTAACCATACAAGTTCTGCAAGCCAGACAAAAGTTGTAATTCCTTTACGTCACTCACTATCACTCACAGTCTCACTTCTTTTTAGCAGTAATAAATCGCAAACCAAGATAGGATTATTTAGATATGCTCAGGATTTTCCTCTCTCCAGTCTATGTGAAGTTATAGCTATCTAGGCACCCCGGGGTTGCTAGAGCTTGCCTGTCTAAAACGTATCCCTTTCTAACAACCAACAGTGAAATAAAAGGTAAAACAACAAAATATGAATCAAAGTAAATCTTGTTAACAAGCTAGCCCTTCCTACCTACAAACAGTGAAAAACAGTGATAACAAATAAAATATAAATTCAAATAAAACATCTCTTACCAGTGAGCTCCAAAGTAAATCACCAACCAAGGTAGGATTGTTTAGATATGCTCAGTATACATACAGCAGTTGAGATGGCTGACTGTCAGAATAGAATGATAGGGTGAAAAAACAGTGTATACCAACAGTAGCAGTTTATGTTCTGCCGAGAGCCAACTCTTGACTAGTTCAGGAGCTTATACTTAATGTGACGCTAATTCAAGGATCATAACTGATGGCAGGGGACTGGAATATGGTTCTAACATGAGCAGAAGTAGAGGGACATGAGAAAGTACGATATGGGACTAAAGAAAAAAGGACACAAATAATGAGACACATGCATTTTGTGGATAGCTGGATAGTGAATAAAGACCAAGAGCATCCGGGTTTTACTTTTTATAGTGTCATAATGGGAAAGTTATCAAGGCTAGATAAAATATGGATTACAAGGGAACTATAGAACTTCCTTAAGTCAACTAAGATAATCCCACTGTGTTACTTGGACTATGCTGCAGCTAGAATGGACAGCAGGTGAAAAATGGGAGTGACAAAGCTCTGGGAATTGCCAAGCAGATAGGGACATAATCCAGATGTTGTCCTCTGGTTGAAGGAAGAGGTAAATAATAAGCTGGAAAGTGTAGCTGAATTATCAGCTAGGCAAAAGAATAATATAAAGTGGGATATACAGGAAATACTAAGTGAAAGAATTTGGCTAAATAATACAGTTGGACAGTCAGAGGGGGAGAGATGAAACAAATACTTAAAGGAGATGCAGTTTAAAGGACATGAATAGACAAAGAAAGAAAGGGAGCAGAAAAGGGAGATGAACATGGAACTTCAGAGGCAAGAAGATTAGACAATATGGGGACAGACGAGGATCCTGAAGGAAATTCAGCAGACAATACCTCAAAGAATGGTTAGACTACTGGCTCTGCAATAGCAGTAAAAGACTATAGAAAGTGCAATTACCAGACTAAAGGTAAATAAAACAAAGGAAGTGGTGGAAGAAAATGAAAAGGAATAGTACCAGACGCCGTACACCAGCAGGCAAGATGGGCAAACCCAGTGTAAACAAATAGAGGATTATTTCACTAATATAGATCACTCCAGGTTAGGAGAAGTAAAAGGAAACTTAGTAAAGGAAATTAGTTAGGAGGAGAGGAACACGGAGGAAATAAGGCCCTGGGCAGTGATGGACTGGAGAGGGTTAGAGAAAGAGATTTGTTTGAATAAGGAAAAAATGTTTAATAAGATGTGGAAGGGAGGGTCCTGCCTGGATTCCTGGAAACAAGGAATAATAGCTATATCAGAGAAAGAAGGGACTTAGAAAAGTAAGAGAGGGAACAGCAGGTGTGAGATGGGAAAAACTCAAACTGAGGATTAAATACTAGGAAGTCATATCATAAGAAGGGAAAATGAAGAATTGGGTAGAACTTAGAGACCATTATTGTCTACCATCAAGAGTGCACCTGGATTATTTAGCCTTAAGAAAAGAAATGAAAATTGCACCACAGAATGGAATACGAGAAGGGGAAAGGCCAGCACTGATACATTGGATAAATGACTAAAGAAAGAAGGGATGGTCTAGCAGTGTATTAATAGTGAAGATATATAAAGAAATCATAGATCTGGGTATGGATATATCTAAAAGGATGGCAGAAAGCTGGGGGGAAGGTATGGGGTAACAGTGCAAAAGTGTTTAAACTGAGAAGATGCAGAATTTTTGTGTGGAAGTTCCTCCACAAATATCTCTATACTCCTGAAGCAATAGGGAGAGCATTTTCAGGAGCAAACACTGACTGCTGGAAATGTAACACCCATTGCATAAGGGACTGGAAGCATATTTTCTGGGACTGCCATATTTTAAGCAATACAAAGCAGGGGTAGGGCATATTGTCAAACATGTGGAAAGTGGTAGAGAAGGATTAGGTATTTTTTGAGGGGAACAGAACTAAACTGGCAAAAGAAAGGAGGCACAGAAGAAACTGAAATAATATTACTCATAGGAAAGAAAGTGGTTACTAAGCACTGAAAGTAACCTGAAAGGCTAGTAGTGAAAGAATTACTAGACCTGACTATAAGGCATAAGGAAGTAGAGAATGAACTAATGAAGGGTAAGGATAAGTATATCAAGAAAAAAGTGGAAAAGATGAGTAGAATAGGAAAGCAATGCACACAAATAGAAAGGTGGGATAGAAATGTAGCACAAAGAAAATGGGGAAGAATATGCATATAGTATAAATAATTCAAATTTTTGTACATTTAACACAAAGTTTGATAGAGTGACTGGCTGAATTTATGAGGTTATAAAGATTAAGGCTGTTCTGAATAAATAAGTTAATGGTTGGTTAGAGGTAGAGTTTATTATGGTTGTAAACACTGGCTGCCCCAAATGTTTTAGTGTACGGTAACATAGTAAAAGTCTGAGTGATTTTAAGAGCACTGCAGTGTAGATAAAGTGCACCATGCATTTGGACTGCACAATATGTAAATCAAAATGTCATGATTTAATAAACACCTTCTTTTTTCCATTAAAAATGGAGTGATGTCGACAATACTGCTTTGAAGTAAATTGAAGATGACATCTGCACAAACAAAAGTCACAATGGTAGTTGCGGTCCATCTACTGTTGTTAGGGAGATACTAATAATTGTTTGTATAATCATAATAATAAAATATGCATATTATCTGATTTCTTTATCAATATAAAATGACCATTAAGTCTGCCAGGCATACTAATGTCATTATTGTGTACAGCATCATGTGATAAATAACTTTTGTATTTTTACTTTCTTTCTAATCTTCATAATTTTTGAGATGCATACATTTATTTAGTGGTAGAGTGAAAAACTGCATTCTCAGAATTTTAGCTCCAGCAAAAGCTATCCAGACAAGAAATCTGCAGGTGACAGGAGGTGTGAAATTTCATTCAGGCTAGGTGGTGTTGAGTTAAAAACACCAAATGTAAACAATCTTTCATTAATGCACTGGAACATGTACAACTCCGTACCTTTTTCCAATTCAGCAACCACCCTAACATTGTGGTTCACAGTCCTCTACCAGGAAGACATGTAGCATCATATAGGGTTGGCCCACTGCCAGGTATGAATGCTAATGAGACATTCTGGAGGGAAAGGCACATACTATGTGCTCTCTCTCCCAGGAACCATCTACAGGAAGGTATCTACACAGCTGAAAAAGTCAGGAAATCGCTTGGTGGTATAGATTAGCATGGTCATCACCACCAAGCCAAGGGACTGAATGTGGGCAAAAGGCCATGGTATTGGCATCAGAGGATGGGGGAACTATTAGACCACCAGGGATTGCTTTTACATGGAAGTGCCATACTGCACCAAAGCTGCAGAGGGAGTGTGGATGGGAGATGCACTAGACCACCATGGATTACCCTTGATGTGCTGTTCCAGCACCAAGAACAGAAGGAGGATCAGGATACCACCTGCTGAATTGCCATAATGTCACCAAGATGACAACAGGAATCAGAGTGGGGGACCACTAGACACCAAAAATAAATCAAAGATTAAAGTGCTGTAATAGCACAAACAGCAGTATGAGGAGTCAGAGGGTTGGGGATACACTAGACCACCAGGATAATAGATAGGTGCTATAATGGCACTGCAACTATTACAAGGATGGGGGAACCACAGGGGGGCAAACAAATTAGGGAGAGGTACTAGGACTATGGTGTCTGTATGTGTGTGTGTGTGCGTGCGTACGTGCGTACATGCGTGTGTGTGTGTGCATGTGTGTGCGCATGCGTGTGTGTGTGTGTGTGTGCATGTGTGTGCGCGTGCGTGTGTGTGTGTGTGTGCGCGCTCGCCCGTTCGCATGTGTGCTTGTACGCATGTCTGTGTGTGTGTGTGTGTGTGCGCACGTGTGTGTGTGTGTGTGTGTGTGTGTGTGTGTGTGTGTCTTTGTGGGTTTGTGTGTGCTTGTATCAGTAGGCAAGTACTGGGGAGAATGCTGCCTACATGAGCAGCAGTTTACTACCACAATGTGTAGATCAGCAATGATCTGCATGTCATGGTAGAAAATGTGGCTCAGAGATACACAAATTAGCCAAAAATGAGGTTGTACCAAATCAAGGCTAACATGTTTCTGAATCACAAATGGGCACATCATGGGAGAAGCACCTTTGAAACATGAGCAATACAGCTTATGCTCGGCCCTTCATTGAATTCCTGGGCTTGTTTGAAGCTGATTGCTCCAGCCTTGGTACATCTTTCTTCAAGGAACCATTCCAGATTCCTCTGGAATCATAAGTACTGGCTACTACACTGGCTTCTTCCATATTGTCAGTAAGCCCACCTTAAATAGGAACCTAACTCGGGTAATTTCCTTAAGGGGTCCAACCTCAAAACTTTGTTAATTCCTAACACCTACTGCTATAGTTAAAGACAGTCTGCAGAACTTAATGTAACTATCAGTCCTACCCATGCCAATGGGTATACTATATATATCTATATCTACATACATGTGTGTGTGTGTGTGTGTGTGTGTGTGTGTGTGTGTGTGTGTGTGTATATATACATATATTAGCACACATGTGCTTATATAGACATCTGTAGTTGGTACAAAAATAGCAATTAATGTGAGGATAAAAGCCATGTTGATTGCTTGAGAGAAAATCCTAAGTTTGGATGTATTCAAACATTTGATTGTATATGACTTTTTCCAGGATTTCACAGGCACACATTTGATACTGGCCTATAGTCAAAGGCTGGTTTTGGATGTGGACTTTTGGCTAGGGATAACCAAGGAGTGTTTAAAGTTTGGATAAAAATACCAGTTGTAAGAAATGGATTAAGGATATCCTACTAGTTTTGAGAGAAGTTTAAGTCTGGAATTCAGTAATTTAGGATGTAGGCAATGAAACAGTGGGTTGAATTTATAATTAATTTCCTTTAGGTGTTTTTTCTATCAATTTTTGGGTATACTGTTAATAGAGAAGGGGTACTCAACAATGTTATGTAAGGGGAACAGAGACGTGATATTGCTGGTGATGCTGAATAAAGCTGGTATGTCAATATAAGGGGTGGACATATTAGAAGTCATTTCATAAATCAGATTAGGAGGCAGGCATGAAACAATTTCAAATAGTTTGTTATAGCTAAGAAATGTTATGTTATTCTAGAAAGTTTTTGGGTTACCAAGGCAAGCAGTTTAAAGAAACTTAACAGTACTGGAAAAGAAGCTTTGTTACTTTTGATATAAGTCATTCACTTTAGATTTTGAAAAGTATTTAAATTTAGTACTGCAATGACTATCCTCTTTCTATTTTATCCAAACATTATTTCTCTCTCTCTTTTAGGTTTTTAATCAAAGTAGGTGATAAATCAAATGAAGATTTATTGATTCTTGTGGAAGTTTGAATATCTTTATTTTGTACACAAGTGAGAACATTATAGAAGATGGACAATGCAATAGGAGAATTCTCTCTACTGTAAATTGTGACCAATCTACTGATAATTAATGTTCCAAGAGGCATTTTAAAGTTATTAAGGAGTGAATATAATGTTATAAGTCTAGGCAGTGCCTTAGCTGTTTTGAAAGACCATAGCGAGAGTATATGCTATGATCACCAAAGACGCTGAAGAGTATTTGAAGTTTTGAAAGATAGGATGGGATATGACTAATAATTACGTTCACCAAAAATTAGTTTTTATTGATGGAGCTTAGTCTTGTGACTTCAGTAATGACCTGAGTGAGATAAAATTAGTTTATTTATCTGTCTAATGTAGTTTCTAGAGAGAAATTTCAGTTTTATGTTTATGTCACCACAGATGATAACCTTGTTATTTTTGGTAAAGGCAGCTATTGTTTTAAGTTCTCACGACTGATACAGAAGCAAGAGGAGAGATGAAAATGGTTGCTATATAAAGCTTGGTATGCTGTCAACTATATCTGAGTTCACAAATTTAAATAAATAAGTTTCATATGGGGTAGGAATCAGACACACTGTTATTTTGAGACACATTTGATGTATGGAGCCTGATGGCTTTCTGGATCATAGTTAGAATTCCATTTCCAGCTCTAAGGGATGGTCTATTGTTTACAAATTCATGTAGTTTGAGAAAAATTACAAAAATGTTTGGCTTGTGCTATAATGTCCATGTATCTAAGTATGAGATTTTTTTTTTGTGAATTAAATAATTGTTTATTGTTTTTTAGAGCAGTAAAGCTATTATTATAATTATTTGGATACTCCTAGAGAGAGTAAGGGTGAAAATCTTACAATTTATACATCATTCCGTATGCAGTGAATGTCTATAATGAAGCACTGATGGTATTGTAAGAACTGGTAAGTGATTGTGGCTGCCTTATGGAGCGAAGTAGGAGTAGGAAACATAACGACAATGTAACTACTAGTTCCAATTCAATCAGTAGTGCAACACTGGTGGATGGAAGCAGAATATATATTTTAAACAGGAGTGGTCATTTTAGGAGGAAAGGGAAGAGACCACTGTAAAAACTGGGGATTTGGGGGAGGAGAGCAAAGTGAGCATACCTCCTGTGCAGCAATCAACACAAAGCAGAATTGGCTAAGTTGTTTGAAAAAAGACATGTAGCATGAAATATTTTCAGCTAGATAGACATAACGTGCCATAACATAATGTAACTATTCCTACAACTGTTAAAAAGGATGATTGTTTCCTGTGTCCATTTTACTTTAAGGGGCATATTCTCCTTTGTCAAATCTATAAGAAAGCATGATATAGATGCAAAAATGATAGACAAATTTCTGGTAGTATTTAGCTAACTCCAAGAAAGCCCTTGCTTGCAAGTGTCTGGAGTAGTTTAATTTCTAATCAAGCTAAAAGTAATTTAGTGTGTATGGGTCTGCTTAAAATAATCTAAACTCAAAAATACCTAAACACATAATATTGACAAAATATCTAAACTAGAAAATATCTAAACACAAAAATATCAACAAAACTGACATTTTATATGTGTGTATATATATATATATATATATATATATATACACATATACGTGTGTGTGTGTGTGTGTGTGTGTGTGTGTGTGTGTATGTGTGGTGTGTGTGGTGTGTGTGGTGTGTGTGTTATGCCGTTTTTTTATATAGTTTTGCACTTAAACATCATCATCATCATCCTCAGCCCCTTTTCTCCAATTTTCTACATGGGGTCGGCGGGGAATTGTGTTAACGGTTGCCATCTCTTTCAGTTCATTGCCACATTTCTGCCTTCTTTGACACTCATGCCAGACTGTCTCAGATCTTCTTTCATACAATCCATCCACCTCTTTGCTGGATGTCCTCGTTTCCTCTTACCTTCTTCCTGTCTGTTCCAAATCTTCTTTGCCAAATTGTTCTCTTCTTTTCTGAACATATGTCCAAACCACCAGATCTGTTCTCTTTTCTGATCTTTTCTATAACTGGAGCTGCTTTGGCTTTTGCTGTTATATCCTCATTTCGTTGTCTGTCCCACAGAGTGCATCCTACCACCCTTCTCAGGCACTTCATTTCCATCACCTCTAGCGTCTTCATCTGCTCTGCATTTACTACGCAGGGGTTCCCAGTGGGAGTGGGTGTACACCAGGGTTCAGCTCTGAGCCCACTGCTGTTCATACTGCTAATGGACTACATTAGCAAACATGTTGGAGGGGAGAGATCAGCAAAGCTGCTGTATGCAGATGATGTGACATTACAGGTAGACTCTGAGCAAGAAATCCAGCAAAGTGCAAAGCAATGGAATGCAAAACTGAAGGCACATGAGATGAAACTAAGCACAGATAAGACAGTGTTAATGGCAGCAAACTGGGGAAATCAGAAGAAGCTGAGAATTGAGACAGAAAGGAAGATAGTGAAACAGATAAATAACTACAAGTATCTGGGAGGGGTGATGGAGGAGAAGGAAGTCTGAATAAAGAGGTCAGACTAGAATCAGAGGGGCTGTAGCCAACTGGCATAGAGTGTCAGGTGTAGTCTATGACAGACAATGCTAAAGAAGCTGAAAAGTAAGATGTACAAAATAGTGGTGCGACCAGTAGTACTGTATGGTACTTACACACAGTCGCAAAATACAAGCAAACGTGAAAAAAAAAGCAGTGAACATGGAGAAAATGAAGAAGTGGCTAAAATATGAAGAGAATACTACCATCACTGTTGGCAAGAAATGGACCTATGGTGGTAAGGTGCTACTCAATTAAATATCAGTCCATGTCTTAGATTAGATAAGTCATGTAGTGCTGCTGTCACTGCGTCTGGCCTTTAGATTCCATGCTCTGGAATAATATGTTTTCATGAAGTTTTTGTTCTGACACATAGATCCAGTAAGCAGGGGCAGATGACACCAAACACATGAAGACTCTCTTGTTAGACTACTTATACCAGTTATACAATTATTCTTTTATTTAGGGGAAAATCCATTCCTTAGCATGAGCAAGAATATCATCAGGTACCTTAATGCATCTGGATATAATGTGACCTGATGGCTCTTTAGGGTAGGAATTCAATTCTGCTCTGGATTTTTCAAGTGGAAACTGGTACTGTTTTTCTTCCATGTGTAACAATAAGGAATCAAATGTCAAACTGTTCAATGTCAAACTATGTATCATTACTGGCTGGTCTCCATAGTGAGTCTTCATTTTCTGTTGTCAATTTCATCAAAGCAACTTAAAGTAAATAACTGTGTACTGTGTATGTGCCTGGACACTTGAATGAATGTGCACCTGTGTGTGTGTGTGTGTGTGTGTGTGTGTGTGTGTGTGTGTGTGCGTGCGTGCGTGCGTGCGTGCGTGTGTGTGTGCGTGTACTTATAAACTTTTTTTTACTTTGTAAAGCAGTTATAGTAAGAAATGTTTATATTAGCAGAAGCAGCAAAGCCTTTACATATGTAACTTTCAGAAGTCTGAAGTCAAGAATGTCCACATTTCCATCTTAAATTATCAGTTATTTTCAAAACTGGAATTTCATTTCCAAATATGAACATCTGAAAATAATACGAATTTCCAGTACTCTTAACATTGCTTTCCCAGCAGAACTTCTTTGCTTTTCTAGAAAATATTAACGTCTTCTTGAGAGGAATAGCCCTGAAATACATGTATTAGTTTTTCAGAGATTCTGAACAGTAATTCAATAACAGATTAATAAAGATAGTGATCTTCATCTAAAAAGGCAAAACCCAATTTAATAACTAGCTCTTATTTTTTAATAAAAAGGTTCTAATAACTACAAGCACAATTTCATTTGTATGGAGGGTGAGGTGTGCCTATTAACGTCTTCTTGAGAGGCTACTTAACCTTTTCTGTGGTTTATAAGGAATAGCCTTGAAATGCACATATTAGTTTTTCAGTTAGTGATCTTCATCTAAAGAGGCAAAACCCAATTTAATAACTAGCTCTTATTTTTTAATAAAAAAAGGTTCTAATAACTACAAGCACAATTTCACTTGTATGGAGGGTGAGGTGTGCAGGTTACATGTCCGTGAGTATCCTACCAAAATGTACAGTTTCCACCGGCAAGCCAGAATTTTACATAAGTATATAACAGTATGAGCATGGCATGCTTATGCTAGATTCTATATAATATTTTTATAAATCATCAATAGGGTAATCACTTTGAAGTATTGCTGAACTAGCATGTTCATTGCTTTGGGGAGCATTGTTTAATCTATCTTTAGAATTATAAGTAAAGCATGTCACTATCTACAGGTAATAAATATCATGACCCTTACCCTATCCACAATTTAGAATGAGTTTTGAAACAAATTTTACACATCCTTATTCTTTGTTTCATGTTTTTATCAACACATCTGACATCTTTGTAAGGTTTAAATGCCATTGCACATTTTATGTATTTCCTTCAACATCTCCTTTTTATTTTTGCTGTCAAGCCCTTAGGAGATTTTGTTTCAAAAGAAGACACACTTGCTATCTTTCATTTGTGAAGGCTCCAGATAACCATATTGCTACTCAGCTGTTGTAACTTTAGCTTTTTGTGATCGTTTTCACCAAAGTTTGCACTTGTAACTGTTTGTCATGCAGATGTAAAACATAAAAAGTCTAAACACAATGGCGTTGTATGTTGTCACATATCTCAGTTCATGAGTTAGTTTCAGAATTTTAGGTTACTTCTCACAAGATCTATTTTCTAGCAAAATTGTAAAGAAAACATGCATAAAATAAAGTAATGTTTAAGTAGCGCATGTTTTCCATAGACTGTATTTTGACCAAAATCATATTCCTTCTGTCTTCTAAACACATATAATCCATTATAAAGGTGCATCCTTGCATACATCTGTAAGACTTATTTTTAAGGCATGTTCCCTATTTCAGAGTCAAGTCTGAGAAATATGTCTACTCCAATTTTCCAAAATGTTTCTGTTCTTTATTTATACTGTGTTTCACAGTAACCTCAGGATAAGAGAACACAGATCACAGACTGCCCGCTGTGTCAGGGCTAGCCACAGAACAGTGTAAAAATATGGCACTAGGTGATTCAGTCGTGTTGACTGTGTCAACAAATGGGCATGGGTATTTACCGGTGGTAAGTCGAATGAAGACCCAGTCTACTCCGACCTATACCAGGGGCCCATGCTAACAGTTGGAGGTCTGTATTTGCCCCTATTAGCCAGTGTGTGCATGACATAAAGTCCAACAGCCCTGGGTCAATAAGCTACTAAGCAGCTGGTGTTCTGTTCCCCATCGTGGTTTACCTGAGATAGCTCTGTTGACTGAAAGCTAGATGCAAAACCAATCAACCTGGAAAACATGAAGTAAGAATTGCTAAACTCAATGTAGGTTCAATGACAGGATGGAGCTTGCAAGTGGATGACAAGATGGTAAGGAGGAGGCTGGACATCCTATGCATCTAACAGACAAGATGGAAGGGCAGTACAGCAAAGCCACTTGGCTTGGGATCCAGAGAGGTGACAAGAAGTGAGTTGAATGGGAACATAGCCCGAGTGAGGTCCTATTTTGAGGACATGTTCATTAGCGGGGTTATCGATGTGGATATTTTCAATTACATCTCTATACCCAATCCAAGAATACCAGTTCTTTTTGGGAATCTGAAAATTCATAAAAGTATCTATAACCCCCTCCCCATGCGCCAATTGGTTAGCGCGAGGGGAAGTGTTACATATGTAGTGGCAAAAGTGGTTGACACAATACTGAAAAAGTATGTTTCCAGTGAGGCGCATATAACCAAGGATTCCTGGTCATTCTTGGCTAGGGTAAGTAAAATTCCATTCAGTATTGAATGTCATTTCCTAACCATCGATGTGGTAGATTTATATTCTTCTATCCCACATGAAGTGGCGATGGAATGGATTCAAGTCATCATGAAGTCCAAACAAGCACCAGCCAATGAAATTTTGATGGTTAGAGAATTATTGGATATTGTTTTAACATGTAATTTTTTCTCCTTTAACAATCAATGGTATCACCAATTGATTGGGGTGCCTATGGGGTCCCCTTGTGGGGCCAGTGTAGCCAATTTGGTGATGGCCTATTGGGAGAAAGAATTTGTATTTTCCAATCATACAATTCAAGAAAAAGCTTGTTTATACACACGATTTTTGGATGACATCTTTATTATCCTGAAAGGTGATAAAGAAGTGGCTGAAACTTTAGTTACCAGTTTTAACAACTCAACAGAATTTCTTAAAGTTACTTTGAATTTCTCTGGGGAGAGAATAGCATACCTAGACGTGGATTTGCGCAAGAGCATAGCCCAGGGTTGTTTCCTAGCAAAAATCCACCGGAAAAGTACATTCTCCAATTCTTATTTGCATTTCAACAGCGACCATCCTCTACATCAGAAGAGATCAATAGTGAAGGGCCAGTTGGTGAGAGCGGCCAGGATGGTATCAAGAGATAGCGATTTTTTGGATGAATGTCTTTTCATTCAGGATCTTTTCCTGAATAGAGGTTACCCAGGTGGGCTGATTGCAGAAGTGTGCAATGAGGTTCGTTTGAAGAGGGAGAATGGGATATATCTCCCTTTATTAAACAATCAAAATTCAGAACCGGGCAAGTTACCTGAAAATGTCCAGGTTCATAACTTCTTTCCCTGCAGCTTCATCACCTCTTATAATGTTGATGCGGGAGGAATTGTGTCAATCATTAAGAAAAATTGGAGCTTTCTTGTGTCAGACAATAAAGTTTCTTCCCAGTTTGGATCATTTCCCAAAGTTATTTTCAGGAGGGGCTTGAATTTAAAGAAAATCTTGGAAATGAATACCCAGTCATCAAATGACAGACCGGGGATGTTTAAATGCAGTATGTGCAAATACTGCCAGTTTGTTAAAACAGGTACTCATTTTATGATTAGAGATTCCAAGTTTAACATCAGGGGGAGATTCAATTGTAATAGTGCCCATGTGGTGTACCTGGCTAAGTGCACTTCCTGTCCCATTTTTTATATAGGAAAAACAGATGGGAGACTGCAGGAGCATCTTTATGAACATCTGTACGCCATCAGAAAAGGAAAATTGGACAATGCTCTGGCGAAACATATAAAGGAGTGCCTGGAACATGAATTTAATTTTACAGTAATTGACCAGTTGGTCATAAATAATAGGGGGGGCCTGAATCGTTGTTGTTAGAACTTAAGGAATTGGTATGGCAGTTAAAACTGGATGCCTACCATTTCCCAGGTTTAAATAGCATGTTATCTATCGCTAGTGTGCTGAAATCGAAGAGCATAGAAAGGTAGGATGTCATAAGAGGATGAATTTGTTAATCCCCGACAAGTATTATTATCTTTAGTAATTATCAATGTTATTTGTCTTCATGGAATTGAATAGCCATGCAGTTTTTCTTATAAGTCGGTTGCCCGTTTTTTTTACTTTTTAGTTGTTGCTGATGTCAGTGTTTTGTAGAAGTGTTATAGGACATTTGTTTTTATAGTTTATAGAATTATATATTTTTTATACTGGTAGAGAAGCATGTATTTGCACTGTGTTAGTTTTCATCATCGCTAGTGTCTATCACCGCTGATTTTTATCTCGCTTGAGTGTAAACATAATATATTGCGTTACAATATAAAGTACTGATTGTCAGGTTTACTATTCGAGTGGTTTTGGACTAGCGGTAAGATCAAAGTCTAGGTACTTTGTCATTTTAAAATGTTGATTTTATTGGAAGGAGAACGTGGTGACATCATGTATTTCAGCATTTAAATTAGCCACGGAAGTGACGTATTATTTGTAAATTTCAATTTCTGATGAAGTTGGCGAGGAGTCGCCGACAAAAAGCAGGACTTGTTTGTTGCTTTAAATAAACAGTGTTTTACCGTATCGGTTCATTTGGAGGTGGACTGTTTTTCAGCTACTCATCATTCTGGCTAACAAAGAAGCCAGGAAAGGAGTTGCAATAGCAGAGAACAAGGCATCACAGGCACTGTACCAGTTCTATTGAGGTCACAGCAGATTTAATAAAAATGTTGGGTGAGATGGAAAGAAATGGCTCCTGAGGGTACTTATAGCAGTATGGAGATTTCTCCAGATGACTGGAGAATAAGCATATTGGTGCCAGTGTACAGCAATAAAAGGGGCATTTACAACTGTGGGCAATACAGAGGTATCAAACTCCTGTCACATTACATGAAAGTTCTGGAGATGGTGAATGATAAATAAATACGCAGAACAGTAGAAAGTAAGATGAGAGATGAGCAGTTCAAATTCAGATCAGGATGCAGGAAAACTGACCCAGTGTTTACAGTGAAACAGATACTTGAGAAGAAGCTAGAAATGAGGAAAGAGTCCAACTGGACATTCCTAGAATTGGAGAAAGCATATAACAAGGTCCCAAGAAATCTCATTTGGGCAGTCCTTAGGTGGTCTGAAGTCCCAAAAACATTGGTAGAATTAGTGCAAGCTGTGTACAAGGACCCAAGACTCAAGTGTGAACAGTGTTCAGTCTCAAAGAGAGGGGTTCAGCTCTGAGCCTACTGCTGTTCATACTGGTGATGAATTACATTAGCAAACAGGCTGGAGGGGACAGATCAACAAATTTGCTGTGTGCAGATGATATGGCATTGCAGGCAGACTAGTATAGGGAAATGGAATGCAAACTGAAGGCACATTGGATGAAAATGAGTGCAGATATGACAGTTATAATGGCAGCAAATGGGAGAAGTCAGAAGAAGACAAGAACTGACACAGAAGGGAAACTGGTGGAATAGATTAACAGCTTCAAGTATCTGGGAGGGGTGGTTGAGGAGAAGGGAAACTCCAATTGTGGAAAAGGTCAAAGAAAACAGATTACAGTAGTTCAGGCACATGTGTAGAAGACAATGAGATGAAGAAATTTTGAGACAGACAGGAAGAAGCCAAGCGGAAATGTGGGTGTCCAACAAAGAGGTGGATGGATTATGTGAAAAAAGATCTGCAAAAGTCAGGCATGAGTGTTGAAAAAGGTAAGAGAGCAGCATTGAATAGAAAGACATGGCGACAGTTCATAGGATCATAGATCATCGGACATTACTAGGCTATTGGCCCTGAGCCCTTATAAGCCTAGCCAAGAGTTTAGCCCAGTTGACACGACTTCCTGACCTCATGTAGAAAATAGGAAGAAAGATGTTAACAATTATGATGATGATGGACAAAGGAACTCCCAGCATTGAGCCCTTCAGGATACTACTGGTCACGTTCCTACGCTCAGATGAGGAAACCACTGCCCACACTGTGTGGATTCTGTCTTTTACCCAATTTGTTACGCATCTTATAACATATAGATCTATTTGCAATGAATTAACATTACTAACTATGGATGGTATAGGGGATGGTATCAATACTTTGGCCAAGTCAGTGTAAGCCATGTGGACAGCATGACCACTGTCAACAGCCTGTGATACCCTTTCAAAGAAGTTAGATTCTTTTCAGGCTTGTTGGCTGTTGGTGAAGCACCCACCAAGAGGAGAAAAAGCTGAGAGAAGAAAGGAGCCACTTTTGAGACTTTATGTATTTTTCCTCTGTTTATTTGCTAAGTTTTTCTGCATAGCCGCCTATTTTGAGCATTTTCTGGCTTGTTAAATTTGATTTCTGCATTAGTAATTATATTTAGAGCACAACCAAGAGCTGTTTACTGAATTTCCTGTTTGCACTTATTTTTAAAATCGTTTTTTTCACAAAACTTGCATTTTATCTGTCTTTGGCCTAGCACTCTTGTGTGGGGTCATTTACTGCACTGTTATAACTTGCTGATACTTGTTAACCTCTGCTATCTCTGAAAACACAAAAAACAAAAAAAATCTTGCTTTTTTCCCACTTTTCTGAGATTTAAAAAAGTTCAGTTACAGGCTTGCTGTTCTTGAACTGTTTGTAAGTTTCTGTGAGGCCTTTTTTTGCTTGGGCTAAAGGAAAGTCTCCCTGTTGATCAGTGGCAGTGAAAAACATTGAGCAGCCTGCCTGCCCCTGTGGGAGTGGTTACTGACTTGAAACTGTAGTTTTATTGGCCATTCTGGGTCAATTCCAAAACTCCTTCATCTTCCTCTCTTAAAACCTGGTTGCCTCGTGGTTTTGGTGTCTTTTCAGGCTTGTTGGCTGTTGGTGAAGCACCCACCAAGAGGAGAAAACGCTGAGAGAAGAAAGGAGCCACTTTTGAGACTTTAAGTATTTTTCCTCTGTTTATTTGCTAAGTTTTTCTGCATAGCCGCCTATTTTTGAGCATTTTTTGGCTTGTTAAATTTGATTTCTGCATTAGTAACTGTATTTAGAGCACAACCTAGAGCTGTTTACTGAATTTCCTGTTTGCACTTATTTTTAAAATCATTTTTTCTCAAAACTTGCATTTTATCTGTCTTTGGCCTAGCACTCTTGTGTGGGGTCATTTACTGCACTGTTATAACTTGCTGATACTTGTTAACCTCTGCTATCTCTGAAAAAACAAAAAACAAAAAAAATCTTGCTTTTTTCCCACTTTTCTGAGATTTAAAAAAGTTCAGTTACAGGCTTGCTGTTCTTGAACTGTTTGTAAGTTTCTGTGAGGCCATTTTTTGCTTGGGCTAAAGGAAAGTCTCCCTGTTGATCAGTGGCAGTGAAAAACATTGAGCAGCCTGCCTGCCCCTGTGGGAGTGGTTACTGACTTGAAACTGTAGTTTTATTGGCCATTCTGGGTCAATTCCAAAACTCCTTCATCTTCCTCTCTTAAAACCTGGTTGCCTCGTGGTTTTGGTGTCTTTTCAGGCTTGTTGGCTGTTGGTGAAGCACCCACCAAGAGGAGAAAACGCTGAGAGAAGAAAGGAGCCACTTTTGAGACTTTAAGTATTTTTCCTCTGTTTATTTGCTAAGTTTTTCTGCATAGCCGCCTATTTTTGAGCATTTTTTGGCTTGTTAAATTTGATTTCTGCATTAGTAACTGTATTTAGAGCACAACCTAGAGCTGTTTACTGAATTTCCTGTTTGCACTTATTTTTAAAATCATTTTTTCTCAAAACTTGCATTTTATCTGTCTTTGGCCTAGCACTCTTGTGTGGGGTCATTTACTGCACTGTTATAACTTGCTGATACTTGTTAACCTCTGCTATCTCTGAAAAAACAAAAAACAAAAAAAATCTTGCTTTTTCCCACTTTTCTGAGATTTAAAAAAGTTCAGTTACAGGCTTGCTGTTCTTGAACTGTTTGTAAGTTTCTGTGAGGCCATTTTTGCTTGGGCTAAAGGAAAGTCTCCCTGTTGATCAGTGGCAGTGAAAAACATTGAGCAGCCTGCCTGCCCCTGTGGGAGTGGTTACTGACTTGAAACTGTAGTTTTATTGGCCATTCTGGGTCAATTCCAAAACTCCTTCATCTTCCTCTCTTAAAACCCTCTTTTGAGTGGTTTTGCGCGTTTTTGAGCATAGCACAACAACGGGCAGCGCCGCCTAATTGGGTTTAAACTATTCCTGGCTCCACAAAGTCTGCTCTTCACTTTTTCCCTTAGAACTGCTCTATCTCTCAATTTAAACACCATATTCTCATTCTAAGGCCCTTCACTGGTCCAATTAAGTAATCCTACAAGTTAGCACTATTAAACCATAAGCACTACTTACTCTTATACTCTCTACGATTACCCTGTCCTCTATTGGTCCGTCTTAAATTCAGTTTCCCTATTACTCTAGCATGTCCAAAGGTCAGTCAATGGTTTCCTCTCCAGTCCAGCTGGTGAATCTGGGAATTCTGAGGCAATGTTACAACTGTCTCATGTACACGGACAACCCTCTCCTCCTCCAAACAGGTTCAAATATATGTGAGAGATGCAACTATTTAGCCAAACTGGAGGCTGAGCTCTCTCATCTCAAAACTGGTGTAACCAGTCAGGAGGAGAAGGTAACCTCACACAACACAATTCCAGTATCACATAGTCCCACCACATCAGCGAACCAAACACATAAATACACAAAAACATACTCGGAGGCTCTAAATAAAAATCTACCTAAGCAACAGAGACCTCCAAAGCAGACATCCAAGCAAACGCTGCCTCAAAACAAAACACACACAACACATAACCCACAAAGGCAGTGTGCCAAGCAGCCACAGCCCTTAAGGCTGAATAACACACCTGATACTCTTGTTATAGGTGACTCTATTGTCAGACACACTGACGTCCCGCACACCAGGCTGAATAAAGAGAAGGTCACAGTGAGCTGCCTGTCGGGCGCTAGGATCCGCCACATAACGCAAGCACTCAGTTCACTCCAAAGCAAATACAAATATGACTCAGTCATTGTACATGCTGGTGTGAATGACCTGAGACTTACCTCCCTGGACTACATGAAAAGAGACATAGAGGAGCTCTCTGATCATGTAGCCCAGGCTGGTATGACCCTGACCTAGAGCAGCATCTTACCCTCACCTAGAATGATGCCACAGTACAAAGACAAAATGATCGATTTTAACAATTGGCTAAAATTTTGGTGTCATTCAAAGGGGATCCAGTGTCTGTCAGCCTGGGATGACATGCTCGACAAGCCACATTGCTTCGCTAGGGACGGCTTGCACCTGTCACCACTGGGCTTTCGGATATTGGCAAAGCCTCTTGCCACCCCCATAGTGCCTTTTTTAGGCAAGGCTCAAAAGTCAAACCCACCCCCATAGACAGCACAAGGAACAAGAAACTAAGGGTAATGCTGCTAAACGCCAGAAGTCTTAACCTCAAGATGCACGCACTCGAAGCTCTCCTCAGTATGGAGAACATTGATATCTGTGCAGTGGCAGAAACCTGGTTCAAGGCTCCAGAGAGCATACCAGCACTACCAGGCTATACCTCATATCATGCTTTTCAGCCCCAAAACCCGGACCGAACCACAAAAGGAGGGGGAGTTTCCATATTTATCAAGGATATCCACACCTCCAGGTTAGTGGCATTGCACGAAGTATCGGAGACCATCCATGTGCAACTAACAGTGGGCAAGACTGCTTTTCAGTTTATAGCATCCTTCAGACCACCCTCTCAAAGTCAGGAATCCCATTCGGCTTTCCTGAAAACATTGGAAAACATGAAGATCTCTCCGAACACCATTATATTGGGCGACTTCAACTACCCAAACATTGACTGGAAGCACTACTCAAGCCCCAGCACATTAGCCCAAAGATTCCTGGAAATTATAAACTCAAATGCTATGGAACAACTAGTCACCACTCCCACAAGAGGGGACAACATATTAGACCTGATCATTACCAACATGGGGACTCTATGCTCCACACCAGAAGTATATCCCTCATTGGTAAGATCAGACCATAAATTAATTTTACTGGATGTCCACATCCCGACCCACCCCCAGCCCAGAAAACCACAGTGAAAAACTTCTCAAAAGTGAACTTCTCACTTCTCAAAACCGAAGTGGAATCCTTCAAGGCCCCAGGGCCAGTGGAAACTACAGCCCAAACTGCAGAATCCTATATAAATGCATTCTACAGACATCTCCAGGAATGCATGGATCATGCTATCCCAAACAAAACCAAGACCCAATCATCCAAAGGCAGGCATCCAGTCTGGTCGACCCCTGCCATAAATAAACTGTACAACAGAAGGAGGAAGCTACTACATGATATAGCAAAATCCCTAATAGGGAAGGCATCTCTGATCAGTACTAGCAAAAAATTACGATCTCTCATAAAATCCTCCAAGGCCAGCTTCGAGAGAAAAATTGCACAGGACACCAAAGGCAATCATAAGGCTTTTTTCAGTTATGTTAGAAACCTGGGATGCAACTCCCAGACTTGTTCTGAGTTGATTCTAAACGACAAAAAATACACTGAACCCACAGACATCGCCAATATCCTGGCAGACAGGTTCAGTGCAAACTTCTCCACCCCCTCCCCCCCAAAAGAGCAAATATCTATCCCGGCAGAGGGCTGCCTCCCAAACATCTCAGATGCTCAGATGAAGGCTGCCCTCTCCAAAGCAAAAAAACACTACTTCCATGGGACCAGATGGCGTCCCAGGTTGCGTCCTACATGAACTACAAGAGGAACTAATCCCTCTAATAAAACAGCTATACAATCTCAGTCTCATTACAGGATATGTGCCCACAGAATGGCGTACAGCAACAGTGGTCCCACTCCACAAAGGTGGAGCATCTATGGACCCTGGAAACTATCGCCCCGCGAAATCAACGAACACAGCGCAGTGCTTCAGCATCCTCAGGGGAACGGGAAAATAATTATGTTAAAAATGTGACTTTTTCTAACCTTACAAATGGACAAAGTGATATAGATTGCATTAATGGCTCTTCTTCTAACGTTTCTGCCGCTGATGCTTCCTTTTAGACCAATAAATCTGGTCGAGGGAGAAATGGGCGAAAGGGTAGAAACCGTTTTAAGGAGTGAGCAAGTAAGTAATTCACTAGAGCATAATTTATGCTTGGTTAACTTGTCGCATTTAATTGTAAATCAAGCTATGAGATCAGTATTATTAAGGGGAAGTAAGTTTGTACCAACTTTTTTTCCCTCACTAAGTGATATTTATTTTGAACTTAAAAAATTTGTAAGAAAATTGTATTTAAAAGTTTTTTTCTATAATGACAACAGTACAAATACAAGTGATGAAACTTGTGAAAATGATGTTTATACCACTACTAAAAGTGATGACAATCAATTATTAAATTTATCTGTTTATGACTATGAAAATGCTGATTTAGATTTAGTTTATGAAGACACACTTGATAATATTAAGGATGGTGAAATGTTCTTTATTGGCTATGGTAAATTGGCTATTCCACATCTTGCATCTGAGAGTACATTCACACCTCATATTAAAGTACCTGCAATCTCTACTTTTTTCAGAATAGTATTCAAAGAAATAACAACTTTAATGGAAAGTCTGAAAAATGTATCTAAATATTACAATTTAAATAAAGATGAATGGATGGCTTTAAAACATTTGAAAAAAATAAAAAGGGAGTTTATTTTTAAATGTGCAGATAAAGGTGGCAATTGGGTAGTCTTAAACAAATCAGATTATTGTGAGATGGTCCATGATTTATTGAAAAATCAAGATGAATATGTATGTTTAACAAAGGACCCAATTATTGAGTTCAACAGTGAATCTTTTGGAAAGAGGGGAACGTCTTGGTTTCTTTAACCAAAGTGATGTGGGAAAGTTATATGCAAAAAAACCAATGACGCCAACCTTTTATGCATTACCGAAAGTGCACAAGAATTTAACCAAACCACCTGGAAGGCCTATAGTTTCAGGCAAAGATTCATTTTTGAGTAAAGTTAATATTTTTTTGGACTTCCATTTAAAAAGTCACCTGTCCAAAATTCCAGCTCACATCCCTAACACTCAGGATTTATTAGATTAAATTGGTGGAATTAAATGGAACAACAGTTACTATTGGGTAACTATAGATGTGAAGGCATTATATACTAACATTAATAAAAGATGGGGGCTTAAAGCTATTCAAGACATGTTGGGAGACGGTCCCAGAACCACTTTTCTGATACAAATGTTGGAATTTTGTCTTTCTCACAATTATTTTCATTTTGATAATGATTTTTACCTTCAAATCAAAGGGACGGCTATGGGGGCTGCCTTTGCACCCTCATATGCCATTCTTTATATAGGTTATTTTGAGAAGTTATATATTTATTTAACTTCTTTTTATCAAAAAAATGTGATTTTTTATAAACGGTTCATTGATGACCTTATATTGATTTGTAGTGGTGAGATTACTGAATTTCTAGAATTTTTTGAAGAATTAAATAACAATGGTCATGGTCTAAATTTTTCTTATGAATTTGATAGAAATAAGATTAATTTTTTTAGACATAACTTTGTTTCATGAAGATGGAAAAATAGGCTTTAGACCTTATAGGAAAGAAACTTCTGTAAATATGTTCCTACATGCAGAAAGCATGCATCCGGAACATTTAATTTGGTCACTGCCTTTTGGTGAATTTCAAAGGATATATGACCATACCAGTGATATTAATGATAAGTATTTTGAACTAAGTAAGGTAGAATCAAGATTATCTAAGAGAGGTTATAAAAAAGACCATCTATTATTTTCAAAAAATAAAGTACTAGGAATTACTGACCACTTAGAATTTAAACAGTATAAAGATAGACAGGTAAGACAAAATCCTTCAACAGTAGAAAGAAAAAATTCAGTACTGAGAGGAAGAAATGAAGATGATACTAAGGCTAGTGAGTTTAAGTTATTCTTTGTTACAAAATATTCCCCTTTATCTAAAGAATTATGCAATATAATTAGAAAATACTGGTATCTGATTTGTGCGGATGAAAATATAGGTTTTATGTTTCCTAAACATGTAATTTTCTCTTATAAAAGAGGGAAAATCTGAAGGAGTTATTAAATTATAACTTTTTCGATAAAGGTGAAGAGAAAAGGAAAAATATTACTGTAGGTACTTATAAGTGTGGACAGTGCAGTGTTTGTGGAAGAATTAACAATTTAACGAATATCAATGGTGTGTCTTTTAAAGCCAGATATCGTTTTAACTGCAAATCAGTGGGAGTGGTATACATCCTAGGTTGTTCATGTCTTAATACTTGGTACATAGGACAAACAAAAAGAATGGTTTGTGTCCGAATCCTAGAACATCTAAAAGATATTAGGAATCATAATGAATTTAGTCCGGTGGCCAAACAATTTTTGGAAAAACATAAGGGTGACCCAGGTAGTTTAAAATTTTGTGTTTTGGGTAAACCTTTCAATTGTGAAAATGGGGAACTATCAGTTCAAAAATTACTTGAATTAGAGACCAGAATGATTCTGAAATTTAACACATTGAAACCACATGGACTGAATTTAGAATTAAGTATTTAAATATTAACCAATTCTCCTATATACAAAAGGCATGCAAAAATTACAATTGTTTATAAAGATTAAATACTTAGTGATTAATACTTGTTCTTTTTAAATAGTATGAATTACTTAGAAGCAATCAATATTAAATTCATCCTTTTTTCACATATATTTTTTATATATTTTTTATATATTTTTCACATTTGTTAACAAAAATACATGGAATTTTATAGTTAAAGAATTGTAATTTTGAAGGTAATCTGACTTTGATTGTATTTTTTATTGTTGACATAAGAAAAGAAACACTGGTAGAGCACTTTAAAATTTGATTATGAAAATTTGATTATGAAATGACTTAATAAGCTAATTGTTTAATTAGTGCTGATTAACTCAAAATTTTTTTGTACAAATAATAGTTAACAGCACTCTGTATTTGTGATCCATTTGAAGGCGAAAAGCCGAGGTACCAGATCGCAATAAACGCTTTACTGGCAAGGTGCTGGTTGATTTTGTGTTCTTCTTAGAAATTGCTGTTTTTCAATAGTGTTGTGGAACTATCGCCCCATAAGCCTGACTAGCTTAGTCTGCAAGGCTATGGAGAGGATCATCATGGAGCTCATAAACAAAGACATTGGGGACCTACAGACACTAGATCCTACCCAGTTCGGCTTTGTCAAGGGCAGATCCTGCCTTTTGAACCTGGTTGACTTCTTTGAAACAGTCATCAAAGCCATAGATGAAGGGAAGGTAGTCCACACAGCCTATCTGGACCTTGCAAAGGCATTTGACACAATACCCCACTCGGGCATCATAGATAAGCTATCCAGCTTAAATATAAACCCCTATGTCACAAGATGGGTCGCAAACTGGCTCAAAGACAGAACCCACAGAGTGAGAGTTGCTGGAGCCATGTCAGACTCGAAACTGGTCACAAGTGGCATCCCACAGGGTTCTGTCCTGGGACCACTCTTGTTCAGTATATACTTTTCCGAGGTACAGGCAAACGTGGAAGGACTATAGCTCACCAAGTTCGCAGACGACTGCAAACTGGGCGCCATAATCAACTCTCCAGCTGACACAAACATCCTTCAAAAAGGTCTCACAGAGACAGATAACTGGTGCCAGCGCCATGGTTTAAAGCTAAATGCCAAAAAATGTATAGTCATACCCTTTGGCAAAAACAATGTGCCCACAAATTACCACATAGGCGGAAACCCATTAAGCACAGAGAAAGTTATTAGGGACCTGGAGACCCAAGTTGATAGCAATCTCTCCTTTGAAAACCACATTGCCAAAGTGGTTAGAAAGACCTTCTATATAGCCCACCACATCATGAAGAGTTTCACATCTAGATCAAGAGAGGTAATCGTGCCCCTTTATTCATCCCTCATCAGGCCCATCATAGAATACAATGCCCCTTTTGGGATGTACCTTACCCGACACCAGCAGCAATTAGAAAGACCCCAAAAGTATCTCACCAAGAGGATCAAGGGTCTCAAACAGATGCCATATACTGCTCGGTTAAAAAAACTCTAGCTCTACTCAGTTGCATACCACCTACTTCGAGGCGATCTATGCCTGACATACAAAGCTATGTCAAATCCAGAATTAATGGACATGCTCCACCTCAGTAAATCTAAATCCCTTAGAGCCACACGCTCGAGGGACTTGAACCTCAGCACAGAAATAAATAGAACTTGCTGGAGGGACAGGTTCATAACCCAGAGGCTCCCTTCGCTCTGGAATAGAATTCCAGTTCATGTGAGGCAGAGCACCTCACTGAATCTCTTCAAGAAGAATCTCGATAAGTGAATGGGGGATCATAGGTTTGTCTCAGGGATTACTCCCGTGTCAGTATTAGACAGAGGCACAGTAAACTAAACCTTAAAAAAGGGCACAGTATACTCAAATCAAGGGGTGGTGTAAGCCATACAGAATCGGGCTAGGCTTATAATTGCCCCAGGGCAGTTAGCCTAGTATGAACCTATGAACCTATGAACCTATTAGACAGGATCTACCTTTGACAAAGCCAAACTGCTGCAGGTCTAGCCTGATGAGATTTTTAATATCATAGTTCATAAGGTCAGTTATACTAAGATCCATGGCTTTGCAAATAACATTTATCAGGCTGAAGGGCCTATAATTCCCAGGGTCAATGGTGGGGGTACATTTGTGGAATGGCATCACTACTGCTTTGTGTCAAATCTCAGAGCCAAAGTAAAACTCTGTTTAAACAATGGTATTGTTTAATACTAAACAGCCAAGTATATATATATATATACATATATATATATATATATATATATATATATATGGTTCCCTATTATATGATCAAAGACGCATTCTTTCGAATGTGTCTTGATCAGACTTGAAAGCAAAAAATGGCATATAAGCGAATTCTTTCCCCGGGAAAGAAATCGCTTGGCCGCCTTCGTTATTTTGCCGTTTTCATCACTGTAGTGCGATCTCAGAGTTGGTTTATTTAAGTAGAGGGGTGTGGGGGACACAGCCCCCCACTTCAGGGGGTGCAGGGGGCAAAGCCCCCCACTTTATGTAATGTTTTAAAGTTTGTTTGTTTTTTTTTTCATTTTTGGAGCAGAAATTTTTTTTCCCTGTTAAAAAAAATCACAGTTCTAAGTGTTCGGGATTGCAAGCTTTCGCTTACATGGGATCGATAAATCAGTGTTCGTTTTTTTAAGCATTCGCTAATTTAATATAGACCTATATATATATATATATATATATATATATATATATATATATATATGGTTCTACCTGACATAGTCGAAACCACACAACACCGACAACCACATCACCGACACCACATATTCGACAGTCCATAAACACGAAACCACACATAACCCCATACACTGCACACACCACAATAACAATTAAAAACAAAACACATCCCCATTCCACAAACCACACACAACACAAGCACACCAAAATCCTTACAAGCCCACACTAAACCTTTACCCCTAACTAAGGTCCGCTCACTATCGCACACTACCCCTACCCCTACCCCCCTAACTACTCACTTCTAACCTTATCGCTACCGCCCCTCTTCCTAACTCCCTAACTCACTTAACCCACCCCTATCCCCACAGACCGTCAATCTCCACACTTACCTGCCTCGCACCCTAACGTCTCGTCACTACCGTATATCACAGCCTTTCCCCATGTCGGCATCCTCGGCGTTGGTGTTGTCATCCGTCGTGTCGGTCTTCTGCATTGTCGATGTTCTGCCACGGTCTTCTTCGATTTCGATCTTCTGGAGCTGGTCTTCTGCGCTGTCGACGAAGTCAGGTAGAACCATATATATATATATATATATATATATATATATGGGTCTACATTTTCTCATCCAATTTACAGTTTACTGAATCGAAAGTGAACAACTCCACTTATCCGAAACCTCACTTCAGAAACGTAGTGTACTGCTGGTAGTGTGAGAAGTAGATGTTACTTCTCGTACACTGTACCAGTTGTGAAACATGATGGATGAGATGGTAGTGTCAGCAGTTTTCTTTATATGGTTCATAGTGTTTACAGCGGTTGTAGCTTTCAGGTACAGTAACAATGAGGAAATTTATCCTTGCTGTCACTGTAGTGCAATCTTAAAGTTAGTATATATAATATGCAGGGGGAGTGGGGGGCACAGCCCCCCAATGGGGGTGCAGGGGGGCTTGCCCCCTGCATAACTATTGGATAATGTGTGTGTTTTTGTTTTATATGTCACGTAATTGTTTTTTGGGGATTTGTAGATCGGAAAACTGGAGTTTCGTTGAAGTGAGGTTTCAGGTAAGTGGAGTTGTTCACTTATGATACAGTAAACTGTAAATTCAATGATAAAAAGTAAACCCATATATATATATATATATATATATATATATATATATATATATATATATATATATATATGGGTCTAGGACATTTCACCGAAAGCACATTTCACTGAAAGTCAAATTAGTGTGCACTTTTCACTTAAAGCTCAATTCACCGAAAACTCAATTCACAGAAACACATTTCACCGAAAGTTGTATATGGCCTCGTCCCCATAGTAGTGCGACCTTTGAGATAGTATATATAGTAGGGGGGTGTGAGGGGAGTAGCCCCCCACATATTTTAAGTATATATAATTTTTGGAAAAGGAGTACTATATTGCAATTGCAAGTATCCAGGTATATAATTCAAAATATGTAAAATATGTGGGGGGGCTATGCCCCCCACACACCCCCAATGTGGGGGGGGTGCCCCCCACACCCCCCTACTATATATACTAACTCCAGGGTCACACCACAGTGGGGACAAGGCCATATGCAACTTTCGGTGAAATGTGTTTTGGTGAAATGAGTTTTCGGTGAGTTGAGCTTTCAGTGAAAAGTGCACAATAATTTGACTTTCGGTGAAATGTGCTTTTGGTGAAATGAAAGTATTTTTAATCTTGGACAGCACCTTTCATGCATGTGCTTTTGTGATGCTCGAGGTTCTGAGAAACTTAGGAATAAGTAAGCTTTGTATTTTCAACTCTGGGGTATAATTTGCACCAAATTTGTTTGTCAGTATGTTGGCAATGTCTACTAGTTCAGAGGAGGTGGTGCCATTTTGAAGAAGTTCTGAACAATGTGGTGTGTTATTCTTCAGTTTCCTAATGTAGCTAAAGAATGATTTGTAATTTTCCTTAGCTTTAGCTGCTTAGTCAGGTTCATGGATGCTTTAGAAGACTAAATAGTATTTTTCAGGTTTTTAGACAATTTTCTGATGCAACCCTTGAAATAATAGAATTTCTGATCTGCTGTACATTTTAAAGGGGTTTCCTTTTATTGTAGAGCTTATTTATGTTGCTGGACCACCAGAATGATTTTTTTTTAAATTTCACATTATAATTAGATCTGGTTGGGATTTTCAGTTCTATCCATTTATCTAAGTGGGTATAGAATCCCTTTGTGAAGTTAACTGCTGTGACAACATTTGGAGTGATGCTATCAACCAGCGGAGAAGTTGTAGACAGCAATTAATAAAGAGTTGAAGGATTTTATCTGGGAGGGGAAGATGGAAAAAGTCAAGTGGAATAAGCTGATCCTTACAATAGAACAAGGTGGTTTGGGTTTAGCTGATTTTATGAGGTATTTCAGAGCTACACACTTAAGTCTCTTATACACAGGACAAGCAAAAAACTATCATTCAAAGTGAAAAGGGATGAGGATGAAATATTAGAAAAGCTCAAGAAATAAGAATAGACTGGGATTTTGGATGCAGATCCTTAAGAAGAACACTAATACAGAATATTATGCTCATAAAGTAGCAGAAAGTATTCTAGGAACTAAGCCAACATGGAAATGGAGAAATGAGATTCTACTGATAGGGATGACTGTAATTAGGGGTACAGAGAATAGGCAAGAGGAGGTTGGAATTTATTGGAGAAAACTGGTAAAGCAACCAAAGTACTGGAAGCAAATAATTAGAGAGGGAGATGCAACAGAATGAGAAGAGACCAATAGTATATTTGGACTGCAGGCTAGAGATTGCCTTCCCTATCAAGAATTGATATCAGAGTATAGCCAAAGACAAAGGAATAGGAAGATCCTAAGTGAAAATCCTGCACTGGTAGAGTTTTTAGTAGAGCAGTCTAGAACAGAAGTTGCTGTTATTGGATGGTATTGGATGATAACTATAAGAATCAGAGGAGATTAAAAAGGATTGGGAAGAGAGACTGAATAAGCAATTTAAAAAGAAACAATGGGAGAATATATGTATGCCTCCCAAATATGCAACACACTCTAGAAGATTTAGGATTTTTGTTTGTAAGTATTTGCATATCTATTTTTACACCCCAAGCAGACAAGAAAAAATTTTCCTCAGGTAGGTTGCAAATGTTTCAGAAGTGATAGGGAAGAAAGGGGTAACTGGAAGCATATTTTTGGGCATGTAATGAGTTGGCAGGCTAAAAATTCCCTGCTGACTACTCTACCAGAAACACAAATTGGTGTGACTAAAAAAATATTTTTTGAGCTGTGAAACACAATTGAAATTGCCTTGACATAATAAAGTCTTGCTACTCTGGTGGTTGTCAAAAACAGCAATCACTAGAAGATGGAAATCAAAATCTAAACAAACTGTACTAGAAGTAGTGAATATAATAACAGCAATAACCCCTTTAGACGGTGCAGTGGTGCAGCGGTAGCATTGCCACCTCACAGTAAGAGGTTCTCTGGTTCAATTCTTGGCTGGGTTGCCTTCTGTGAGGAGTCTGCATGTCCTCCCTGCATTCATGTAAGTTTCCTCCAGGTGCTCTGGTTTCCTCCCTCATTTCAAAGACATGCATACAGAGTATTTCTCCCCAGGCCTCCGCTGAAAATTGGCTTTGTTCCAAGTTGGGCTTTCCCAGTTAACAAATCAATCACCCTATTTAAGCACAACCTGGACAACTGGACAGGAGACCATAAATTCACACCTGGGATGGCACCTATGTCCCCCAAGGACATGGGCAGCCTGTGCTGATCATAGATTAAATCTGCAAACAATCAAACCATCTAACAATGGTCAATTAGGGAACACGGGTATTACATGACTTTGATTTTAAAGGCCCTAGGGCCATTAGCCTGGTAACCTCCTATGAACCTATCAGTAATATATGCAGAATAATGTTTTGGAGGAGGAATTAGGTTTAAGGGAAGGCAGGAATTGAATGAGCTATGTAATGTTTGGTTGAGAATGACTGTATAGAAGATTATATATGATGCATGCAACTGAAAATATGGTAATATGGTTTGTTTTCATTTCTATGAATGTATGATTGCCTATGTCTTAAGTGATAATTCAATAAAGATGTTTCTTGTTTAAAAAAAAACATTGGAGTGATGCTACTATAAATGCATTTTGAAACTTTGTCATAAAATTTGATGAGATTAGTATGTTTGAAATCCTTGTATTCTGAAATATTGATTTCAGTGGATTTAGGCACTTTGAAGGTGAATGTCACTATTTTATGGCCCAGTTTAACCAGGGAAGGAGTCAATAGAGCCATCGTATATGATTAAACTGTATTCATAAGGGCCACCTCAAGAATCATAAGTACTCTACTGGGTTTGTTAACAATCTGGTCCACGAGTTTTTGTTTATTAAATCTAAGAACTTTTGGGAAAATCCAAAATTGGAGGTATACTTTCTACAGTTTATTGAGGTGCTGTTAAAGTCTCACACAAATTGAGTTTTTATTTATAGGGAGTTCGTCAAGTACTTTTACAAACCCAGCATGATATGCAGGGGCACAGATAGTGTCCTGTTACAGGCTATAATCTGATAGTTGGTCCTATGTGTGATCTGGAGGTCAACAAGTTCCATTTGTGGGTCTCTGGGAATCTACCTAGCGGTCATGTGGCTCCTAACAAATATGGAAACGCCACTACAGTAACCACTTGGTCTGAAGGGATGGTAGGTGCAAAATCCAGATATGGAAAGAGTGCTTTTTTGCATTGAAACCAAGTTTCAGTAATTACACAGATATAGATACATACCAAATAGTGGTCAGCCTCAAGGTCAATCAGCTTACTGTTGATTCTTCTGGCTTTGAGCAAAGCCACCAAACTGTGATCCTGTTTTGGATGTGGTATGTTAGTTATTTTGGGATATCCATTAGCTGGAGTCTGCCTAAAAAAAGGCATGATAGAGGTAGCAAAGGTTTTATCCTGTATGCAGAAGCCTTGAAACAATATTTGCTGGCCACCCTTTACAAAGCAAAGGTCTGTTGAGCATTTTGTCCCATACTGACACATATTGGATCCCCCTGTAATGATAAAAACTATTTAGCCAATTGTTGACGCCAAGTATCTCTTCTTTGTACAAAGGCATCCTTCTTGGAGAAGGGAGGATTCAGCTCAGGGCCAGAATCTTGCATGCATTTCTGACATACATGTAGTGTTCTGACATGACTTCCTTTATATCTGTGATAATACGGGCAAGTACCAGCATAGACAGCTAGAGTTTTGTAAAGAATGACATTTCCTTTTCATTTTTATTTATTATTTATCATTTGTTAACCGGGAAAGTCCGACTTGGAATGAAGCCAATTTTCAGTGGAGGTCCGGGGAGAAATGCTCCAGATGCATGTCTTTGTATATCAATGTCAATGTTATTTTGTATACTTTGTATATAAATACCAATGTCAGCTACTTGAGGCAGGGACATGAAGCACTGGGTTTACAGACAGGGTGCTGGAGGACTTGGCTTGGACACTCGGCTGAGGACCTAACCTTACAGCTGTACCAGAGGGGAGTCTTACTGGGGACCTGGAGGGAGACAGATATAAAGACATCCAGATCCTGGGCTGAGTATGTTTCCTGTGTGCTCTTAAGTGAAATTGTACTTGATACAGAGAGGTCTGCATCTGGAAATACTGTGTATCCATTTGTTTTCCAAGTGCACATCCCTCTCCAGTGTCAGTGATGAGAATTCAGGCTCCTTGATTACTGTCCCAGCATGGGGATGACACATATTGGTGGCCATCATATATTGGTAGCTGTGGTGGGCATCACAATACCCGTTAGGGTTTTGCATCCCAAGTCGTTCAATCACATGTAACCCGCCACCATATTATATGCATATTTTGTAAGTGGTAGAGTCTTAATGGCCATTGATATATCTGAGATGCTAGCAGCTGAAAGACAACCCACTGTTACCTTCTCCTTGTCTAGCCTAGTGTGAGGAGAATCACTGAGCCTAGCTTTATTGTTACCAAGCACTAAAACATTTTTATTTTTAGAATTGTCTGGTTACTCATTTTCATGGGAGCTCTGGGAGCTCTGTCTGGTCAAGTAACTTGCTCAATGTCATACAGTAGGCAAATGAAGGTGATGGACGTGTGTATATAATATTTTTCATTGGAATTCTCATTATTGAACAAGGGAAAATCAAAGATTGGTAGTTATACAGTACTACATTTTAATAAACACAAGTCTGTAGCAAATGTATTTCAAAACTGTTTGACTTTTTGTTCATTTATGTTTTATATGAATTTGCAATACATTTATTGGTGCCTTTTTATTTTGTGTTTTGCTTGGGTGACTTGTAAATAAGGTTTTGCTAAGAATACACAAATAAAATAAATGTGAACATTGAAATCTGTTGACTTTCTCTGATGAACTTTTCTCCTGTGTTTCTTCTGTGAATGGGCTCTACCAAATTGGACTTACCTAATCAAAAAAGGAATCAAATAAATAATAAACAGACATTTATCAACCACATGTCCTCCCTGTGTCCATGTGAGTTTTCATTGTGTCCTCTGTTTTTCTCCCACATCCCAGAGACTTGCTAAAGGGTGTGTGTGTGTGTGTGTGTGTGTGTGTGTGTGTGTGTGTGTGTGTGTGTGTGTGTGTGTGTGTGTGTGTGTGTGTGTGTGTGTGTGTGTGTGACACAGGCTGGCATCCTGTCAGAATAAGTTTCCCCGTCTTGTTTCAATAGTTCAATAGGTTCTGGATCCCCGCAATCCCAAAGTAGCTAAAGTGAGTATCAAAGAATGAATGGAGTGCCACCATAACAGACATATTACACCTAAGCTTAAACACTCATCCAACGTACAACATCTCAGGAGAGCAGTACCCCCAGTACCCTGAGGTACTGCACTATCATTACTGGAACATGAATTAAAGTAGTTTATGAACAGATAGATCTCAAAGCTTATTAGTTTGTTAGCATCAAAGATGAATATGCAACCTGCTTAATCAACACTGCAACTGCATTCTCTGAAGATTAATCCAGTACCCAATACTTCTGGATGATCTGCATGTTTATCAACATTCTTTGGAGGGAGGGGGCATGCTTCAGGTCTTAAAAGCATTCTTTCAGCTGGCTTAGTGGCATATAGTAATGAAGCCTGATTATGACCCTACAACCAAAGTTTGGGCATGAACAGTCAGCTGGATAATCTGGCTGTAGAGGGACATGAATGAGGCAGAACCTGCTTGCTTCTCCAGGGGGCTGATCCTTCTAGATAGACACTCCACCTACAGTCTACAGTCTTTACTGTGAACAGGTGAAGGACAGCGATATATGCCTTCCAGAGAGTGTGGCATTGGGTGCAGCAATACATGCTGAAGCAGTTGATAAGCCTTCATACTGACCCAGTATATGTCCATCCATTTGGACCTTCTGGACATGTAGACAGAAATAGTAGGGCATACTAAACAAAATTCTCTGATGGCTGTTTTGATGAAGGCCCCAGGAAAATTACTGTCATCTGGTTAGTGAATAAACAAAAGAAGTCATGACAATCTACCAGATGATTAGCAGGTGTAGGGTTCCAAAAATTAAAAAAAAATAATCTGTTCTCACTGTAAGATCAGATTCCTTTGTCAGCCTTCACTGCATCAGGAACATCAGAGGTTTTGTATGTTTCTTGGGTCACTCTTCAAGTTGTTGTATATTGGGAAGACCAGTCCTAACAAACTTTGTAAAGCAAGTGCCCACTAAAAGTCCAAGGACCATAATTACAATCCTTATAACAGAATTTACATGCAAATAGGAGAAATATATATTAATTCCAGGACTGTGTCAGAGTATTGCCCCTACTGTCAGGTACACTGATGTCAGAATTAGTGTTTATACGTAAGAGTGTGTATAAGACACAGGACCTCCCTCACACAGAGAAGTAAGGGCATGATGGGGGTGAATTCTCCACTAACAAACACACCTTAAAAGTGTAACATGTGGTTTGGAATTTGCTGTTTTTGTAAGAATCACAATTTAATTTTGGACAGTGGAATGGTGCAGCAGTTGTGTTGTCGATCACAGTAAGAGGTTCTATGGTTCGATTCTCGGCTGGGCTGCCATCTGTGCAGAGTCTGCATGTCCTCACTACATTCATGTGGGTTATCTCTGGGTGCTCCGGTTTCCTCCCACATTACAAAGACATGCATCTGGAGCATTTCTCCCTGGGTCTCCACTGAAAACTGTCTTCATTCCAAGTCGAACTTTCCTGGTAAACAAATGTTAAATAAATAAAATAAATTTTTGCAGTACTGGGACTCATAGTATCAAGCCTTGTACTTCCCATAGTGACCCTTATTAAGCACATTAGGATTTTCATTTCCTCATGAGGTATCAGTGGTGATCATCACTCTGGACAAGCCTTCGGTTCAGTATTATGATTCACAATTCCTCTGGTTATGGACATGCAGTATTGCTTGTAGAAACTCTATGCTCATAATCACATAGGTGTTTACCTCCTGGGCATCTGTTTGTGACCTTGATGTACATTTGAAGTCTAGTAGGCTATTATCCTGCTATGCCCTCTAATTGTAGACAACATGGCAATACTTGTTCTGGCCACTTCTATCCTGGTAGTCCCCAGGAGATTTGGTTACTTGCAGAATATCCAAGTCATTCATGTTGCAGATATGAACCTGCCTAATAAATGGGTTAGTAGTATTTGTATCATTGATAATAAAAGATGAACAGATGAGGTCAGTAGTGAAAAACAAGTTTTTCAAACATACTGTGTGCAGACAGAGATACAACTAAGTAAGGAGGAGAGATTTACAGGATAGGAAGGTCTCGTCACCTTCCATTTCTCCTGAAGAGAGGCACATGGAGTATAGAATATATAAAAGAAGTGAAAGAACAGGAAGAACAGAACAAGACTGTACCAGGGCATCAGCAGAGCGGCTGGGATACTGTTATTTCAGTTGTCACCACTAAAGGGGATATTTCTGGAAGGGGTGTATAGTGTGAAAACGTTTATAGAGACAACAAACAAAATGGCAGGAAATGAAATACAAATAGTTCTAGATAACAAGTGTATAGAATGTAGAAATTCAGTGCACATCAGAAGCAGAATATTGTTAAGAACTGAATGGTGGGACACGTAACTAAAGAAAAGCTAATGGCAAAATTACATCTGATTTGTTGTGATACCGACCTCTGGTGAACAGCTAAAGAGTAGGTGGAGGAGAAGCTAGACTAGAATGGAGACAAGGATTTTAATTTTAATTATCCAAAATTACATCCATAAATTACAGTTACTTTCTATACTAAGCAGGAGAAACTGCTGGAAGCTATAAGAAAAGGCAATTGGAGCAGGATATGGAAGTTTTGCCTAATGAGTATGTCCCCTCATGGTAATATCAGAAAGATAAAAATCTGTGGCCCTCTTCAGGGGCACTGAACTTATTATATTATGATCTTGGCATGCTATTAGGGCCAGAATAGCAACAGCTACCACAGTCCTCAATTATGCAAAGGTGAAGGAAGAAATTACAAAGATGGTTATGAAATGATAGGGCATGATTGAAATAGTCTGCAGAAAACACATGCTGAGAGTTATAAAATCAGTCATGGTGATAAAAAGCATATGTGACATGCAGGTGGAAGTGAAAAGAGTGCAAGAAATGTTTCTAGTTTACTAAAGAGATGGGAAGGTAGTGCAGAACAAAGTCTGTCTGTGAAATAACAAGGAAAGATATGAAGACTGCAAAACATTATGACTGGGGGTGTGGGAGATAGGGAAATGGTGTGTGCCTTGACCAATAATGGATTGATTTTTCAAAAAAAAAACATCTTTGTTACATAGTATATGCTTCAGGTTGTTCTTATTTTTAAAGACAAATCTTGGTTCCTCACCCACTATTGTATTGATCTTCTCATTTTCATCCCCTCCCTCCCATTGACTGAAAACACGAAGAGTGGTGTGTCTAACCCAATCCATTGGTACATCTGTGATTGGTTGTGACTTGGATGAAAAAGCTTTTCACTGGACAAAAGCTAACTTCCTGGTTACCTTGATTGAAATGCATAGTATTGGTTGAAATAAGGGGTGTAGTACATCTGAGAACCTGTGATTGGCCATGTCCATGTTTTTTAATCAAATAGTAGCCTTAGAATACCACGATCTGAAGAAGGCGGATTTTGCCTAAAGCGCTTATCATTTCTTTGGAGGCTTATCTGTTTATGTGTTTTTTATTGTTTTTAAGAGATTAAAAAAAAAACTTTATTATTTTAACGCTTTCAAGAGACATTTGCGCTGCAGTGGTGACAAATTCAGGATACCATTTTTGTTTTTCTTATATTGACCTGAAGCATCTTTAGCGGGTGTGGGTTTATACCTTTTGATAAGCAGGTTAAAAATATTACTGCTGGAGTTCTGCTTATGCTAGAGAATCATGAGCTGCTTAAATGCTGTCTACCACTGTATCTACTTAAATCTCCTTGTTTTACTGTCCCGTCAACAAGTCTGCCTCCAACAGAAAAGCTTTCTCTAAGGACTGTGTCTCAAGCTTGGTGAGGTCTAAATACCTTTAGTAATTAACTGCTCGAACACCAAAGGATATCAGACAGGTGATGAAGACTAACCTGAATGTCCTCTATGCCTTTTATTTTCCAGCTCAAGACTTTCTTCCTTACTAAACAGGGGACAGCAGATAGATCATTAAAGCACCCCTTGAAATGTTTCTTGAAGCAATGTGTTGTAAAATCTATGTCTTGTGAAATCTGTAATTGTTTTGAACAAAGGCTATTATAATCTTTAGCCTAAGCTTTTGTGTTTTTTAAGGATGGTACATTAGCAAACTATTAACTATAAGACTGCTGAAATCTCTTTTTTCTTGCTTTTATTACCTACCACTGCTACTGACTTCAGGTTTTCACAATTCCTGTTCCCAAAGATCCGTAACCCTGCAGTTCCCACTCTCATAATTCCCTGGTGTGACTTACACTTGGAGGGTCCTCCTTGTTAAGGAAGGTCATGCACATGGAGGCCTCCTCTCCATGGCAAGCTGTAGGTGGTGTACCATCCAGGCACTACATAGCAGTCTGACACACATGAGTAGCCATTACACTACAACTTCACAGTGTAGCTCACTTCTTGACCTAACCCCTCCCAGCATGCCGGCCTCATGTGTTAGCTGAATGGGTGATGGGGAGTTGCATCCTCACCCCAGGTACTTAGAGCAGCATACCTCATCAACCCTTCAGTATGCCCTGTTCAGCAGTCTCCCACACTTATTAAGCTTTGCCCTCCTCCAGATCTCAGTGAGAGTTCTGCCCAGCTTGCACCCCCCCCCCCCCCAGGATAGGCACTCCAATTCACCCTGCCTGCACCATCAAGCATCCAAGCCAAACTCAGGTCACCAGAGCCACAATTATAGTTTTCTTCCATCATGTCATGTGCACAAGCTAACTGCAAGTTTAGTTTTATTTTAATAGAGGGGTTACCAAAAACTCTATGTTGTTAACTCAGATTCTGTTTTCTTTTACAAAATTAGCGGATGCAAGCAATAATTACAAAATAATAACATTGTTACCTATCTGCAGAAAAGAGCATTTCATAAAATATTTCAAAAAAGTTGTAAGAAAATTAAACATACCTAGTAAAAAAAGGCTGTTACTCAATGAAGGCTGTAGTAAAGTATTGTAATCACTTGAAGTTTCTCCAGTCCTAAGCTTTTCTCACATACTACTCACTACATTCCCAATTAAAAGCCACTATATATAGGCTTTTCCATGAGTGAAACTGCTGCTACTAAAATATTCATGCTTTTAACAACTGTTCTTTTCCTTGGCTCAAAGTATATTTGCAGCATCTGAGAATTTCAAGTATAATTCTGAGAAACTACTGCCTAGAATTAAAATGAACTTGTATCACCTTAAAAGTATATTCTTCTTCACAGCTGTTTCACATATGCATTTACACACACACACACACACACACACACACACACACACACACACACACACATACACGCACATCTATGTTTGTGGGTGTGATATATATATATATATATATATATATATATATATATATATGTTGTTGTTGTTGTCTTTCGGCTTTTCCCGGTTAGGGGTCGCCACAGAGGAACTCCGGTTCGCTAATGATTGGCAGTAGATTTTGATGAACGCCAAGGTGCCAGCTCGACGTTCAACCTTCAACCAAGGCATGCCTGTTTACGCATGTCTTTTGAACGCCCACCCAGCCATGCGGACGACATGCAGACTCCACACAGAAGGCACTCCCCGCACTCTATATATATTTATTTATTTTTGTTTATTTTATTTTACATTTGTTGACCAGGATAGTCCGACTGGATGCATGTCCATTTTCAGTGGAGGCCCGGGGAGAAAAGCTCCAAGGGTAAGCAGATACAGCATTACATAATACCAGCATTACATATTACAAACAGACTATTTACAGAGATTACATAAGTAAGCAAGTTAAACAAAGTTCCACAGATTACAGTTAATCCTGAGCACAAGTCAGGACTAAATTAAATTACACAGTAAACTGGTTAACAGATTTTTATACATTCTAGAGAGAGTTAGCCAGGCTTGATACATTGACATAGCCAGTTAAGTGACAAATGTTGTTTGAGTCTAGTTTTAAATTGACCTAAGGTGGAAAGTAAGGTAATATCAGCTGGAAGAGAGTTCCAGGATCTACTTACAGAGTTTGCAAAGAGAGAATCACCAGCTGTGTTATTCATTTTGCTAGTCTGAATTAGTAGTTTGTTAGAGGATCGAAGCGGTCTAGGATTGTTATAGAGGGTGATAATATTTTTAAGTGCAGGAGTATTGTCCGGATTATAGAGGATTTTATAGGCCATAATCAGTTGGTTATACTGGATTAGGCTGGGTAGTTCAAGCCACCCAAGCTGATTTAGATTGATGCAATGATGTGTCCTAAAAGGCAGCCCAGTGGCAAACCTGGCAATGTGGTTGTAGCAAATTGAGAGTTTGTTAAGGACAGTCTTGTTTAAATTCGAGAGTAGAGGGGATGCATACAGAAGGTTTGAAAGAAGGTGAGAGTGAGCTATGGCAATTTTAGCTGGAGGGGTTAGGAAGGCTTTTATTCTGTAAAGTGACCCTAGTTTTTTATTGATGGTTTTAATAGTTTGGTTAACATGTAGGTCAAATTTTAGATTATTGTCTATGATGAAACCTAATAGTTTTGTAGATGGCTCAGGGGAGATTATTGTGCCATCATTTGACTTTATGGTAAAGGTGAAAGCGGTAGACCTACGTGTTGGTGAAAATAACAGCATTTTAGTTTTTTTGGGATTTAGGTTCAGACGATGTTCAGAAAGCCAGTTTTCTATTGTATTAAAGGTGGTCTGGGTAGCTGACCATAGCACTACTGGAGATGTGGCTGAGCAAATCAGAGTAGAGTCATCAGCATATTGGATACAGCTGACTTTTGGGATGACAGTATAAAGGTCATTAATGAAGATGGAGAACAGCAAGGGCCCTAGTATAGAGCCTTGTGGTACTCCAAGGGTGTTAGGTAGAAGGTTAGAGAGTTTCTTCTGCCAGAGGACAGCCTGTTGTCGACCATTCAGGTAGGATTGAAACCACTGGAGGGCTCCAGTATCTAGACAGAATGTTTGCAAGGTGTGGATTAAAAGTTGGTGATCAACCATATCGAATGCCTTGGAAAGATCCAAAAAGAGGGCTGAGGATATATAATTATTGTTGCAATTATGGTTTATGGTGTTAGTAAAGGCTAGGAGGGCTGAAGTAGTGCTGTGATGAGGACGGAAGCCATGCTGAGTGTCTGCCATAAGGCGATTTTGGATTAGGTGGTGCATGAGTTGTCTTTGAATACATTTTTCCATAATCTTTGCAAGTGGAGAGAGTATAGCTATTGGCCTATAATTGGAGAATTAAGTACAGCTGCCTCCTTTGTGAAGTGGGATTACATAGGATATTTTCCAGATGGCGGGAATTTTAGCTTCTACTATGGTTCAATTGATTAGTATTGAGACGGGGTAAGCAATAGCATCAGCTGATTTTTGTAGGTACTCGGCAAGGAGTTGATCAGCAGAAAGTGTAGTGGGTTTTAATTTTTTGATCAAGGTACAGATAAGTGAAGTGACGACTGTTTGGAAGCTGAATGCAAGTAGGTTTCTAGGGGTGCTACTTTTAGGACCAGGGGAGCTAGGAGGTAGTTGGCTAGCTAGGGCTTGAATTGTCTCAGTAAAGAATTGCTTAAAACTATCAGAAACATCTTCAGGGGTTTTATCAATAGTAGCAGCAGGGATTGGGGTTGAAGTTTGTCCAGGATGTAGTAGATTATTTAAACCTGCCCAAAACTTCTGAGGGTTATTTTGATTTATTGTCTGTAAATTAGAGTAGTATTGTTTTTAGTCTTGTAAAATGGATTTTTTAGTTTCATTCCTGGATTGCCTGTATTTAATGTGATCTTGAGGGTATTTAGAAGTACACCATAGAGCCCATGCTTTGTTTCTAAGGGTAATTTTGAGTTTAGACTCTATAGAAAGCCATGGTGCAGTTTTTGCCTTGGTTCTCTTTGAACGAACAGCTGCATGCAAATCAAGGATCTCAAGGAATTTGTTGTTAAGGTATGCTACTTCTTCCTCTAAGGGGAGGTGTTTTAGAATAGACCAATTACATGAGTTTAGTTCTTGTTGGAATTTGGCAGGGTCAAAGTTTTTATTGTTTCTAACCTTTCTGAGTAAGGGTTGTTGGGAATTAATGGTTTTGTGCTTAATTACATATGTGAGAAGGTGATCGCTTAGGCCATTAAGGAGGGTACCAGAGGTGTACAGTTGGGGGTGACTGTTATGAGTACCCAGTCAAGTATACTTTCTTTTGGTTGGGTTTACTTATCCTGGTAGGGGTGGATATGATTTGTGTAAATGCATGCAGGTTAATATGGGTGGTTGGGGATTCTGAGGAACAGGTGCCCCAGTCTATGTTAAAGTCTCCAAGTAGTAGGGTTTCTTGGGGTAGTGACATGATAGCCAGTGCAGGATATCTTCAAATGTAGATATATTGTTACCTGGGGGAATGTACATACAGATGATATTAATGCATTTATTTTTATTAAGTTGCAATTTGGTGGCAAGAATCTCTGAGTTATTAATCTGAGGAGGTTGTATTACATCTATGATGACATTCAACTCAGATTTATAGAGTACAGCTACCCCACCCCCCTTCCTCAAAGCACGATCCAGCCTGTGTATGTTGTACCCAGGTGGTAACACTTCATTGTCTTTAGTTTTAGGTTTTAACCAGGTTTCAGATAAACAGAGAATCTCAGGAGAATGGACATCCAGAAGTGCATGCAATTCATGTACCTTGTTATTAATGCTTCTAATATTGAGATGACAGACTAGGAAAGAGTTAGTTGGCCTATTAATTGTAGGTTTGTAGCTTAGATTGCAAGTAGAGAGGGTATGTGTATCTGAAATGAGTGGGCCAGGGTTGGGGTGAATATCACCACCAAGTATTAGGTTGAGTCTATACTTGGTGATAAACTTCAGGAATTTGTTTATTAGTTTGTGGTAGTGTTTGGATCTAGAGCTAATGTGCCTGGGGTTGAGATGCTGATAGACTGAACAAGATGTTAGATAGGATCTGGTACTGTAAGTATGGTTGACGGTGGAAGGATTTACAGCTGGGGTGATAGTATGGCCTTTTGGGATCTGAAATCCCGTGAGAAACTGGTTTCCATACAAGGTAAGGATGTATGGTGTGAACAAGAGGGGTAGTAAAGAGGAGTATATCATTATCTGTGATTCAGCTAGTGAGTTAAGGAACTATTTTACCTGGTGATGCAACACCAGAAATAGAGTGGTGAGGTAAAGGTACTGGAAGGGGGATGGGAGAATGCCAGATGAAAGCTAATAGGTGCTATTAAAATGTAGGCAGTAGAATGGAGGTGGGTGGAATTATCCCAGATGAAAGCAGATAGGATCTAGAAAGTGGAGGAGTGGCTATAGTACTATAAATTTAGAGGTACTGGGGGTGGGAGAGAATTTGGGGCAGGAAGGGGAGCGAAGAGAGCCCGAGCGTAGCGAGGGCAAACGTAGCGGGACTATTGCAGTTTACAAGGTTTCCAAAGGTGTCCTAAAGCTATAAGGTAAGTATTACAGCTCTTAATGTAAGAGTCAATTTACTTCAGTTACAGGGGAAGGAGGCAACCACTCAAGTAGAAACAAAGAGCCCTATGGCTGACCAATATGGTGACCTGCTTAATTACAAAGCACTGTAAGTGAAAGCTTAACAAATGCTTTTGGTGTGTGCAACCTACTCTGTTTAAATGTTGAGAGAAACTGATTGCAGTCCTGTAGACACCGTTTTGTAGGGAACTATAGAGTTCAACTAGGAAAAGAGAAAAGCAGAGATTCTAGGGTAAGCATGAAGGCAACAACAGGCAGTTATTATATAATAATGCATTCAGGAAGGTTTGGTGGGGGTAAAGTAGCATACTTCAGAATGAACTAACATTTATAGCTAAGAAACCTAAGCAAGAGAGCAACGCAGTAAATAAACACTTGCCAGATTTTAAAGATATACCAGAAAAACTAAATCAATTATTCACAATTGTACAACTGGAAAATTGCCAGTAAAAGCACTTCAGGTATAGCTAGCCCAAGTTATTCAAGTCATGAAAGCACTTCTTCAATGTGTGTGTGCAATTTAAACATTAAAAAACACATGCAGCAAGGAGGAGCTCTGATTATACACTTTCTCTAGGTACAGGTTCAGTTTAAACACAAATAGGTTCATAGGTTCATACTAGGCTATCTGCCCTAGGGCATTTATAAGCCTAGCCCATAGATATGTGGCTTTCGCCACCCCTTTAGTTTGAATAAAACTATGCCTATTATTTTGCTGTGCCTCTGTCAAGCAGTGACACTGAAGTAATCCCTGGGGTATATCTGCGATCTCCCATCCATTGGTCAAGATTCCTCTTGAACAAGGCCAGCGAGGTGCTCTGCCTCACATGTACTGGGATTTTGTTCCACAGCATAGGGAGTCTCTGGGTGATGAATCTGTCCCTCCAGCACGTCCTATTAATAACCATATCAAGGTTTAAGTCTCCCGCCCTTGTGGTTCTGAGGGATCTAGATTTTTTGAGGTGAAGCATATTCATCAAATCTGGGTTTGACATGGCCTTATATGTCAGGCACAGGTCACCTCTGAGCAAGCGGTATGAGACTGAATAGAGCTGGAGTTCTTTCAGTCAGGCAGCATAAGACATATTTTTGAGACCCTTTATCCTCTTGGTGAGGAACTTTTGGGGCCTTTCCAGCTGCTGCAGGTGTTGGGTCAGATACATTCCGAATGGGGCATTGTACTCAATCATAGGTATAATGAGTGATGAGTACAGGGGGACGATGACCTCCCTTGATCTAGATGTGAATCCCTTCATGATCAGGTGGGGAATGTAGAAGGTTTTCCTGACTACTTTAGCAACATGAGTGTCAAACGAAAGGCTAGTGTCAATCTGGGTCCCCAGGTCCCTGATGACTTCTTCTGTGCTCAGTGGATTGCCACCTATATGGTAGCTAGGGGTAACCTTGTTTTTCCCGAAGGGTATGACTATGCATTTCTTGGTGTTTAACTTTAGGCCATGGCTCTGGCACCAGTTATCCGTTTCTGTGAGGCCCTTCTGAAGGATATCTGTGTCAGAAGTGTTTTCAACTATGGCGCCCAGTTTGCAGTCATCTGCAAACTTTGTCAGCCATAACCCTCCTGTGTTTGCTTGTACTTCAGAAAAGTAGATGCCGAACAAGAGTGGACCCAGGACTGAGCCCTGTGGTACACCACTTGTGACAGGCTTTGAGTCTGACATGGCTCCAGCAACTCTGACCCTGTGGGTTCTGTCACTTAGCCAGTTTGCAACCCATCTTGTGATGTATGGGTTTACATTCAAGCTGATGAGTTTTTCGATGATACCTGAGTGGGGTATTGTGTCGAAGGCCTTTGCCAGGTCAAGGTAGGCTGTATGGACTGCCTTTCCCTCATCAATGGCCTTGGTGACTGTTTTGAAAAAGTCAACCAAGTTTAAAAGGCATGATCTGCCTTTGACAAAGCCAAACTGGGTTGGATTCAAAGTCTGCAAGTTCCCTATGTCTTTATTTATGAGTTCCATTATGATCCTCTCCATGGCTTTGCAGATAAGGCTTGTTAAGCTAATGGGACGGTAATTTCCAGAGTCGGTGGAGGCACCGCCCTTGTGAAGTGGGACCACAGTCGCCGTGCGCCACTCCTTGGAGTGTATCCTGAGGTGATGCTAAGATTAAACAGCTGTCCTGACTGTGGGTTTAATTCCTCATTGAGTTCATGGAGCACACAGCCGGGGACACCATCCGGTCCCATGGATGCTGTGTTTTTTACCTTGGAGAGAGCAGTTCTCACCTGGGCGTTGGAGATGTTTGGGGGGATACAATCCTCTGGTATAGATATCTCTCCTTTTGGGGGGGATGGGGAGGAGAAGTTTGCACTGAACCTGTCAGCCAGTATGTTGGCAATGTGTGTAGGTTCAGTAATCTTCACATCAGTTTGGACTAATTCTGAGCATATCTGGGAGTTTCCTCCTAGGTTTCTAACATAGCTAAAGAAGGCTTTATGATTGTCTTTTGTGTCCTTGGCGATTTTTCTCTCAAAATTAGCCTTGGATGATTTTATGAGAGCTCTTAGTTTTTTACTTATAATGATCAAAGATGTCTTAAGGATTTTGCTCTATCTTGTAGTAGCTTCCTCCTTTTGTTGTAGAGCTTGTTTATGGCTGGGGTCCACCAGACTGGACGCTTGC